>NC_092723.1:69575653-69909482 GCF_047496885.1 Scyliorhinus torazame | reverse complement strand
CATCCACTGGAAACCTGGCCCTTGTGCTTGCTCAGAGGTTGCAGTTGCAGCTGCAGCAGCTGCCGGATGCCTTCACTAAAATGCTGACACCTTGCACATTGGAAAACAGTCGGAAACTTTCTCCCTGAACCCCTGAGCGGATGTGGTCTCCTTCCAAGGGCCCTTCCTCCTCCCCTCATCTTCCCTCTTCCAGAAGTTTGTCCTTCTCTGTGTGGCCTTTGTTCATTCTCCGAGACTTGCAAGGGAACAACCTACTAGTCCCACCTCCCCCCATGTCTGGGAGCAACTGATTTATGCAGAAGCATTGTTTTCAGCAAAATCCGCTACAGCGTCTGCCACACCACCCGCCGAGAGATTATTCCCATTTGAAACAGCTACAGAAAGTGCAAAACACTGACTGAATTAAAGCAACAACCGTAAGAATTCGATCAGCAACTAACCTGTAAGTAATTGATAGTCCCTTTCAATAGCACTATTGGGAGAGTCCTTTCACCTACTGAACACCTGTCCAACCATGTAGGTCAAGTGCCAGCTGGAGGCTGGAGCTCACAAATGGCAGCCTTACCCCTTGACCAAATGTGCAAGTACACTGTGAGCCATTTTGGTCAAAATAGAATGCCTAAATCCAGGCATAAAAATCTGGGGCAGAATTCTCCGTTCCAGCGGCTAAATGCCAACGGAGAATCCACGGTACAGGAGAACCGGTACAAACTCTTCCACGATTCTGGTACCGGTGAGGGTCTAGCACCGGCACCGAGAGAATGGTCGGGTCCCAAGCCGAGCATGCGCAGGGCTGACGGCCTGCATCGATTGTGCCGAAAAACATGGCACCAGCCGTGCTAGAACCCTAACCCGCCCACCCCGACCCCACAGCCCACCACCTGGCCACCCCTAAGCCCGAGCAGAAGCCCCCCGGTCAGCGGCACGGATCCCGGACGGGTGTGACGGCGCTGGACACAGTCCACAGCCAGCACACCGGGTTCCCGACTGCTGGGACCACACGTAGCCTGAGAAGTCGGGAACTCGGCCCATCGGGGGCGGAGTATCACAAGTGGGTCAGCCGATGACCTTGCGACTGTGCGCGCGTCACGATGACGCCGGTTTGGAGGGGGCGGGTCATCGCAAACTGGGGTCAAACCGGCACCTGCCCCGGTTCCGGTGTCGGAATCCACTCTCTGCCCGATCGCTGATCCTGATTTCGGTGTCGGACTACGGAGAATCCAGCCCCTGAACTTTTCACCTGCCATGTTTACCTGTCATTTATTGAAATACTCAAGGGGTTCCCAATGATTCTGGGTGTTTAATCACTCAGTGGAGCTCGGCTGAGAGCCACACATGTGCACTTCCCTCTGGAGCCACTGGACAGTGATCTGTGTAGCCCTGGCCCTATGCCTACTGGGAAAAATGGCCCGGTTAACAGAGCCACTATAGTCTGGTGAGCATTCGTAAAGTCAAGACACCAGATGGTTAAAATGGCTGTATCAGCATAAGCAGCATAAACAGTGGGGGTCTGCAGTGAAGAACAGGAGATGCAGTGAGGGATTGAGTACAGGATCTGATTGGACAATGGTCATTGCTATATATTGTCCAGACAGTGATTGAACACAGACCCCTGTAAGGGCAGCACGGTAGCACAGTGGTTAGCATGGTTGCTTCACAGCGCCAGGGTCCCAGTATCGACTCCCGGCTTGGGTCACTGTCTGTGCGGAGTCTGAACGTCCTCCCCATGTCTACGTGGGTTTCCTCCGGGTGCTCCGGTTTCCTCCCACAGTCCAAAGATGTGCAGGTTAGGTGGATTGGCCATGCTAAATTGCCCTTCGTGTCTAAAAAGGTTAGGTGGGGTTATGGGTATAGGGTGGTGTCGGGCCTAAGTGGGGTGCTCTTTCCAAGGGTCGTTGCAGACTCGAAGGGCCGAATGGCTCCTTCTGCACTGTAAATTCTATGTTCTATGCTCTATGTTCTGCTCCTGAGGAAAAAATACGACGCAAGTGAGTCACGACTCTTTGAGTATGTGTTCAGAAAAGACATTAATTGATTAGTGCTGCCCGGTGAGCACATGACTGGAAGCATGAGATCAGTGCCAGCAAGATCTGTACACAAAGGAGAGACAGAGAGATTTCATCAGCGAAACCTTGAGGAACATCGCAGAAAGAAGAAACCTCAAACTGTCATCTTGAAGATGGAGTCCGATCCCCACTTGTGCCTAGCCAGTGCAATGGGGCAATGATGTCCTCCACAAGTCCACTACCAGAAGTTAGATAAGTATTAACAGTTTAACCTATGCTTGTGACTTGTAGTGGTAGCAAAGGAAGATAGAATCATTTAAATGTTTTTGATGCTGAGCACGATAGAACCTCTCTTATACAGTGATGAGCATTGGGATGCTATATTGTGTCCAATAAAGAAGTGATTTGATTCAAAGTTAAAGGATTTGTGTCTATTGTGAGGGACCCAATCAACATCTGAAGCAGGAACAATTGTTTCCAGTCTATTGCGGTCAACTACAGCACATCTACCACTGTCAAGATGAGACAAGTGAGCAGAGGTGAGGTGAGGAGGTTTGTAAGAATGATTCCATGTCTGTGCTGAGTTAGCTGGTCCCATCTCGGCAAATTCCCATCCGTGTTTTCAAATCACTCCATGGCCTCCCTCACTCTCATCTCTATAATCTCCTCCAGCCTCACAACCTGCTGAGATATCTGCGCTCCTCTAATTCTGGCCTCTTGTTAGTCCCCTATAATAATTGCTCCACTATTGGCTTCAGTTACCTAGGTCCCAAGCTATGGAATTCCCTCCCTCCACTCGGCTTCCCTCCTCTCCAACATTCCTCAAAACCTACTCCTGTGACCAAACTTTTGGCCGTCTGACCAGTATCTTCTCTTGGGACTTGTTTCATACTTTGTTTTATAATGCTCCTGGGAATCACCTTGGGACTTTTCATTAGGTTAAAAGCGCTATATAAATGTAAACTGTTGTTGCTGGGGTGCTCTAATTGGCCTGTGTTTCTCTGGTTCAGGCAGGAAATAAATGCACTACTCTTCCTACTTTGGATTGCTGCCTGGTGGCCTCAGAGGGGAAGTGTATGTGTGTGGATCTAAGACAGATTCTGGACTGGGGTGAGTTGTGATGCCTGTGGGATCAAATGGCCAATAAGCATGTCAAGGTGCATATCAAGTGAGGTATAGTCCCTCTCTCACTCCGGTGTACCTCTGGGATATAGTCTCCATCTCTCTCTCTCCCTCTGCTGTAGCTCTGTGGGTATAGCCTCTCTCTCCGGTGTAGCTCTGTGGGATATAGTCTCCATCTCTCTCTCTCCCTCTGCTGTAGCTCTGTGGGTATAGCCTCTCTCTCTGGTGTAGCTCAGTGGGCTACAGTCTCTCTATGGTGTAGCTCTGTGGGGTATAGTCTCTCTCTCTCTCCGGTAACCGGTAGCTCAGTGGGGTATAGTCTCTCTCTCTGTAGTGTAGCTCTGTGGGGTAGAGTCTCTCTCTCTCTGTGGCGTAGCTCTGTGGGGTATAGTCTCTCTCTCTCCGGTAACCGGTAGCTCTGTGGGGTATAGTCTCTCTCTCTGTGGTGTAGCTCTGTGTAGTATAGTCTCTCTCTCTGGTGTAGCTCTGTGGGGTATAGTCTCTCTCTCTCTGGTGTAGCTCTGTGGGGTATAGTCTCTCGCTCACTCTCCGGTGTAGCTCTGTGGGGTATAGTCTCTCCCTCTCTCAGGTGTACCTCTGTGGGGTATAGTCTGTCTTTCTCTCTGGTGTAGCTCTGTGGAGTATAGTCTCTGTGGTGTAGCTCCTGCTGTGGGGTATAGTCTCTCTCTCTCTCTGGTGTAGCTCTGTGGGGTATAGTCTCTCTCTCCGGTGTAGCTCTGTGGGGTATAGTCTCTCTCTCTCTCTGGTGTAGCTCAGTGGGATATAGTCTCTCTCTGGTGTAGCTCTGTGGCGTATAGCCTCTCTCTCTAACTCTCTCCGGTGTAGCTCTGTGGGGTATAGTCTCTCTCTCTCTCTGGTGTAGCTCAGTGGGATATAGTCTCTCTCTGGTGTAGCTCTGTGGGGTATAGCCTCTCTCTCTAACTCTCTCCGGTGTAGCTCTGTGGGGTATAGTCTCTCTCTCCGGTGTAGCTATGTGGGGTATGGTATCTGTCTCTAGTGTAGCTTTGTGGGGTATAGTCTATCACTCTCTCTGGTGTAGCTCTGTGGGGTATAGACTCTCTCTCTCTGGTGTAGCTCTGTGGGGTATAGTCTCTCTCTCTGGTGTAGCTCTGTGGGGTATGGTATCTGTCTCTAGTGTAGCTTTGTGGGGTATAGTCTATCACTCTCTCTGGTGTAGCTCTGTGGGGTATAGTCTCTCTCCGGTGTAGCTCTGTGGGGTATAGTCTCCTCCTGGTGTAGCTCTGTGGGGTATAGTCTCTCTCTCTCCGGTGTAGCTCTGTGGGGTATAGTGTCTCTCTCTCTCTCAGGTGTACCTCTGTGGGGTATAGTCTGTCTTTCTCTCTGGTGTAGCTCTGTGGAGTATAGTCTCTGTGGTGTAGCTCCTACTGTGGGGTATAGACTCTCTCTCTCTCTGGTGTAGCTCTGTGGGGTATAGTCTCTCTCTCTCTCTGGTGTAGCTCTGTGGGGTATAGTCTCTCTCTGGTGTAGCTCTGTGGGGTATAGTCTCTCGCTCTATCTCTCTCCGGTGTAGCTCTGTGGGGTATAGTCTCTCTCTCTGGTGTAGCTCTGTGGGGTATGGTATCTCTCTCTAGTGTAGCTCTGTGGGGTATAGTCTCTCACTCTCTCTGGTGTAGCTCTGTGAGGTACAGTCTCTCTCTGGTGTAGCTCTGTGGGGTATAGTCTCTCTCTGGTGTAGCTCTGTGGGGTATAGTCTCCTCCTGGTGTAGCTCTGTAGGGTATGGTCTCTCTCTCTCTCTCCGGTGTAGCTCTGTGGGGTATAGTCTCTCTCTGGTGTAGCTCTGTGGGGTATAGTCTCTCTCTGGTGTAGCTCTGTGGGGTATAGTCTCTCGCTCTATTGTTGCTCTGTGGGGTATAGTCTCTCACTCTCTCTGGTGTAGCTCTGTGGGGTATAGTCTCTCTCTGGTGTAGCTCTGTGGGGTATAGTCTCCTCCTGGTGTAGCTCTGTGGGGCATAGTCTCTCTCTCTCTCCGGTGTAGCTCTGTGGGGTATAGTCTCCTCCTGGTGTAGCTCTGTGGGGTATGGTCTCTCTCTCTCTCTCTGGTGTAGCTCTGTGGGGTATAGTCTCTCTCTGGTGTAGCTCTGTGGGGTATAGTCTTTCTCAGGTGTAGCTCTGTGGGGTATAGTCTCTCTCTGGTGTAGCTCTGTGGGGTATAGTCTCTCTCTCTCTCTCTGGTGTACCTCTGTGGGGTATAGTCTGTCTTTCTCTCTGGTGTAGCTCTGTGGAGTATAGTCTCTGTGGTGTAGCTCCTGCTGTGGGGTATAGTCTCTCTCTCTCTCTGGTGTAGCTCTGTGGGGTATAGTCTCTCTCTCCGGTGTAGCTCTGTGGGGTATAGTCTCTCTCTCTCTCTGGTGTAGCTCTGTGGGGTATAGTCTCTCTCTGGTATAGGTCTGTGGGGTATGGTATCTCTCTCTAGTGTAGCTCTGTGGGGTATAGTCTCACACTCTCTCTGGTGTAGCTCTGTGGGGTGCAGTCTCTCTCTGTTGTAGCTCTGTGGGGTACAGTCTCTCTCTGGTGTAGCTCTGTGGGGTATAGTCTCTCTCTGGTGTAGCTCTGTGGGGTATAGTCTCCTCCTGGTGTAGCTCTGTGGGGTATGGTCTCTCTCTCTCTCTGGTGTAGCTCTGTGGGGTATAGTCTCTCTCTGGTGTAGCTCTGTGGGGTATGGTATCTCTCTCTAGTGTTGCTCTGTGGGGTATAGTCTCCTCCTGGTGTAGCTCTGTGGGGTATGGTCTCTCACACTCTCTGGTGTAGCTCTGTGGGGTATAGTCTCCTCCTGGTGTAGCTCTGTGGGGTATGGTCTCTCACTCTCTCTGGTGTAGCTCTGTGGGGTATAGTGTCTCTCTCTCTCTCAGGTGTACCTCTGTGGGGTATAGTCTGTCTTTCTCTCTGGTGTAGCTCTGTGGAGTATAGTCTCTGTGGTGTAGCTCCTGCTGTGGGGTATAGACTCTTTCTCTCTCTGGTGTAGCTCTGTGGGGTATAGTCTCTCTCTCTCTCTGGTGTAGCTCTGTGGGGTATAGTCTCTCTCTGGTGTAGCTCTGTGGGGTATAGTCTCTCGCTCTATCTCCGGTGTAGCTCTGTGGGGTATAGTCGCTCTCTCTGGTGTAGCTCTGTGGGGTATGGTATCTCTCTCTAGTGTAGCTCTGTGGGGTATAGTCTCTCACTCTCTCTGGTGTAGCTCTGTGAGGTACAGTCTCTCTCTGGTGTAGCTCTGTGGGGTATAGTCTCTCTCTGGTGTAGCTCTGTGGGGTATAGTCTCCTCCTGGTGTAGCTCTGTGGGGTATGGTCTCTCTCTCTCTCTCCGTTGTAGCTCTGTGGGGTATAGTCTCTCTCTGGTGTAGCTCTGTGGGGTATAGTCTCTCTCTGGTGTAGCTCTGTGGGGTATAGTCTCTCGCTCTATTGTTGCTCTGTGGGGTATAGTCTCTCACTCTCTCTGGTGTAGCTCTGTGGGGTATAGTCTCTCTCTGGTGTAGCTCTGTGGGGTATAGTCTCCTCCTGGTGTAGCTCTGTGGGGCATAGTCTCTCTCTCTCTCCGGTGTAGCTCTGTGGGGTATAGTCTCCTCCTGGTGTAGCTCTGTGGGGTATGGTCTCTCTCTCTCTCTCTGGTGTAGCTCTGTGGGGTATAGTCTCTCTCTGGTGTAGCTCTGTGGGGTATAGTCTCTCTCTGGTGTAGCTCTGTGGGGTATAGTCTCTCGCTCTAGTGTTGCTCTGTGGGGTATAGTCTCTCTCTCTCTCTGGTGTAGCTCTGTGGGGTATAGTCTATCTCTGGTGTAGCTCTGAGGGGTATAGTCTCCTCCTGGTGTAGCTCTGTGGGGTATAGTCTCTCTCTCCGGTGTAGCTCTGTGGGGTACAGTCTCTATCTCTGGTGTAGCTCTGTGGGGTACAGTCTCTCTCCGGTGTAGCTCTGTGGGGTACAGTCTCTCTCAGGTGTAGCTCTGTGGGGTATAGTCTCTCTCTGGTGTAGCTCTGTGGGGTATAGTCTCTCTCTCTCTCTGGTGTAGCTCTGTGGGGTACAGTCTCTCTCTGGTGTAGCTCTGTGGGGTACAGTCTCTCTCAGGTGTAGCTCTGTGGGGTATAGTCTCTCTCTGGTGTAGCTCTGTGGGGTATAGTCTCTCTCTCTCTCTGGTGTACCTCTGTGGGGTATAGTCTGTCTTTCTCTCTGGTGTAGCTCTGTGGAGTATAGTCTCTGTGGTGTAGCTCCTGCTGTGGGGTATAGTCTCTCTCTCTCTCTGGTGTAGCTCTGTGGGGTATAGTCTCTCTCTCCGGTGTAGCTCTGTGGGGTATAGTCTCTCTCTCTCTCTGGTGTAGCTCTGTGGGGTATAGTCTCTCTCTGGTATAGGTCTGTGGGGTATGGTATCTCTCTCTAGTGTAGCTCTGTGGGGTATAGTCTCTCACTCTCTCTGGTGTAGCTCTGTGGGGTGCAGTCTCTCTCTGTTGTAGCTCTGTGGGGTACAGTCTCTCTCTGGTGTAGCTCTGTGGGGTATAGTCTCTCTCTGGTGTAGCTCTGTGGGGTATAGTCTCCTCCTGGTGTAGCTCTGTGGGGTATGGTCTCTCTCTCTCTCTGGTGTAGCTCTGTGGGGTATAGTCTCTCTCTGGTGTAGCTCTGTGGGGTATGGTATCTCTCTCTAGTGTTGCTCTGTGGGGTAATATCTCCTCCTGGTGTAGCTCTGTGGGGTATGGTCTCTCACACTCTCTGGTGTAGCTCTGTGGGGTATAGTCTCCTCCTGGTGTAGCTCTGTGGGGTATGGTCTCTCACTCTCTCTGGTGTAGCTCTGTGGGGTAAAGTCTCTCTCTGGTGTAGCTCTGTGGGGTATAGTCTCCTCCTGGTGTAGCTCTGTGGGGTATAGTCTCTCTCTCTCGCTGGTGTTGCTCTGTGGGGTATAGTGATTCTCTCTTTCTCTCCGCGTTACCTCTGTGGGTTATAGTCTCTCTCTTGTGTACCTCTATGCGGTATAGTGTTTTTCTCTCTCTCTCGGGTATAGCCATGTGGGGTATGGTCTCTCTCTCCCGCTCTGGTGTAGATCTGTGGGGTATAGTCTCTCTCTCCCTCTGGTGAATTTCTGTGGAATATAGTTTCTCTCTTTCGCTGGTGTACCTCTTATGGGGTATTGTCTCGCTTTATCGGTCTGGAGTAGCTCTGTGGGGTATAGTCTCTCTCTCTCTGTCTTGCCAGTGTAGCTCTGTGGGGTATAGTCTCTCTTTTTGGTGTAGCTCTGTGGGGTGTAGTCTCTCTCTCTCTCTCTGGTGTACCTCTATGTGGTATTCTCTCTCTTCCTCTGTCTGGTATAGCTCTGTGGGGTATGGTCTCTCTCTCTCTAGTGTAGCTCTGTGGGGTATAGTTTCTCACTCTCTCTGGTGTAGCTCTGTGGGGTATAGTCTCTCTCTCTGGTGTAGCTCTGTGGGGTATAGTCTCTCTCTGTCTGGTATAGCTCCTGCTGTGGGGTATAGTCTCTCACTCTCTCTGGTGTAGCTCTGTGGGGTATTGTCTCTCTCTGGTGTAACTCTGTGGGGTATGGTCTCTCTCTCTCTCTTTGGTGTAGCCTTGTGGGGTATAGTTTCCCTCTCTCTCTCTGGTGTAGCTCTTTGGAGTATAGCCTTTCGCTCTCTCTCTCTCTCTGGTGTACCTCTGTGGGGTATAGTCTGTCTTTCTCTCTGGTGTAGCTCTGTGGAGTATAGTCTCTGTGGTGTAGCTCCTGCTGTGGGGTATAGTCTCTCTCTCTCTCTCTGGTGTAGCTCTGTGGGGTATAGTGTCTCTCTCTCTCGCTCTCTGGTGTAGCTCTGTGGGATATAGTCTCTCTGGCGTAGCTCCTGCTGTGGGGTATAGTCTCTCTCTCTCTCTGGTGTAGCTCTGTGGGGTATAGTCTCTCTCTCTAGTATAGCTCCTGCTGTGGGGTTTAGTCTCTCTCTCTCTCTGGTGTAGCTCTGTGGGGTATAGTCTCTCTCTCTGGTGTAGCTCTGTGGGGTTTAGTCTCTCTCTCTGGTGTAGCTCTGTGGGTATAGTCTCTCTCTGGGGCTGAACTCTGGTAGCAGCTCAGAATCTCAGGTCTCTGCACAGCACAGAGCCAAGATCCTGAATCACATACACACTCCTGGGTTTGTATAAATTGCTTGTAATCCGAATGACTGAGGTAAATTCGGATCTCCATATACGAATGCCTACTTAGATATGAATTGCGCTGTTTATTTTGGGTTAATGTTTATTTGGAATTTATTACCTCTCCGCACACAGGGAAGCTCTCATTTTTGAGATGGTCATTGATGCAACAACCTTTCCTTTGAATACACAATAAACAGAAATTAAAACCTAAACTAGTCATACTGTCTGGAATCTGAGAAGCATTGCTCTGCTCACATGTGGACTAACATCATAAATGATTAATTCCTCTGGCGAGTAGTTCGTGTGAACTGATGAATCTGTTCAACAAGAGCATGGCGTTTGTCAAACCACTGAATGTTACTGTACAGAACAGCCCATCCTCTCATCCCTATTGTAACTCAGGGCTAAATCGCTGGCTTTGAAAGCAGACCAAGGCAGGCCAGCAGCATGGTTCAATTCCCGTAACTGCCTCCCCGAACAGGCGCCGGAATGTGGCGACTAGGGGCTTTTCACAGTAACTTCATTTGAAGCCTACTTGTGACAATAAGCAATTTTCATTTTCATTTTTCATCCCTAGAAAATTGAATAAAAACAAACACAAGAGGCAGGAGAATCCTTACCTTCCTTCTGAGGAGCAGAAGGCAACTGGATTGCTGGTATCTCTGCCTTTGGTTGATGAGCAGTAGTGTTTTCCTGCTCTTTATTTCCCTTCTCTTTTCTGGACACACGAGAAAACCGTTTGGTGAAAGAAAAAACTTTTAATCTTGATTTAATTGGAGTTTCTGAAGCCAAGTTTTTCTTGGTTGACTTTGCACTGGGTTTTAATGCCCCCGTGGCTTTATTCTTTGAGACTTCTGATTTGTTCTTGGTAAGCAAGGGCTGACCTGCATTTGGACTGGACCTGTCCTTCAGGTCAGGACTGTGTGTATCCCAATAAACTTGATTTTTCCCCTCTTGCTCTTTGAGACTTTTGTTATTTGATGTGCTCAGAACTGGTGAGGAGTAATCCAGTGGTTTCTGTTTCTGGTCTGGGTTCCCAGGTTCTACACCGGTGCAAGCTGCTGCCTTTCCTGGATGAAGCCTTGCGCTCCCGGATGGTATTCTGTCAGACTGAACGCTGGACTGTGTACCATCCTCCTGACTTTCTGAATCAGACTCGGAGGTTACACTTAGTCTGGCTAAGTTGTGTCTTAGGGATGGTGAAAGATTCAATTTCTTCTTTGGGGTGTTGCGATCGTCATTCTCCTTGTCCATGACGAACTTAAAATCAAGATGTGCTGAAGCAAATTCCTTGGAAAGATAGCCAGACTCCGACTCCCTTTTGGTATCCTCTCTGTTCTCTTTAACCACTGGACTAGGAATGTAACCCAGATGTTCATTTGCGGAAGCTCCTTCGCAATCAACCGGATCGGTTGTGCTGTTGGCATCTTCCAGATGTAAGGGTTCGGTAGAATGTGAAAGTGAAGATTCATTGGTGTGGGGTTCAGAGATCTCAAGTGATGGTAAGGAGGTCTTATCAGTAATTGAACTCTGCCTCTGCTGACAATTATTAAATCTCTCAGTGTTACTCTCTGCTTTGATGCCAGATGGCATGACGCTGTGATCAAGCATTGGCAGGGGTTTAACAGAGGAAGATGAAGCCTTGTTTGTACCACATGATGCAGATTGGTTAGGCGTCGGAGATGGAGATTCTTCACTATGGTGGCAATGTGCTTCATTGGCTCGTTCAGCAATAATTTTATAATCCATGGAATTCCCTTCAGTCCCTGCAGTAAAGTTGGAATCAGTGCTAGATCCAAATTCCATGCAGATCCCACTTTTGGGCCACTGATGTTCTACCATAAGATGGGAAACAATATCCTGTGGATTATCAGGAGAATGGGAAAATGACAACAACAACAAAAAAACAAAATGGATGGTTAGAAATGGGGTTTCTTCAGAGCAGGTGAAGCTGCCTTCATTCATTACAGCTTGCAGCCTATTAGTGAGTTAAGCTGGCAATGCAGAAGTTATTTGAGCAAGAGGTTAACACAGTGCGTGGGAACAGTTTAATGAAAAATCAATTGCAGCACAACAGTCAGCTTTGCCTAGCACTGAAGTGATAAATAGTCTGGGCCTGTGATGAACTCTACCAAAGGAAAATATGAAACGTGTGAATGATGGCCAGGAAATGGGTTCATAGTGGGATGAAATCTCTCAGTGATTTGCCTCAAATGCCTTCCATCTGATCCAAATTGCAAAATGTGCCAACTCTGAACAGTGGCTAACCTTCATTCAAGGGAATCTTTTCTATTCCTGACATCGAAATTGGGAACATTTGAGTTCTTTTACTTTGGGAAGCCGAGGTGAAGAGCCAAGGTCCATTGTATAGAATCCCGCAAAGGATGAAAACAGTAGAGAAGTGGACAAAGAAGAAGCGATTAGGCATTGCTAATATTGAGTTTTAAAGTCTGAGACAGCATCAGAGAGGAAAGAAGGAGGGGAGTAGAGTGTTGTGGTTTAGATG
This sequence comes from Scyliorhinus torazame, assembly GCF_047496885.1. Lineage (NCBI taxonomy): Eukaryota > Metazoa > Chordata > Chondrichthyes > Carcharhiniformes > Scyliorhinidae > Scyliorhinus > Scyliorhinus torazame. The sequence continues at coordinate 69,897,714 of NC_092723.1, read as the reverse complement.
GCCAGGATATGATTCAAACTTGAGATTGCAGTGAGATGTAGCAGTTTATGGAATGACACTTTCAACTTGGAGGAAGAACAAAAACAGAAAATGCTGGAAAATCTGTGGTGAGAGAAACAGAGGGTGAAATTCTCTGCCTGATGTCGCCGGTAGCGAAGTTTCCGGTGAGGTGGGAAATGCAGCATTAGTAAAGGAACCGGGGTCAGCACCCGTTTCCGATGGTCCAACCCCCCCCCCACCCACCCGTCCGCACCGGGTCGGGGTTCATACCCCTTGCCAGCAGGAGAATGCATATGGATCATTGCGAGCATTTGCATCCACTTTACGGACTGGGCACCATTTTCTCTGGGCCCGCCTGATTCTTCGGTTCTCTGGGCCGGGAATCACGTGGGCGAGAATTACTACAGGGCTGGAGGCAGTTATGCCTCAGTTAAGTCCAATCAATTTCCAGCTGAACACTTTAAAACCACACAAGCCTGAAGGGAGGTGATTGGAAAGCATTTAACTCTGCTCAGGGCAGCACAGTGGCGCAGTGGTTAGCACTGCTGACTCAAGACGCTGAGGACCCAGGTTCGATCCAGGCCCCAGGTCACTGTCCGTGTGGATTTTGCACATTCTCCCCGTGTCTGCATGGGTCTCCCCCCCATAACCTAAAAATGTGCAGGGTAGGTGGATTGGCCACGCTAAGTTGCCCCTTAGATGGGAAAAAAAAAAGGATTGGGCACTTTAACTTTAAAAAAAACTCTGCTTGAAGTGGTCCAGGACCTGTCAATCAAAGCTTGATATTTGTAAACAGTGCGGTTAGAGCAACTCAGAATTACTCAAGTATGAAGGAAGATGAACAGAGAATGTTGACAACTGTGTGCATGTGGAAGTTGTCAATCACAGCCTCATAAAATTAAAGAGAAATTAATGAATGGCTTCCAACTCAAAGATCTGGGGTGAAATTCTCCGGAAACGGCGCGATGTCCGCCGACTGGTGCCCAAAACGGCACAAATCAGATGGGCATCACGCCACCCCAAAGGTGCGGAATGTTCCACATCTTTGGGGGACAAGCCCCAACCTTAAGGGGCTAGGCACCCGCCGGACGAATTTCCGCCCCGCCAGCTGCCGGAAAAGGCCTTTGGTGCCCCGCCAGCTGGCGCGGAAATGACATCTCCGGGCGGCGCATGCGCGGGAGCGTCAGCGGGCGCTGACAGCTTCCCACGCATGCGCAGTGGAGGGAGTCTCTTCTGCCTCCGCCATGGTGGAGACCGTGGTGGAGGCGGAAGGGAAAGAGTGCCCCCACGGCACAGGCCCGCCCGCGGATCGGTGGGCCCCGATCGCGGGCCAGGCCACCGTGGGGGCACCCCCCCGGGGCCAGGTCGCCCCGTGCCTCCCCCAGGACCCCAGAGCCCGCCCGCGCCACCTTGTCCCACCGGTAAGATAGGTGGTTTAATTTACGCCGGCGGTACAGGCATTTTAGCGGCGGGACTTCGGCCCATCCGGGCCGGAGAATCTTGCAGAGGGGCCCGCCAACTGGCGCGGCGCGATTCCCGCCCCTGCCGAATCTGCGGTGCCGGTGACTTCGGCAACCGGCGGGGGCGGGATTCACGCCAGCCCCCGGCGATTCTCCGACCCGGCGGGGGGTCGGAGAATCTCGCCCCTGAAGAGGTTTAAACACAGCTGGTTGGTTTTCTCTTTCCAGGAATTGACAGATGATGCTACCTGTGTCTGAGCCAGAAGGTGTATTGCCCAGGTGAATATTAAAGCAGCAATTTTTTCACTGCCTCTGTCTGGACTGATCTTCAACTTCCACTCAGACAGGTGTCTCTCTTCTGAGGCTTCCTGACAGGGTTCTGTTTTGGGCGCATTCTGGACAGATCATAGAATTTACAGTACAGAAGTAGGCCATTCGGCCCATCGAGTCTGCACCGGCCCATGGAAAGATCACCCTATCTAAGCCCACAAATCCACCCTATCCCCGTAACCCAGTAACCTCATCTAACCTTTTTTGGACACTAAGGGCAATTCATCATGGCCAATCCACCTAACCTGCACATCTTTGGACTGTGGGAGGAAACCGGAGCACCTGGAGGAAACCCACGCAGACATGGGGAGAACGTGCGGACTCCGCACAGTGACCCAAGCCGGGAATCGAACCTGGGACCCTGGAGCTGTGAAGCAACTGTGCTAACCACTGTGCTATCATGCCACCCAGGGGACCTCTTTTCTGGGGGATTTCTGACAGAGTTCGCTTTTCTGGGGGGTCTGTGGAGGGGTCTCCTTATTTAAGGGATCTCTGTAGGGGGTGCCTTTATTTAGAGGGTCTCTGTGGAGGGACGCGATGGGTCACCCCCAAACTGCCGTACAGGAGGGGGATGGGAACCAAGAAAATCCAGGTGTGGGGGCTTCGCATTTGCGCTCCAGTCAGGTGCAATTCAGCTTCGGTGGGAGAACACAGGGCTGGATTCTCCGCCCCGCCACGCCGGCGGGATTCTCTGTTATGCCGGCCGGTCAATGGGGTTTCCCATTGTGGGGCAGCCCCCCACCGCCGAAAACCCCCCGGGCGCCAGCAAAGCAGAGAATCACGCTAGTGGAGAATCCAGCCCATAGTCTCCCAAACTGATATTTCGTCCCAGAGGTAACAGGCGTGATTTAACGGCGCGTGTGCCCAACACAGATCCAGGCGTGCTGGTTAAATTATGGGAGAGGCCAAAATTGGGGTCCGCACCGAGCGCCAATTGGTTCACAGTGTAACCGGCCACCCCCATTGGCGGGTTCCGAATCTCGCACGGACGTGGCGAGACACCAATTGAGACCAATTAGGGGCAATTTCCATCTCATTAGCGCGATGGAAGCACAATCTAATGGTCTCCCAGGAACTAACTGGCTGCCCGACAAGTGGTCACATGGCCAGCGGTTAGCACTCCTATTTAAAAATGGTACACCCGAGGCAATGGAGCTGCTTACCCTGGACTTGGGGGAGACGGGCCTGGTTGGGGAGCTAGGCACCATCGGTCGGGGGACGCCCCTGGGCTGGGGAGGGATGTGGTTCTCAGTGTCTGTGGGTCCTACAGGCCTTCCCCCAAATTGTGTACACCCATGATAGGGGCAACTGCAGCTGCTGTCTGTTTGTCCCATCAAACACTTCCAGGACAGGCGGGGTTGTGGTTATATGCTGATGGTCACTTTAACTCCCTCTGACTGTGAGCAGCCTCTGGCTGCACAGCTGAATTGGAAATTAGTTATGTGAGCACTTCACAGCTGCAGATTCATAGATTCATAGAATTCACAGTGCAGAAGGAGGCCATTCGGCCCATCGAGTCTGCACCAGCTCTTGGAAAGAGCACCCTACCCAAACGCACACCTCCACCCTATCCCCATAACCCAGTAACCCCACCCAACACTAAGGGCAATTTTGGACACTAAGGGCAATTTAGCATGGCCAATCCACCTAACCTGCACATCTTTGGACTGTGGGAAGAAACCGGAGCACCTGGAGGAAACCCACGCAGACACGGGGAGAATGTGCAGACTCCGCACAGACAGTGACCCAAGCCGGGAATCGAACCTGGGACCCTGGAGCTGTGAAGCAATTGTGCTAATCATGATGCTACCGTGCTGCCCTTCGTGTTGTGCCCTTGATTATGTTTGCTGCTTGTGGAAATGCCAGGAGGCGGCTGTGCTGTTTCCTTCCTTTTCTGTAGCCAGAAAGAACAGAAAAAATTTATAAGATACCTGGGTCCTGGAACACCGAACTCAGGGGGAGTATGAGTCCAGAAGGCAATCCAGTTTGAAGCAAAAAGGCGCTGCGGAACCTGCTGCATGACATTGTTCCAAATGGGGCCACCTGATGACATTGTTGCAGAAATGCTTTTGCAGATTTCTGATACTTTTGTTGCTGGTGAGTGTTGCACGTAACTGGCACATCACCACGGGTTAAACACACTGGAAGTCAGGGATGTTTAATTGCACCCTGAGCATCAGTGCAATATGCGGATGCCAGGATTTGTTTCCGGTGAGATTGGGCCGTGTGGGATGATCTGCACAGCTGCGGATCCTGGATGGAGAATGGCACTGATACGTGGAACAAGAAACGCATTGATGGACAGATCATTTCTACGGCAAAGTTCTGGACATGACAACACATTCTCAGGCTTATCCTCCATTTCTGTTGAGGAACCTACAAGGGGTGACACGTGGGGCAGGATTCTCCCATCTGAAGGCAGAGTGTTGACGCCGTCGTAGGGGCTCCTGATATGGCCGGGGGTGAATGTGCAGTGCGGGGTCCTCCAGCACAATTGGCTCGGTGGATGGCACTCAGAAAAGGCGGGACACATAAGGGTGGGGAGGCTTGACTGATTTTGAGGATCCCGGGGTGCAAGTCCTAATTGATTGTTGGTCTCTCAACTTCTCCAATTCCTTACAGTGTGACGATTGGAAGATTTTAAATAAATTGGATTATAAATGTATTGGCCAATGTAAGGGTTAAAAGCCTGGGGTTAGAATGTGTTTGTTGCCCTCGTCATTTTTTTTAAGAGTTCTGTTCTGTAGGACCTAGGTGATTTCAGCAGCCAGCAAGTGAAACTGATGAAGGAATGTGTTTTTCAGTCTGGTTTAATGCATAGTGGTTTGCCTAGGGATGTCCCAGGAGAGTTAATTTGTTTTTTCGCTTGGGGAGCTGAGGTCATTTCTGGGTGGAGTTCAGAAAGAGAGAGCAACATTTTGAGAAGCTGTGGAGAGAGGCAGTTCTGGAGAAAGCTGTGGCGAGAAAGCAGTTTTTGAGAAAGGCTTTTGGAAATGAGGTTTGATCTGGCCATCGTTGTTTTTGTTGGACCACAAGTAAAGGCAGTTTTTTTTCCCAGTTGGAAAGTTTTAAGAAAAAGAGTAATAATATTTTAGAAGCAGAACAGTCTTGTGTGAAGACAAGGGGCTGAAACAACCCAGCTGAAGCAGCCATTTGAAGATACTCAGCCAGAGTCTGAAGGGGTTCTAACAAGTGCCACAACTTGTTCTGTAATGCAAATATTACTTTATGCCATGCTGGTTTAAGTTGGATTGAGAGCTGTATGTTTATTTTCTTGTAGTTTAATGGGTAATTCAGTAGTCGTGTTAAGGTGCAAATGTAAGCTGTTCTTTTCGGTAAGAAGCTAAAAAAAAGTTAAATATTGGGCTCAATTCTACGCAGCCCGATAGCGAAATCGGGATCGGCGATCGGGCGGAGAATAGATTCCGACGCCGGAATCGGGGCAGGAGCCGGTTGACATCAATTTCCGATGCTCCGCCCCCTCCAAACATGCGTCATCGGAGGCTGCCCGCGCGCAATCGCAAGGCCGTTTGCGTGTCATCGGCCGGCCCACCCACAATGCTCTGCCCCCGATAGGCCGAGTTCCCGACAGCGTGGGCCACGTGTCCCAGCGGTCCGGAACCCGGCATGCCAACTGTGGACTGCGTCCAACACCGCCACACACGTCCGGGATCCGAGCCGCTGGCCGGGTGGCCTCTGCTAGGGCTGGGGGGATTGGTGGGGGTATCCAGGGGGTGGGCTGTGGGGTCGGGGTGGGCGGATTAGGGTTCCAGCATGACTGGTGCCATATTTTCCGGCGCGACCGATGCAGGCCGTCAGCCCTGTGCATGCGGGGGCCTGGGACCGGCCGATTGTCCAGCCGTTTTCCGCGCAATCCACGGGTGATTCACACGGCGCTGGTGCTAGCCCCTCACCAGTACCGGAATCGGTGACGGGTTCACGCCAATTTTCCTGTCGTAAACCACCAGCGGATTCTCCATTGGCGCCGGCACGTAGCCGCTGGAATGTAGAATTCCGCCGATAACATTTGCTTTTAAAAATAACCAAGCCCTATTTTTTTCATGCAATCACTTCTGAAGTGAAGCATTCTTTCCGCACAGTTTTACAAAATAAATAGTTTCGGTCCAGTATCGTAGCCACGGTTGGGGTCTGGTCTGGAATCATAATAAAATACGTAACAACATGATGCAGTTGACCCCGCAAGTGGCAGCCTAGGCAGGCAGATGAAATGAATGAAATGAAATGAAAATCGCTTATTGTCACAAGTAGGCTTCAAATGAAGTTACTGTGAAAAGCCCCTAGTCGCCACATTCCAGCGCCTGTTCGGGGAGGCTGGTACGGGAATTGAACCGGAGAAATCAGCAGCGGCAGCGGCAACGCAGGCTCGAGACAGTATGCCATGTGCAGGGGGCCGCTGCACACCCAGGATGACGGCGATGGCCCAAGGTGTACAGGCGTTGTTGGCCGTTCGAGGAGATGACGGACAGCACATGCAACTTCTCAACAAGACAACTTGGCACCCTGTGGAGGAGGAGGATACCCACTCCCGGTGGCCATCAAGGGCACCGCAGCCTTGAACCTTTATACAATGGGAGCATTCCAGGCTCGAGGGGGACTTGTGCAGCAGTTCCCAAACTCCAGCCCACAAGTGCATCCGTTAGGTCATGGATACCCTGTATGCCCGGGCAGCAGACTACATAAACTCTGAGCTGGACCAAGCCCATCAAGGTGCCCAGTCAGCACGATTCTCCATCGCCAAGGTGCCCCAGGTTCAGGGGGTAATTGATGGCATGCATGTTGCCTTATGCATATCGGGGCATCAGGAAGTGCCCTTCAGTAACCGGGCCAGGTTCCACTCCCTGAGTTTTCAACTCGTGTGCATCCACCACCTCCGGAGCATGCACGTATGTGAACGCTTCCCAGGGAGTATGCATGACAGCTACATCCTGGGACACTCTTAAGAGTGTCTTCGAGGACCACCCAGGATGGCAAGTTGGCTTCTGGGGGTTAAGGGGTACCTGCTGAGACCCTGGCTGATGCTGCCAGTGCAGAGGCCAACAACCAATGCGGACGCCCGATGTGACAAGGCCCATGTTGCCACCTGTGCTGTCATGGAGTGATGCATCGGACTACTCAAAATTCGGTTCCGATGTCTGGACCGCTCTGGTGGTGCATGGCAGTACACCCTCAGAAGGTCTTCCACGTTGTGGTGGTCTGCTATGCCCTCCACAACCTGGCACAGCAGCAGAGCAACATGGGGCAGGAGGAGAAGGGACATGCGGCCTCGTCCGAGGGGGGGGCTGGACTGCGGGGAGGGAGGGTTGCTGGAGGACAAGCCCAGCGAGGACCCACGGGAGCTGTCGGAGGAAGGATGGACTGGTATGCCCGGAGGGCTAGGGAAGCCCTCATCCTCCCCCGCTTCTCATAGGATGAGGCTTTGTCGGTCAGCTCCAGAGGGTAACAGGAGGTGGGGGTGTAGGCCGACCCACTGTGACGAATAACGTGGCAGAGGCTTTGTATATAACAGATCTAACGTGGTTTAATTGTGAACATTTGAAACCCTCATTGTCCCGAACTACAGATGGTACCAGTCTTCCCAACCCTCCCATTGCCCACTCCGATTTCCTCATTCCTCTTAAGCCTCCATGCTCTGCTGCAATATCTAGTTGTGTCCCTTGGATGCACATTGGAGGTGGTGGCTGCCTAATGCATCTCACAACCTGTGGCCTTTGATGCCCTTGGAAGGTGACCCCATAGAGAGTGAGGACTATGGAGCGGGATTCTCCGATCCCCCGCCGGGTCGGAGAATCGCAGGGGGGCGGCGTGAATACCGCCCCCGCCGGCTACCGAATTTTCTGTTGCCGAGGTTTTGGTGGGGGCAGGAATCGCAGCGTGCCGGTCGGCGGCTGCTGGCAGCGCCCCCCCCCCCCCGCCCCCCCCCCCCCCCAGCGATTCTCTGGTCCGCGATGGGCCGAGTGGCCGCCCGTTTGCCCGTTTTCGGCGGGTCTCACTGGCGTAAATCACAACAGGTCCTTACCAGCGGGACCTGGTTCCACGGGCGACCTGCAGAGTCCTCGGGGGGGGTATCTGGACCCGGGGGGTGCCCCCACGGTGGCCTGACCCGCGATCGGGCCCACCGATCCGCGGGCGGTCCTGTGCCGTGGGGGGGCACTCTTTCCCTCCACACCGGCCGCTGTCAACCTCCGCCAGGGCTGGTGCGGAGAAGAACCCCCCTGCGCATGCGCTGGGTTGACGCCAGCACACACTGACGCTCCCGTGCATGTGCCAACTCGCGCTGGCCGGCGGTGATCATTTGGCGCCGGTTGGCATGGCACCAAGCTCTTCCGTGCCGGCTGACGCGGTGCCAAACACTACGGCCCCTGAAGGTGCGGAGAATTCTGCAACTTCGGTGCGGCCCGACGCTGGAGTGGTTCACGCCACTCCTCAGCGCCGGAGTGGCCGCCCCCCCCCCCCCCCGCCGGTTCGCGGAGAATCCCGCCCCTGATGTCCGGAACCCCGCCGCCAGTCTGGGTCCTTTCCCCCCTATTATGCGCTAACCTCTCCTGCGGGGACAAAGAGAGGGCATTGTAAGCTGCACGCTTGATGCATGGGAGGGGGAGGTCTATGGCAGGTGGAATATGTGATAATCGCTCCTGTGCATGGAAGGGTTGTGCTGATGGGTACCAGGGTGCTCTGGAGCACAGGTGTGGTAATATGCTGGGGGTGTGGGCTGCAAGGTGCCAGCTGCGAACTGGTTGGGGGAGGGGGGTGTGGGTGAGGTAAGGGTGTTGGCAGGTAGGACCAATGTCAGGGGGCCGGTGTGACTTACCCCTGCAGCCGGCCCCCTCGGGGCAACAGGGCATCCTGTCTCGCCTCCACGACATTCAGCAGCCTGGCTAGATCGGCATCCCCGAAGCGTGGAGCAGGTCTACGTGGTGACATGGCTGTATGTTGACTGGACAGTGTTCAGAGTGAGCGTTTATGAGCATCTTCCCCTGGTTAGTGGGGACCAGCTGGGCACGGTCCAGGCGAATCAGCTGGCATGATAGCCATTTCCGCCACGATGCTTGTGGGGAATCATTTCCAGTACTAAGTACCATTAAATATGGTCGCCGTCTCGCCGGCACAGTCGTCGGGAAGCACCCGGGAAGTCACACCCGATAAGGGACTTCGAACTTTTCTCGTTAAGTCGTGCCCAATGTTTCGAGTCCAATAGTACTTTTCTTCGGAACTGAAGGGGGACAGGAATGTGATGGTTTTCATAATGTTGACAAAAGGGGGAGATGAAGCACAAGAGAAAGTTCGGGATAGATTAAGAAGGCGAGGGAGATAAAATGACAAAGATGTCACGGGACAAAAGGGCAATGGGTAATGGTATTATTAAAGGAACAAAGCATTGGACCAGAATAGGTCTTAATAACAGAGTAAAGGTCAACGCAGTTTGAAAGCAACACATAAGAACAAGATACAGACTGTCATTGGGGGTAAAAAATACAAAATAGAGGACAGACTTCATAGTGTGAGGTTAATATCGAGTCCAGAAGGCTGTAAAATGCCTAATCGAAAGATGATGTGCAGTTCTGCAAAGCGGTCACTCAGTCTGTGCTCGGTCTCCCCAATGTAGAGGAGACTGCATTGTCCGCAGCATAATGGACTGAATTGAAGGTACAGCAAGAAAATTGCTGCATCACCTGGAAGGAACGTTTGGGGCCTTCGAAGAGATGAAAGGACAAGTATTTACGTGCTGTGTTTGCAAGGGAAGGTGACGTGAGAAGAGGATGAGGTGTTGCGTGTGATAGAGGAGCACGCCTCAGTGTTGAGGAGAGAGTAATCTCTTCACAATGCTGACAGATGCGGCGAGGGGAACGATGTGTTTTGTGGTGGAATCATACAGGTGGCGGAAATGGTGGCGGGGGATCCTTTGAATGCGGGGGTTGGTGGGGTGAAAAGTATGGACACCGTATCATGGCTCTGGAAGGGGTGAGGGCAGAAGTGTGGGGAATGGGTTGGATACAGTTGCGGGCCCTGTCAACCACAGTAGTGTGGGTAGGAGTGGCGAGTCCTTGTTTAAGGACAAAGACGGTGACCGGAATTCTCCAGTCCCACTGGCAGTGCATCCCTGCTGGCGGAGTTCCCAGTGGTGTGGGGTGGCTTCAATGGGAAATCCCATTGACAGCGGCGGCAATAGAGCATATCGCTGGTAGCGAATGGTGCACCACCTCCGGCTGCAGGGACACATGCGTCCGGGGACTGGAGAATCCAGCCCGATCATTGTTGTGGAAAGTGGGATCATCAAAACAGATAAGATGGAGACAGAGAAACTGGAAGAATAGAATGGACTCCTTACAGGAAGCAAGATGTGAGGTGGTGTAGGTGAAGAAGCTGTGGGAGTCCGTGGGCTGTAATAATATTAGTAGACTGTCACCAGAAATGGAGACAGAGAAGTCAGGGAAGGGAAAAGAGGTGTCGGAGATGGATCATGTGAAGGTGGGAAGGGTGGAAATTGGAAACAAAATAATTAACCTTTCCGGTTCCGGATTAGAACAGGAAGCGACACCCATCATCAATGTACCAGAAAAAAGGGGCAGCACGGTGGAGTAGTGGGTTAGCCCTGCAGCCTCACGGCGCCGAGGTCCCAGGTTCGATCCCGGCTCTGGGTCACTGTCCGTGTGGAGTTTGCATAATCTCCCCGTGTTTGCGTGGGTTTCGCCCTCACAACCCAAAGATATGCAGGGTAGGTGGATTGGCCACGCTAAATTGCCCCTTAATTAGAAAAAATGAATTGTGTTTAAAAAAAAAAATCAATGTAGCAGAAAAAGAGAGTGGCCCCCAAGTAGGACTGGAACATGGAATGTTCCACATACTCTACAAACAGACAGGCATAACTGCGACCCATGATGGGACAGGTAACCACATCCTTTATTTGGAGGAAGTTAATGTAAAACAAAGTAAAGGGAAACAAAATCGTTTGCAACAGAGAAAGAAATGAGTGGCTGCAGAGAGAGAGGAATCGCCTGTTCTCCCTGCATCTTGTTCAAGAAGCATTTCAAATGACTGAACAATGCAACAGCTAAATCGAGCATAAATCGAGAAGTAAATGGGACATGGGAAGGGCGAGATACATTAATAAGAATGTAGCAATCTCCCCTTCTTGTAATTAGAATTTGTAGTAATCAGATCACTAAACCTCCTCTTGAAAGCACAAACTAATTTACTTCACCATACGTTCCGGATGCTGTGACTGATTCAGCACTTTGTTAATATTTAACCTGGTGAGGGTCACTTCAGGTTGTGGTCCCTTTAAGAACACTCACAGCCTCGCCACTTTGGTTGTTGGACTGCGTTCTCAGAATGCGACACTGCACCAGTTGGGAAACGGGACAATGGAGCACCATCACCGCAGGGCAGGCTCAAGTCCTGGAACAGCTTTCTCCAAAACCTCCGCCCTAAATTGACCACACCCGTCACCTCAGAAACACTTTCCCACTCCACAAACTGTGATAACGTCATTTCAATTTGGAATGAGAAGGTTTGGCGTCCGCTGCTTCTGACCATGCACTGGCACGGACGCAATTTCCCCACTAAATGCGATGATTGGTGCAACAGGATAGCACAATTACAGTACTCTATTATATAACTAGATCAATCATTCTAAAATCCGGAATGATCGATAAATCATGAGATCCTTCAATCCGCCTACAACAGAAGTAGAAAAGCAAGGAAATTTCATGGAATAAGAAGGGCTTAAGTACACATAAAGATCATTTGATTTTAATGAAATGGTATTTGATTAAATTTTACTTATATTAGTCGTGAATTCAGAGCATCTTAACCAGGTGAGGAATAGCAAGTAAACTCAACTACTTCTGCGCAAAATAGGCGGAGAATATAACACGTTTTAGCAGAAGCTTTGAAATTGGTGGTAATGCAAAAAGCTAAGGCCGGTATAAGCAGCTGACAGTTTTAAACATGGATGTTTTAAGCGGTGAGCAATTTAATGCCTTCTCAATGATTGGTGTTCTGTTAAACAGTGACACAATTGCTTCATCAATCTGTGTCACTGCACTCTCTTCATTCACAAATCTCATTTTGCCAGACCCGATTTAGTATTCTCAGCGTTTATTATCAGTACATGGAGCTGCAAAGCACTGACACAAGAATAGCAAGAGCAGAATGGTAATGTGATACCTGATCCATATCCAGTGAAGGGCTCCTGCCACGTGATGGAAGATGCCCGATAGCAGGCGTTCTGCTATGTTCTGTACTTTCATAAGGACCTTATCACAAAGTTAGATGAATAAGTTAGGGGGAAGCTTATTTTATACCTTCATATTGTTTTAAATTGTTAAGTTACAGAATAAAGGCCAGTGACAGTACAGCAAGTTGGATGTGTAGTTTCAGTGAGATAGGAGCCAGAATTCCCATTCCACTGGTTTCCCAGCGGCATGGGGTGCCCTCAATGGGAAATCCCATTGACATGCGACGGGAGTAGAGAATCCCGCCACCAGCGAGCAACGCACCACATTTTTCGTCCTCGATAACACTGACAGTGGGGCGGAATCGCAACAGAGAATCCCGACCAGGATGTGATTTTGCATTTGCAATTCTCCGTCTTACTGGTTTCAGGGGGGAGCGATATATGGCGGCCAGAGGCTGGATTCTCCGGTCCCCCCGCCGCGTATTTCTCGGCGGCGCAACGTTCACTGGCGGCGGAATTCTCTACTCCCGCATTTTGTCAATGGGATGTCCCAGTGAAGCCACCCTACGCTGCCAGGAAACCTGCGGGTGGAGGTACACTGCTGGCGGAATCGCAACGGCCGGAGAATTCCAGCCCAGCGTTTCTCTGTCGAGTGGGAGAGTCAGACTGGAATGCTCTTGTACGAATTATAGGAGCTGCTTGCATGTGGCAGATGGCAGGAAACTAGTTCACTGTCCACTCTCCTGGCTGAAGGTGGTTTGTGTGCTGCGATATCCACAAAAAGGGAAGAAGAGAGAGTCTTATAGAAAGAGGAACTCTTGTCATTAACCAAAAGAAAACTGACGACTGTCTTTAGCTTCCATGGCTAGAGCACATGGCAGTATTCTGAAGGCTTCAATGTCATGGCTTGATCAGTTTACATCCTTAAACTGAAACTCAGGATTAGATTACAGCCATGATTACACCACCGGGTACAGGAACATAATAACAGCATTCTGCTCCTCAAGCTTCTTTCACCATCGACTGAAATCATGGCTGCTCTGTATCTTACCTCCAACTACCTGCCTCTGTTCTGTAACCCTTAATACCGTTGATTATTGGTAACATAGCAATCTCAGTATTGACGTTTTCAATTGACCATCAACAGCTGGATGGAGGAGAGATACAGATTTCATTCCTCTTTTCGTGAAGAAATTTTGGGTTTTCCAAAGAGGACATTTGCTTGTATTTCACTGTAAACTGTGTTGAGATGCCCAGGTTCTCTACTGTGCAATTAATTCACACTCACCATCAATGGTTACAATCTTAATCAAAGAGGCTTACGGATAAATGACTAGCAGTGCTGAGTAATTCTGTGGTACACAATAAAAGCAAGATATTGCAGATGTTGAAAATCTGAAATAGAACTGAAAATGCCGGGAAACACTCTGATAGGATCCGTGGAGAGTGAAATAATGGGGGCGATTCTCTGATTGCGGGACTAAGTGCCCGCGCTGTCGTGAACGCCATCGCGTTTCACGACGGCCCGAACAGGCCCCCACTGCGACCGATTCACAGGCTGAAAAGGGACCAGCAGCGGCGCCGTGAGAAACGCGGTGGGCGGTGCGCAGGAACGGCGGCATCATCGCGCGACGGCACGATGACGCCCCGCTACCTATAAGGAAGTGCGCGGATCGGCACACACACACACCGGGGCCCAACATGGAAGAGCCACAGCGCGCCGCTCCCCTCTTCTGGGACAGAGACCTGGAGGCACTCCTGGAGGCAGTGGAGGAGCGCCGGGCCATCCTCTTCCCCAGACGTGGACACCGGCAGCCAAGCAGCACCGTGAGGCGTGGATGGAGAGAGGTCGGACGGCAGTCAGCGCTGTGGGGCACATCCCCCGCACGGGAGACCAGTGAAGGAAGAAACTGCACCACCTCACGAGGGCAGCGAGGGTAAGTACCCTGACAGTCCAGCCGGGCAACGCCCCCCCCCCCCCCGCCCCCACCCACCCCCAAAGGGCAAGACAGCTCACAATTACAGGGAGCGTGCAGGAACCGGAGGGGGCTCGCCTGAGCTGCACCCCCTGACCGTCGATGAGCAAAAGGCACTGGACCTTGCTGGGGGAGCCGCCAGCCGGGAGGTAGCGCCGTGCCAGGTCGGAGGCGGAGCTCCAAGTGAGAATCCACTGTATGCATGTAATCCTTCATCCCATCAGTACCCCCACCCCCCCTCACACCCCGCCGCCTGACACTGCACCAGCCCCACAGTCCACACCCCCACACCCCACCGCCTGACACTGCACCAGCCCCACAGTCCACACCCTCACACCCCACCGCCTGACAGTGCACCAGCCCCACAGTCCACACCCCCACACCCCACCGCCTGACAGTGCACCAGCCCCACAGTCCACACCCCCACACCCCACCGCCTGACAGTGCACCAGCCCCACAGTCCACACCCCCACACCCCACCGCCTGACACTGCACCAGCCCCACAGTCCACACCATCACACCCCACCGCCTGACACTGCACCAGCCCCACAGTCCACACCATCACACCCCACCGCCTGACTCTGCACCAGCCCCACAGTCCACACTCTCACACCCCACCGCCTGACACTGCACCAGCCCCACAGTCCACACCATCACACCCCACCGCCTGACTCTGCACCAGCCCCACAGTCCACACTCTCACACCCCACCGCCTGACAGTGCACCAGCCCCACAGTCCACACCCTCACACCCCACCGCCTGACACTGCACCAGCCCCACAGTCCACACCATCACACCCCACCGCCTGACACTGCGCCAGCCCCACAGTCCACACCCCACCGCCTGACACTGCACCAGCCCCACAGTCCACACCCCACCGCCTGACACTGCGCCAGCCCCACAGTCCACACCATCACACCCCACCGCCTGACACTGCACCAGCCCCACAGTCCACACCCCACCGCCTGACACTGCACCAGCCCCACAGTCCACACCCTCACACCCCACCGCCTGACACTGCCCCAGCCCCACAGTCCACACCATCACACCCCACCGCCTGACACTGCACCAGTCCCACTGTCCAAACCCTCACACCCCACCGCCTGACACTGCACCAGTCCCACAGTCCACACCCTCACACCCCACCGCCTGACACTGCACCAGTCCCACAGTCCACACCCTCACACCCCACCGCCTGACACTGCACCAGCCCCGCAGTCCACATCCTCACACCCCACCGCCTGACACTGCACCAGCCCCGCAGTCCACATCCTCACAACCCACCGCCTGACACTGCACCAGCCCCACAGTCCACATCCTCACACCCCACCGCCTGACACTGCACCAGCCCCGCAGTCCACATCCTCACAACCCACCGCCTGACACTGCACCAGCCCCACAGTCCACATCCTCACACCCCACCGCCTGACACTGCACCAGCCCCACAATCCGCACCCTCACAACCCACCGCCTGACACTGCACCAGCCCCACAGTCCACATCCTCACACCCCACCACCTGACACTGCACCACCCCCGCAGTCCACATCCTCACACCCCGCCGCCTGACACTGCACCAGCCCCACAGTCCAAACCCTCACCATGCCCCCTCCACCCCTTCACATACAACCATGCGAGTCTAACAAAATGTGCCTTACTGTGTTCTCCAGGGCCACATGAGCACCGCCGTGGAACTGCCCGTTCACCCCGCCGCCGTACAGCTCCAACCTCTTCTGGCCACAGGGACGCACAGACCCAGCGGGAGGTAGCGCTGTCCCTGACAGGGATGTCGCACTTCCTCAGCTCCATCACCAGGAACGTTCAGACCCTGGTCGATTCCACGGCGGGCCTCCAGGACTGGCAGCGCCAGGTGTCGGTGGTGCAACGGGGCTTGCCTCCGCGTGCACCACTGTTCCTTAGAGAGGCCCGGGAGCCACCGGGCTCCCCGAGGGAGGAGGAGGTCCCAGTGCCTGTCCCGGTAACCACAGCAAGGGAAGGACCGGAACACTCCCCCCATCCTGTCCCTGGTGCATCGGGTGGGCAGCGGGCAAAGGAGGGTGGCAGCACGCCATCCAGCACGCCCGTCGAGCAGCCTGGCCCACCCAGGCCGGGCCGCCCCCGGAAACGCGCGCCGACGGGGAGCCACGTCGAAGGGCAGGATTCTCAGCAGTCCGCCTCCACTCCTGATGTACCGTCTGGGGAAACACCGTGACGTAGTGGTCGGGCTCGTAAGGCCAAAATGTTAGCCACTTAGTAAGTTGGCACGGGTGCAGGGCACGGATTAGTTATATGGGCTAGGGCACGTGTCACTCAATGTCACAATTAAAGTTGCTGCACCAAACCTTCATGCGTCTGTCCTTTTCCAGTGCTGGGTGCGGGAAGGGGGGGGGGGGGAGACACACACACACGTGAGGGTGCACGGTGATGGTGGTGTTCGACGATCATCGCGCAGGGATTACCCCCCCCCCCCCCAAACACCAAACACGCCGTCGTCCGCAGTACTCCGACGACCGCTGTCCCACATGGACATGTGATGGAGTATCCGTGACGCATAGGGGGGACACCGAGGTGGGGGGTGTTCAGATATGGCCATGAGTCAGGCATTCAGTAGCGATCTGTAGCTCACAGCTCATCGCAGAGCGGGTTGTCATCATCCAACATGGCATTGTTCATACCCGCTTACGGAAGTCGAGGTCTACCGACAGTAACGAGGTGCCGCAGATGTTGTGTTGCTCGACGGTGGTGCCGTGTATGGTAGGGTTGTGCTGGTGCAGGAGGTGAGTGAGGAGGGTGCTGGGTTGTGGCAGTATGTGCGGTCAATGATGCCAGTGCCCTTAACAACGATGCCCTCCACCTAGTGTGCGAATCATGCAGCGATCAACGCATCGCGTGCCCGCTGTCCCAAACGGTGGCGTCGTGCGGTCTCCCGGCCATATCCCGCGCCCCGATGGTGTCTGTGCCCCGCCGCCCTCCCATCCTCCCCCTCCTCCTCCTCATCTTCCAGTTCAGAGTCGCTACCCTCTTCGGGCTCACCTGATTGTTCCTCCTCCATCACATCGCCCCTCTGTTAGGCAATGTTGTGCAGCACGCAACAGGCGACGACGATCCCTTTGACCCTGTCGGGGTCGTACTGCAGAGCGGCCCCTGAGCGGTCCAGGCACCGGAACCTCATCTTCAGGAGGCCGATACGAAGCACCTCTCCACGACACCCCTGGTTGCCGCATGGGCCTTATTGTACCGGCTCTCCGCGTTGGTCTGTGGCCTCCGTATGGGCATCATCAGCCCGGCCGCAACGGATAATCCCTGTCGCCCAGCAACCAGCTCCCCATCCGGGGTGGGTGACCCTCGAAAATTGCGGGATGTAGAACTGCGCCAATATAAAGGCGTCATACACGTTTCCCGGGTACTGGGCGCACACGTGCATTATTCTCATTCCCTGGTCGCACACCACCTGGACGTTCATGGAATATGTGCCCTTCCTGTTCAGGAAGACGTCCCTGTCCCGCGTTGGTGCACGGAGGGTGACGTGCACCCCATCCACGACGCCCTGTACCATCCGGATGCCGGCCACTGCGGCGAATTGCGATGCCCTGGCAGCCTGGTGCACGTGGGCCTCCGGGAAATTGAGGTATCGTGCCGCGACTGCATAAAGGCCATCAGTGACTGCTCGGATGCACCGGTGCACCGAGGCCTGACTGATGCCGCAAAGATCTCCGCTCGGCGACTGGAAGGAGCCAGTCGCAAAGAATTGCAGGGCGACCGTCACTTTCACCCTCACTGGGATGGCATGTCCATTCAGGGCGACCGTCACCTTCACCCTCACTGGGATGGCATGTCCTCCCCCAGTTCCACGTGGTTCGAGGTGCGCCATCAGGTGGCATATATGGCCGACCGTCTCACGGCTAATCGGAGTCTCCTCCTGCATGACACCTCCGTTAGGTCCTCGAAGGAAACGCAGTCCCTGTACACACGGTGACGCATGGGACGCCTCCGCCGCCTTGGCATGACCACCTGCTCTTGCTCATCCCCTGGTGACCCATCAGGATCGGTGTCGTCGCCCTCTTCCTGGCCGACGACGTGGAGGTGATCCGCACCCTCCGCCTCCTCTTGTGCTTGTCGGGCATGATGGCCTGCAGCGCAGCGGCTAGCACGGGGCCCTCCGCAGCCACTCCCTCTGCAGCATCCGCCTCTGCAGCGCCCTCCCTGAGCCGCTGTGCTCAGCCCGCGACGGTTGTCCATCTGCATGGCTGCCGCTGCCGCCACGGCGGCGGACACCGATGGCCGCTGCGAATACATCATCAACTTGCTTGAAGGGGGGTGGGTTGGTTTGGGAGGGAGAGGCAACGACATTTGTTAGGAGGGCGCTTTGGCAGGTAGGCAGCCAGGGCCCTTTCGATGAATGGGTGCCCCGGTTGCTTGGTCACTGTTCATTCAGGCAAGCATCGTGCCACCTGCCCACAGTATCCGTATCCCACACAGTTCACCCCGTCCCTCCTCATCGCAGCGCCAGCGGACACAGCCCTTCACCATGCCCTCGATTTGGAGGTTTGTCCTCGTCACCTTCCTGCCACTGCACTCCAGCTGGGGGTCACGGTCCTGCAGGCAACCGTGGAGGTCCGCGCTTCCCAACCCTGCATGATGGTGGCATCTTTTGCCCCGCCCCTCCTCCTTCCCCTTTCTCAATCCTTCACCCCCGCGCCCTTCTCCTACCCCATCCACCATTCCCTGTGCCCCTTTACACTATCCATCCTCCTTAGTCCTCACGTCGCCCATCCCAGACCCCCCTCCCCCCAACCACGTCCACCCTTCCCCACTCCCCCACCCAACCACGTCCACCCTTCCCCCCCTCCCCCACCACATCCACCCTTCCCCCCTCTCCCCCACTACCCCCCCCAACCACGTCCAACCTTCTCCCCCCTCTCCCCCCCAACCACGCCCTGCCTTCACCACTCCCCCAACCACATCCACCATTCCCCCCTCTCCCCCACTTCCCCCCCCTCTACCCCCCAACCACGTCCTGCCTTCACCACTCCCCCCAACCACGTCCACCCTTACCCCCTCTCCCCCACTTCCCCACCACCACATCCACCCTTCCCCCCTCTCCCTCACTACCCCCCAACCACGTCCACCCTTCCCCCCTCTCCCCCACTCTCCCCCCCAAATACGTCCACCCTTCCCCACGCCCCCCCCCAGCCCATTCCTCCCCCCCATGGGGGATTGCGACAGACACTTCCTACAGCCCATCATTTCTCTAAAGTCGATGGACTCACCTTTTTCCGGCAAATCAGCTTCTTCATTGCATCGGTCGGAGACATCAACCTCATCGTCGAGACCTTCATCTATGTCATGATCTTCATCTGTGACAATAAGGAAGGCACAAAGGATTATTGCTGAAGATGGTGGTACACAGTAAAATGTTATTCCTGAACATCCGACGGTCCTCCCAGTACAGTAGGTACTTTTTTGGTGTCTTAAGGCACACATTTTAGGTTCAAAATGACTTCATAATTCTCCTTTTAGTTAATATTCACAAGCATATATCCAGAGCAGAGAGGCCATTCAATCCATCCACTGAAACCTACGATCCAGCTGCCTCTTCAGGGACCACCTCCCCACTTTTACCGCTTTTAATTTAGTTTGAGGCATATGCTTCTGAGCATGCTCAAATCCAAACTTCCTCATCACTGCAGTGATTTCCCCACATGAATTTTCTTCATGCTGTATCTGTGATACACTACAGTTGAGAGTGCACCCAGAACACTCGGTGAGGTGGTGGCGTAATGGACCAGTAAACCAAAGACGCAGAGTAATGCTCTGGGGCCAAGGTTCGAATCCCACCACTGAAATTTGAATTCAATAAAATCTGGAATTTAAAAAAAAATTCAAATGACCTTACCTGGTCTGGACTCCCAGCAATATGGTTGACTCTTAATGCCCCCTCAAGGACAATTAGGGGTGGGCAATAAATGCTGACACATCCAGTCCCATGAACAAATTTAAAAAAAACAACATGGTGACAAATATCAATAGAAAATGCTGGAAAAACAGCAGATGAGCTTAGTGTAAGGAAAAGTAGTAGAAAAACAAAAACAAACTTAAGAGTTCAGACGCACGTAGCATTGAAAAAAAACAAGATAAATGAACTAACGGCACAAATAGAATTAAATGGGTATGATCTGTGCCGGTATTCTCTGAGCCTCCGCACCGAAATCACGCTCAGCGCGGGGGCGGAGAGTAAAGCGTCAGAACCGCGATCGGGTCCGACACTAGGACGCAAAGCTCTGGCGACTAGAGAGACTGTGCCAGTCGCACGCGTGCAGTCGACGCGGCGCCGGTCGGGGACCGTTAAAAGAGGCCCCCGCAACAATTCTCCGCGGTCGACCGGGCGAGTTCCCACCGGCGTGGTTCACCCGGAGGGAACTCAGACTCGCGGCTGCGGTGGCCGTCCTGGAGGGGGCAGGCGGATCAGTCTCCAGGGGCGGCCTTCATGACGGCCAGGCCCACGCTCGGGGGCCACCGATGAGCAGGCGCGCGTGGTCTGGGGTGGCCTACCTTCTTCCGCGCCGGCCCGCAGTGTGGGTCCTCCATGTCGCGCGGGCCCGGTGCAGAAGCGGCCACCGGACCCGCGGTCGGCCACGTATCGGCATCCGGAGCTGCGTGGAGCACTCCAGCGCCGTGCTGGCCCCCTGTGGGCCATAGAATCGCTGGGCCAAGAGGCCCGTTGACTCCAGCGTGAAACATTCCGGTGTTTACACCAGCGTCAACACTTAGCCACCGTTTTGAAGAATCCCAGCCACGATTGCAAGGAGATCAAAGTTGGGGAAGCAATATTCAGGGTTATCTGACTTTTAGAAGGGACAGGGGGGAAGGAAAGATGGTGGGATAGCTAATAAGGAAATAAATACAGTTCTGAGGGATGATTGAGGCTCAGAGGTTGTGGAGTCGATATGGGTGGAAGTGACAAATGCCAAAGGAAGGAAGAGAGTGGCTGGAGTATGGTGTGTTGTATTGTATAGCCCCCTGAAAGTAGCCACACTGTAGGAAAGAGTTTAAATCAAGAAATAACAAATATATGTAAAACGAGTACTGCATTAATCATGGACGACTTTAATTTTCATACAGATTGGGGGACTATAATTGGAAATGGCAGCCAAGAAAATGAATTTTCGGATATTTTTCTCCAGAGTGTCAGGCTCCAACTTGTGGCTCTTCAGCTGCACAGCCGAGTTTTTAATTCAGATCTTCAGTCACTTTGGAAAATAAATTCTGTGGGCGTGGTTTAGGCTGTCAGTCTGGTGGGGTGGGCTTGTTAGAGCTCGCAAGACCGGCTGCACAGAGATCAGGGCGCCATCTTTAAAAGGTGTCCCGATCAGCACTGAGGATAAACACTTCCCCACCCCGCACCATGGCACAGTTATAGAGTCATATACGTTTACAGCATGAAAACAGGTCCTCTGGTCCAACTTGTCCATTCTGCCCCGTTTTTACCACTAAGCTCGCCCCAATTGCGCACTTTTGGCCCATATCCCTCTACCCCCACCTTTCCCATAAAACTGTCTAATGCTTTTTAAAAGACAAAATTGTTCCCGCCTCTACTACAGCCTCTGGCAGCTCGTTCCAGACACTCACCACCCTGTGTGTGAAATAATTGCACCTCTGGACCGTTTTCTATCTCTCCCCTCTCACCTTAAACCAATGCCCTCTAGTTTTAAACTCCCCTGCCTTTGGGATAAGATGTTGACGACCTACCTTATCTATGCCCCACATTATTTTAGGGACCTCTACAAGATCATCCCTGAACCTCCTACGCTCCAGGGAAAAACGTCCCAGTCTATCCAGCCTCTCCCTATTACTCAAACCATCAAGTCCTGGTGGCATCCTAGTAAATCTTTTCTGCACTCTTTCTAGTTTAATAATATCCTTTCTATAATAGGGTGACCAGAACTGCACACAGCATTCCAAGTGTGGCCTTACTAATGTCTTGTACAACTTCAGCAAGACGTCCTCTGCTGTATTCAATGTTCTGACCAATGAAACCAAGCATGCCGAATGCCTTCTTCACCACCCTGTCCACCTGTGACTCCACTTTCAAGGAGCCATGAACCTGCACTCCTAGACCTCTTTGTTCTATAACTCACCCCAACACTCTACCATTAACTGAGTAGGTCCTTCCCTGATTTGATCTACCAAAATGCATCCCCTCACATTTATCAAAATTAAACTCCATCTGCCATTCATCGGCCCACTGGGCCAATTGATCAATCCTAGATAACCTTCTTCACTGTCCACTGTGCCACCAATCTGTGTCATCTGCAAACTTAGTAACCATGCCTCCTAAATTCTCATCCAGATCATGAATATAAATAACAAATAACAGTGGACCCAGCACTGATCCCTGAGGCACACCGCTGGTCACAGGCCTCCAGTTTGAAAAACAACCCTCTACAACCACCCTTTGTCTTCTGTCGTCCAGCCAATTTTGTATCCATTTTCCTACCTCACCCTGGATCCCATGAGATTTAACCTTGTACAACAACCTACCATGAGGTAGCTTGTCAAAGGCCTTGCTAAAGTCCATGTAGACAACGTCGACTGCACTGCCCTAATCTATCTTCCTGGTTTCGCCCTTCAAAAAACTCAGTCAAATTCATGAGACATGATTTTCCACTCACAAAGCCAGGCTGACTGTCCCAAAACAGTCCTTGCCTGTCTAAATGCCTTGAGATCCTGTCTCTCAGAATACCTTCTGACAATTTACCCACCACAGACGTTAGGCTCACTGGTCTGTAGTCCCCAGGCTTTTCTGCCTTATCTGCCAAAGCAATTTCATGTCCCCTTTTTGCCCTCCTGATTTCTCTCTTAACTCTACTCCGACAACGTCTATACTCTTCAAGGAGTCAACTTGATTCCAACTGCCTATGCATGTCACATGCCTCCTTCTTCTCTTTGACCAGGGTCTCAATATCCCGAGTCATCCAGGGATCTCTACTTCTACCATTCTTGCTCTTCACTCTAAAAGGAATGTGCTTACCCTGACCCTGGTTAACACACTTTTGAAAGCCTCCCACTTACCAGCTGTCCCTTTGCCTGCCAACAGACACCCCCAATTAACTTTCTAAAAATAAATTTAGAGAACCCAATTCATTTTTCCAATTAAGGGGCAATTTAGCGTGGCCAATCGGCCTAGCCTGCACATCTTTGGCTTGTGGGGGCAAAACCCACGCAAACGCAGGGAGAATGTGCAAACTCCACACAGACAGTGACCCAGGGCCGGGAACGAACCCAGGTCCTCAGCGCCATAGGCAGTAGTGCTAACCACTGTGCCGCCCTTGCTGTGTTTGGAGATTGACTGTTGGCTCCGTGTGCATATTATGGGCTCACACAGAATGCGGAGGCGCAGCTCCAACTTCCTAGCTTTAAACAATTTTCACTCAATACAGAAGAGTTACAGAAGCTCTGTAGTACCGGCGGCACAGTGGGGCAATGGTTAGCACTGCTGCCTCACGGCGCCGAGGACCCGGGTTCGATCTCGGCCCCGGGTCACTGTCTGTATGGAGCTTGCACAGTCTCCCTGTGTCTGCGTGGGTCTCACCCCCACAACCCAAAGATGTACAGGGTAGGTGTTGTTGGCCATGCTAATTTTCCCCTTAATTGGAAAAAAAAATCTAAATTTTAAAAATGGAATCTCTGCCGCACAGACTGAGCATTCGATAAACTTCTCCAACATCAAAAATTCAACTGAGCTCCATTAATAGTTACACTGCGTTAATTCTACAAGTGATCATCAGACCTCCATTACAAATACCAATAAAAGCTGTGCCTTCGTAAAGGAAAACAAATCAACCCACAGTATTAGAGAATGCTGAATGTTCTGTGGATGAACTCAATTGATTTGTCATCTGAAAAGGATCACTGAATCATTAATTCATTGGCTTGAACTTCTTGTCTTGTCCTCTATTGCCTCCAATAATAAGTTCCACTGAACTCATGCTAAGTCACATTTCACTGTGAAGTCATTGGCACTCACCTGGAAAAACAACAAGTAAGATAGCTGTCACATTTCAGTGAGGACAGTTCTGTGTTGCAGACTCAGTTGCTTCTTAGCTAGATCTCAGCCTGCTAAAGATCATCACACTTTTGCTGTCAATCCAAGCACCCCAAACTGAATCAGTCACCGGACTCATCAGGTCCCTCTTCAGATCCATTTCTCTAAAGTCGATGGACTCACCTTTTTCCGGCAAATCAGCTTCTTCATTGCATCGGTCGGAGACATCAACCTCATCGTCGAGACCTTCATCTATGTCATGTTCTTCATCTGTGACAATAAGGAAGGCACAAAGGATTATTGCTGAAGATGGTGGTACACAGTAAAATGTTATTCCTGAACATCCGACGGTCCTCCCAGTACAGTAGGTACTTTTTGGTGTCTAAAGGCACACATTTTAGGTTCAAAATGACTTCATAATTCTCCTTTTAGTTAATATTCACAAGCATATATCCAGAGCAGAGAGGCCATTCAATCCATCCACTGAAACCTACGATCCAGCTGCCTCTTCAGGGACCACCTCCCCACTTTTACCGCTTTTAATTTAGTTTGAGGCATATGCTTCTGAGCATGCTCAAATCCAAACTTCCTCATCACTGCAGTGATTTCCCCACATGAATTTTCTTCATGCTGTATCTGTGATACACTACAGTTGAGAGTGCACCCAGAACACTCGGTGAGGTGGTGGCGTAATGGTATTGTCTTTGGACTAGTAAACCAAAGACACAGAGTGATGCTCTGGGGACCCGGGTTCAAATCCCACCACTGCAGATGGTGAAATTTGAATTCAATAAAAATCTAATGATGACCATGAAACCATTGTCAATTATCGGGAAGGAAATCTGCCATCCTTATGTGGTCTGGCCTACATGTGACTCCAGAGCCCCAGCAATATGGTTGGCTCTTAATGCCCCCTCAAGGGCAATTGGGGGTGGGCAATAAGTGCTGGCACATCCAGTCCCATGAACAAATTTTTAAAAAACACCATGGTGTCAAATATAAATCGAAAATGCTGGAAAAACAGCAGCTCTATTGTCCATAGAGATGAGCTTGGTGTCAGGAAAAGTGGTAGAAAATAAAAGTAAGAGTTCGGTATCTTAATGCATAAAAGAACAAGATAAATGAACTGATGGCACAAATAGAGTTAAATGGGTATGATCTGATAGCCATTACTGAGACATGGTTGCAAGGAGATCAAAGTTGGGGAAACAATATTCAGGGTTATTTGACTTTTTGGAGGGACAGGTGGGAAGGAAAGGTGGTGGGATGGCTCTGCTAATAAGAGAGGAAATAAATACAGTTCTGAGGGATGATCTAGGCTCAGAGGTTGTGGAGTTGATTTGTGTGGAAGTGACAAATACCAAGGGAAGGAAGAGTGGCTGGGGTATGGTGTGTTGTATTGTGTAGCCCCCTGAAAGTAGCCACACTGCA
Organism: Scyliorhinus torazame; assembly: GCF_047496885.1. Classification (NCBI taxonomy): domain Eukaryota; kingdom Metazoa; phylum Chordata; class Chondrichthyes; order Carcharhiniformes; family Scyliorhinidae; genus Scyliorhinus; species Scyliorhinus torazame. Next base: position 69,872,276 of record NC_092723.1, on the reverse strand, counting down.
GGAAAGAGTTCAAATTAAGAAATAACAAATATATATAAAACGAGTACTGCATTAATCATGGACATCTTTAATTTTGATACAGATTGGGCGAATATAATTGGAAATGGCAGCCAAGAAAATGAATTTTTGAATATTTTTTTCCAGAATGTCAGGCTCCAACTTGTGGCTCTTCAGTTGCACTGCCGAGTTTTTAGTTCAGATTTTCAGACACTTTGGAAAATAAATTCTGTGGCCGTGGTTTACGCTGTCAGTCTGGTGGGGTAGGGCCTGTTAGAACCCGCAAGGCCGGCTGCACACAGATTGGGGCGCCATCTTTAAAAGGCACCCCGACCAGCACTGAGGCTAAACTCTCTCTCACTCTCTCCCCCCCCGGCCCCTCCCACACCACGGCACAGTCATAGAGTCATAGAAGTTTACAGCATGAGAACGGGCCCTTCTGCCGAACTTGTCCATGCCACCCCACTAAGCTAGTCCCAATTGCCCGCATTTGGCCCATATCCCTCTACACCCAACTTTTGCATATAACTGTCTAAATGCTTTTTAAAAGACAAAATTGTACCCGCCTCTACTACTGCCTCTGACAGCTCATTCCAGACACTCACCACCCCCTGTGTGAAAAAAGTGCCCCCCTGGACTCTTTTGTATCTCTCCCCTCTCACCTTGAACCTATATCTTCTAGTTTTAGACTCCCCTATCTTTGGGAAAAGATATTGACTATCTACCTGTTATAACCTGCCTGCTTACCATCGGCTGGGGACTAATGACAATCCCACAATCCTGTGGGAGTATGAGCTTCCCCAATGAGGGGGACGGAGAAATCATTAGCAGACTCCCTGTATAAATAAAGCTGGCCAGTTTGGAACCAGCAGGAAGGTGTAAGCAGCAAGTGAGGTTGCTGCTGTTGTGTATATAAAATAAATGTTATTTCTTTGTATCCTTGAAACTCGTGCTGGATTCTTCGTGGCCCTCACAAAACTGGCGACGAGGGTTAAAGTGAATAGCTGTCTACACTGCTAACGCCACCTCCCTGGATTCTTGTTGGATACAGGTTGGAAGTTGTTTTCTATTATACCATGCCTTTGTACGGACATTTGGATGTTTTTGATGCTGCGCTGGAAAGCTGGAACAAGTATGCACAACGGATGCGTTACTATTTCCGGGCAAACAGTATCACCGAAAACAAGCGCTAGGTGGTCATATTGCTCACCGCCTGCGGCCCGCATACGTTTGGGGTGATTAGGAGCCTTACGTACCCAGCTGCGCCAGACACCAAAACGTTTGATGAACTTGTGAATTTAGTGGGGCAGCATTTTAACCCAACCCCGTCCACGATAGTCCAGCGTTACCGGTTTAATACCGCTGAGAGGACCCCAGGAGAATCCCTTGCCGACTTTCTATCCAGGCTACGCAGGATTGCGGAGTGCTGTGACTATGGTGAGACCTTGTCAGAAATGTTACGCGACCGTTTGGTTTGCGGTATTAACAATGCGGCCACCCAGAGAAAGTTGTTAGCTCAGCCAACATTGACTTTTCAACAGGCCATTCAAATAGTATTGTCCCGAGAGAGCGCAGAACGAGGAGTGCAGGAGATACAGGGAATGGAAGTGCAGACCTTGGGGCGCAACCCCTTCCGTCCGAAAACGTCCCCCCTGCGGTACCTTGGGCGAGACGACCGGAGCCATGTCAGTGTCAGACTTGTTGGCGCCGACCCTGTCGCGGACGCCGGTCCTGGGGGCGCCAGAGGCGCCGTTGTTCCGACCGAAACTGGGACCAGCCCAGGGGCCGTACCTTCCATGTGGATGAACCTGCCGCGACTACTCCCGAGGACGTCGAGACGGAGGACGACTGCCTGCAGCTGCATTGTGTGGCAGCTCCCCGTGTGGCCCCCATTAAGGTGACAGTATGGGTCAATGGTCACCCGCTTGAGGTGGAGTTGGACACTGGCGCAGCGGTCTCCGTGATGCCCAGAGGAAAATCGACCGCATCAAGCAGGGTATACAGACCCTTACATTAACCGACACACAGGCCAGGTTGGCCACCTACACGGGGGAACCATTGGACATCGCAGGAACTACGATGACCCATGTCGTTTATGGATGCCAGGAGGGGAGTTTCCCGCTTATCGTGGTGCGTGGCCATGGGCCCAGCCTGTTGGGTCGGGACTGGTTGCGCCATTTGCGCTTGCAGTGGCAGCACATCCTCCAAACAGTTTCTGGAGGGTTGACTGAGGTGCTAGGACGATACCCAGATGTATTCCAGCCCGGTTTGGGGAAAATAAAAGGGGCCGTAGCCCGTATCAAGTCAAACCAGGAGCCACGCCGCGCTATTTCCGGGTGCGCCCAGTGCCTTACGCCTTGCTCGAGAAGGTAGAAGGGGAGCTCACTCATTTGGAAACTTTGGGTATTATCAGGCCCGTCCGTTTCGCTGACTGGGCAGCACCAATTGTACCTGTAATGAAGCCAGATGCCACAGTTCGCTTGTGCGGCGACTATAAACGTACAGTGAATACGGCTTCCCGACTCGACCAATATCCAATGCCTCGCATAGAGGATCTCTACGCAAAGCTTGCAGGTGGACTCTCGTTCACAAAATTAGATACGAGTCACGCCTACCTACAGTTGGAGCTGGACCCTGCCTCCCGACCATATGTAACGATTAATACACACCGGGGCCTGTATGAATATATACATTTGCCCTTTGGAGTATCCTCTGCCTGCGCTATTTTTCAACGCGTTATGGAGGGCATTTTGAGAAGTTTACCGCGTGCCGCTGTCTACTTAGATGACGTTTTGATCACAGGGATGTCGGAGCAGGAACATTTGGAAAATCTGGAGGCTGTCCTTAGACGCTTTTCGGAGGCTGCAGTCCGTTTACGTCGCACAAAGTGCGTCTTTCAAGCGAAGGAAGTAGTCTACCTGGGTTATCGGGTGGACTGCGAAGGTTTGCACCCCGTCGCAGAGAAGGTGCGCGCGATTCAACAGGCCCCCGCCCCAACTGACACTTCGCATCTTCGTTCTTTTCTCGGCCTCGTAAACTATTACGGGAAGTTCCTCCCCAATCTGGCAACTACGCTGGCCCCGTTGCACCTTCTGCTAAAGAAAAATCACACCTGGGTTTGGGGTCAGCCGCAAGAAACCGCTTTCCGGCGGGTAAAACAACAATTGTCGTCGTCTGGGTTACTAACCCACTATGATCCTGGAAAGCCTTTGCTCGTCACATGTGATGCATCCCCATATGGTATTGGGGCCGTCCTGTCCCACAAGATGGAGAACGGGGCCGAGCGGCTGATAGCTTTCGCCTCCCGCACATTGACTGCAGCGGAAAAGAAGTACGCGCAGATCGAGAAGGAGGGCCTGGCAGTGGTCTTTGCGGTGAAACGTTTCCACCAGTACGTGTATGGCCGCCACTTCACTATCGTGACTGATCATAAGCCTCTGCTGGGACTTTTCAGAGAGGATAAGCCAATACCGCCCATTGCTTCCGCACGGATCCAGCGCTGGGCTTTGTTGCTCGCTGCATACGAGTATTCTCTGGAGCACAAACCAGGAACGCAGATAGCGAATGCCGACGCACTGAGCCGATTGCCTTTATCGACCGGCCCCATGTCGACCCCCACGACCGGTGAGGTGGTTGCAACCCTAAATTTTATGGATACCTTGCCTGTCACGGCATCACAGACCAGTGAGTGGACCCAGACGGAGCCAGTCCTGTCAAAGGTTCGACACATAGTCCTGTATGGTGGGCAGCATAGACAGCTCCCAGGCGAGTTGCGGGCATTTCCCTCCAAGCTGTCAGAATTCAGCGTGGAAGACGGCATCCTCTTGTGGGGGACGCGTGTGATTGTCCCGGAAAAAGGACAGGAGCTAATACTAAGAGACTTGCACAATGGGCATCCAGGTGTGACCAAAATGAAAATGTTGGCCCGGAGTTATGTTTGGTGGCCAGGCCTCGACGTCGACATTGAGAAGGTAGCCCAAAACTGCTCCATTTGTCAGGAGTATCAGAAGCTTCCGCCGGCAGCGCCCCTACATCACTGGGAATGGCCAGGGCGGCCTTGGGCGTGCTTGCATGCAGATTTCGCCGGCGCTTTTCAAGGATCCATGTTCCTTTTATTAATCGACGCCCAGTCTAAATGGCTAGAGGTGCATAAGACGCACAATGTCCTGCGCAACAATTGAGAAGATGCGTTTGTCTTTTAGTACACATGGCCTCCCCGAGGTGCTGGTCACGGATAACGGCACACCATTCACCAGTAAGGAGGTTCATGAAGATGAACGGCATACGCCATATCCGCACTGCCCCTTACCACCCGGCTTCAAATGGGTTGGCGGAGTGCGCAGTGCAGACATTCAAACGAGGCCTAAAGAAGCAGTCTTTCCGGGTCAATGGACACGAGACTGTCTCGCTTTTTGTTTTCGTATAGGACCACCCCCCATGCGGTGACTGGGGTAATTCCCGCAGAACTCCTAATGGGCCGGAGACTTCGCACCCGCCTTAGTATGGTTTTCCCGGACATTGGCGCAAAAGTACGCCGCACACAAGAACGGCAGGGACAGGGTTTTTCTCGGCATCGGCCGATTCGGCAGTTTGCGCCCGGTGACCCAGTGTTCGTTCGCAATTTTGCTGATGGTGCCCAGTGGGTCCCTGGCGTAACCTTTCGCCAAACGGGCCCTATCTCTTACCAGGTGCAAGCCCTGGGTCGTCTCCAGCGCAAACATGTAGACCACGTTCGGTCCAGAAGACTATCCCTTCCAAAGATTCCCCTCGCCCCCCCCGGAGTTCATTTCTACAGCCGCAGACCAGTGACAATGGAAAGTAGTCCTCACAATCTTCGCCTGGTGCCTCACTCAAAGCCTGCGCAGGTCATTAAAGAACCGCGCGGAGATAGAGACCCCAAGATGACAGAGGCAGCAGACTCTGACTCCGAGATGGAGACACAGGACGCATCAGAGGGGGAATCTTCGGGCCCACAGGTCGTGGATGTACAACCGTTACGCCGTTTATCATGGAAGCGCCGGTCTCCGTCTCGTTACACGCCGCCCGATCCAGCGCCTCGTGCAAATGGTGTCCGGCCTGCGGCAAAACGTGTCCTTCGCCAGGGTTTTCGGTGGATTCCTTGGACTTTGCGGGGAGGGATGTTATAACCTGCCTGCTTACCATCGGCTGGGGACTAATGGCAATCCCACAATCCTGTGGGAGTATGAGCTTCCCCAATGAGGGGGGCGGAGAAATCATTAGCGGACTCCCTGTATAAATAAAGCTGGCAAGTTTGGAACCAGCAGGAAGGAGTAAGCAGCAAGTGAGCTTGCTGCTGTTGTGTATATATATATATATGTTATTGTAAATAAATGTTATTTCTTTGTATCCTTGAAACTCGTGCTGGATTCTTCGTGGCCCTCACAAAACTACCTTAAATATGCCCCTCATTATTTTATAGACCTCTATAAGATCACCCCTAAGCCTCCTAAGCTCCAGGGAAAAAAGTCCCAGTCTGTCCAGCCTCTCCTTATAACTCAAACCATCAAGTCCTAGTAGCATCTTAGTAAATCTTTTCTGCACTCTTTCTAGTTTAAGAATATCCTTTCTATAATAGGGCGGCCAGAACTGTACCCAGTATTCCAAGTGTGGCCTTACTAATGGCTTGTACAACTTCAGCAAGACGTCCCAACTCCTGTATTCAATGTTCTGATCAATGAACCAAGCATGCCGAATGCCTTCTTCAGCAGCCTGTCTACCTGTAACTCCACTTTCAAGGAGCTATGACCCGTACTCCTAGATCTCTTTGTTCTATAATTCTATCCAATACTCTACCATTAACTGAGTAGATCCTGCCCCGATTCGATCTACCCAAATGCATCACCTCACATGAGAGTCCCACACCGTCGGGAACTCGGCCGGTCGGGGATGGAGCATCGGGGGCGGGATAGGTGGCGCTTTTCAGGGGGCAGAGCTTCGCAAAAGTGATGCCGCCCCCGATATTGGCGTCATCAGGGATTCTCCGCCCCTGCGCCAAACGCGATTTCGGCGTCGGGGAGCGGAGAATCCAGCCCCCTATCTAATACCATCAAAATTGGCCTTGCCCCAATTTAGATTTTTACTTTTGGGCCAGACCTATCATTCTCCATAGCTATCTTAAAACTAATGGAATTATGGTCACTCTTCCCAAAGTGATCCCTCACTACCACTTCTGTCACCTGCCCTCCCTAATTTCCCAAGAGGAGGTCCTGAATACATTCAACAGATTTCTCTCCATCCAAGCCCCTAATGCTATGGCTGTCCCAGTCAATGTTGGGAAAGTCCCCGACTATTACCAGTCTATTTTTCTTGCAGCTATCTGTAATTTCCTTCCATATTTGCTCGTCAATTTCCTGCTGACTATTTGGGGGCCTGTAGTACAATCCTATCAAAGTGATCTCTCCCTTCTTATTTTTCAGTTCTACCCAGATTGACTCAGTGGGCGAACTCTCGGATATATCCCCTCTCAGTACTGCCGTGATATTCTCCTTAATCAAAAACGCAACTCTTCCTTCTCTTTTACCTCCTGTTCTATCTTTCCTACAGCATCTGTACCCCGGAACATTGAACTGCCAGACCTGCCCCTCCCTTAGCAATGTTTCAGTAATAGCTATAACATCCCAGTCCCGTGTATCCACCCATGCCCTGAGTTCATCTGCCTTGCCCGTCAAGCCTCTTGCATTGAAATAAATTAGGTTTAATCTGGACTTCCTTTTCTCTCTGCCCTGCTTTCTCAGACCATCTGTCCGGTTATGTTTTATACACTTTTCCTGTATTTTATTTTTCTTAACCTTACTGGACCCATTCACTGAGTTCTCCACAGTCTCAGTACTCTGTACTGTGGCCCTTTTTCACTTTTGACTTTGGTTTCTCTGCCTTTCACTTTCCCCCTTACTGCCTTTTGTTTCTGTCCCCATTTTAATTCCTTCTGTCTTCCTGTATCGGTTCCCACCCTCCTGCCACATCATGTGCAGTTTAGGTGGATTGGCTATGCTAAATTGCCCTTAGTGTCCAAAAAAGGTTAGGTGGGGTTATGGGGATAGGGTGAAGGGGTGGGGATAGGGTGGAGGTGTGGGCTTAGGTAGGGTGCTCTTTCCAAGGGCCAGTGCAGACTCAATGGGCCGAATGGCCTCCTTCAGCACTGTAAATTGAATTTAGAGTGGGCAGCACGGTGGCGCAATGGTAGCACTGCAGCCTCAAGGCGACGAGGTCCCAGGTTCGATCCCGGCTCTGGGTCACTGTCCGTGCGGAGTTTGCACATTCTCCCCGTGTTTGCGTGGGGTTCGCCCCCACAACCCAAAAAGATGTGCAGGTTAGGTGGATTGGCCATGCTAAATTGCCCCTTAATTGGAAAGAATGAATTGGGTACTCTAAATTTATTTTTAAAAAGGATAGAATTTAGTATTCAGCTCAAATGTGTGAAAATTGGAACTGAAATATCCGTGTTAAAGGCGAGGAAATATGAAGGTATGAGGAAGGACTGGACTGGTCATACAGATTGGTAGGCGAGATAATAGATAACTCAATGACTCCCAGCAAAGTAACATCGCAATGAAGAGGAAAGACTGTAAGGGGAGGCAGGACCTACCATGCACAACCAAGGAAGTTAAGGAGGGTATTAAGTTGAAAGCAGAAACATATAGGCTGCGATTCTCCGTTGCAAGTGCACTCTGCTACTGCTGCTGGAAAGGACGGAAAACTTGGCGCTCAGTCAAATCTCCCGCTGCTGTGAATGGATGAAGAATCCTGCCCATAATCTGGCCAAGGTTAGTGGTCGGCCAGAAAAGTGGAATAGATTGTGAATGCAGCAACGATGGACTAAAACAATAATTAGGAAGGAGAAAATAAACTATGAGGGCAGGTTTGCGCGAAATATAAAAATACACAATAAGAGCTTTTTGAAGTACATTAAAAGGAAGAGAGAAGTAAAAAAAAACATTGACCCTTAGAGAATGAAACTGGGTAAGTAATTATGTGGAACAAGGAAATGGCAGAGGAGTTAAATAGATACTTTGCATCGGTCTTTACTGGACAGGATACCACAAGCCTCCCAGAAATAGTAAAAGAAATACGGGAAGGAATTGAATACAGTCACCATTACCGGAGAATTTGTTTCAGGCAAACTAATGAGGTTAAAGGCTGACATGTCCCCTGGAGCTGATGGTTTGCACCCCAGGATCTTAAAGAAGGTAGCTACAGAGATTGTAGATGCACAGATAGTCATTTTTAAAAAATCCTTGGGTTCTGGAATGTGCCAAAGGATTGGGTAACAGCCCCTGTGGTACCCTTTTGTAAAGGGAAAAGAGGCAAAATGCAGGAAACTACAGGCCACTTAATCTAACCTCAGTTATTGGCAAAATCTTCGAATCGATTGTTAAGGAGATGAAAGCAGTGCATTTGGAAAGTCATAATCTGATCAAGCAGAGTCAGCAAGGTTTCATGAAGGGGAAATTATGTCTGATGAATTTATTAAACTTCATTGAGGAGGTATCAGCCTGTGTAGATAGAGGAGGTCCAGTCGATGTTGTATATTTGGGTTTTCAAAGGGCATTTGTTAAGGTGCCACACAAAAGGCTCCTATGCAAGATAGGAGCTCATGGTATTGGAGGTACTGTTTTGGCATGGATAGCAGATTGGCTAACTAACAGGAAGCAGCGAGTAGCAATATGGGGGTCTTTCTCAGGTTGGAGGGCAGTAACCAGTGGAGTGCCACAGGGATCAGTGCTAGGACCGCACTCTTTACAATATATATTAATGATTTGAAGGAAGGAACAGAGTGTATTGTGGCCGAATTTGCGAATGATACAAAGGTGGGAGAGAAGGCAGGTTGTCAGGAGGATGTAAATAGTTTACAGAGAGTTATTGATAGATTAAGTGAGTGGGTAGAAAATTGGCAAATGTGGGAAAATGTGAGATTTTTAATTTTTGAAGAATGTATGGGAAGGCGGATTACTACTTAAATGGAGAGAGACTGCAGAAAACTGTAGCCAAAAGGAACTATGGGGTCCTTGTTCATGAAACCCAAAAAACTAACATACAGGTTCAGAAGGTAATAGTGAAGGCAAGTGGAATGCTGGCGTTTATTTCATAGGGACTGGAGTATAAAGGAAAGAGGTGCTGCTGCAACTGTACGAGGTACTGGTGAGGCCCCATTTAGAATACGGTGTACAGTTTTGGTCCCCTTATTTAAAGAAAGACATATTATCATTGGAAGCAGTACAGAGGAAGTTTACGAGAATGGTCCCGGGTATGGAGGGACTGCCATATATTAGGAAAGATTAAGCACGTTGGGTCTTGCTATAGAGTGTTATTATTATGCATCTTCTTATTTGAATCCATCGCTGATGTCATCAGTAAGTGCTGTGACATCATTAGTTGCTGTTGTTACTTGTGTATATTCGTAATAATTGCAGCTAGTTCTAACTCTACTCAGTTACTGGTATTTCCATGTTTAACTATCTGCTTCCATTTTTGAATCCATACTGGTATTGTAAACTTAATTATTTTTATATATTAAAGAAGATTAACTTATAATGGGCGCGATTCTCCGACCCCCCACCGGGTCAGAGAATCGCTGGGGGCCGGCGTGAATCCCGCCCCCGCCGTGTCGCGAATTCTCTGCCACCGGAGATTCGGCGGGGGCGGGAATCGCGCCGCGCCGGTCGGCGGGAATCCCCCGGCGATTCTCCGGTCCGCGATGGGCCGAAGTCCCGCCGCTGTCAACCCACGCCAGCCGGCGTGGATTGAACCGCCTTTGTGACGGCGGGGGTCGGCGGCGCAGGTGGGCTCTGGGGTCCTGGGGGGGGGGGACGCGGGGCGATCGGGCCCCGGGGGGTGCCCCCACGGTGGCCTGGCCCGCGATCGGAGCCCACCGATCCGCGGGCGGGCCTGTGCCGTGGGGGCACTCTTTTCCTTCCGCCTTCGCCATGGTCTCCACCATGGATGCCGTGAGCGGCCACTGACGCTCCCGCGCATGCGCGGCCCGGCAAAGTCATTTCCGCGCCAGCTGGCGGGGCGGAAATCAGTCCGGCGCGGGCCTAGCCCTCAAGGTGAGGGCTCGGCCCCTCAAGGTGCGGAGACTTCCGCACCTTTGGGGCGGCGCGATGCCGGACTGATTCGCCCCGTTTTTGGCGCCAGTCGGCGGACATCGCGCCGATATCGGAGAATCCCGCTCAATATGTTTTTGACTACTTTTTTGCGATCAAGTTACCACAGGTGTGTACTCCTTAGCACTCAGAAGAATGAGAGGTGATATGATTGAAACATATAAGATTCTTAGGTGGTGAGAAGGGTAAATGTCGGGAGGATGTTTTCACTCACAGGGGAATGGAGGACATAGTCACAGAATATGGGGGTGCTCATTTCAGATGGATGTGAAGATGAATTTCTTCTCTTAAAGAGTGGTGAATCTTTGGAATTCTTCACTCCACGAAGCTTTGGAGGCCGAATCCTTGAATATTTTCACACTGAGGTCACTAGGTTTTTAATCAGTTCGGGAATTAAGGGTTATGGAGATAAGGCCGGAAAATGGACTCAGTAAGTGTCAGATCAACAAAGGTTTTATTAAGTAGCAGAGCGGCTCGAAGGGCTGAATGGCCTGCTCCTGTTCCTATTTCTTATGGTCTTATCTGTTCTCACCAGAGACACTGCAAGATTTTCTGAGCTACTCCAGTATTTTCCATTTTTATTTTAGATTTTCAACATCCATATAGCATTTTGCTTTTAGTTTATTTAGTAAAGCTCATTGTCACACTGATTGAGGTCGGTGGACTTTTAAAAAAAAACTACACTGCGGCATAATGAAATTCTACATTTAAAATTTTTTTCTCCAATTTAGCGTGGCCAATCCACCTATCCTGCACATCTTTGGGTTGTGGGGTGAGACCCATGCAGACTCAGGGGGAATGTGCAAACTCCACACAGACAGCGACCCGGGGCCGGGTTCAAACCGTGAGGCTGCAGTGCTAACCATTGTGCCACTGTACCGCCCAGTCAGTGGACTTTATTAACTGTCTGCATAATTTGGTGATGTAAGACTCATCCCTATGATGCACTGAATGAACGTAATGGATGAGCCAAAAGGCACCAATGAATGAATAAGTTCGATGGTCAGATCTTTTGAAACATTCTTGGGATACAATTATTGCTTTGTCTAATCATAGAATCATAGAATTTACAGTGCAGAAGGACGCCATTCGGCCCATCGAGTCTGCACCGGCTCTTGGAAAGAGCACCCTACTTAAGCCCACACCTCCACCCTATCCCCTTAACCCCAGCTAGCCTTTTTTGGACATTAAGGGCAATTTATCGTGGCCAATCCACCTAACCTGCACATCTTTGGACTGTGGGAGGAAACCGGAGCACCCGGACGAAACCCACGCTGACACGGGGAGAACGTGCAGACTCCGCACAGACAGTGACCCAAACCGGGAATCGAACCTGGGACCCTGGAGCTGTGAAGCAACTGTGCTAACCACTATGCTACCGTGCTTCCCAATGGGCAGGCATCTCTAAGAGCCCTTGAAAGAGCGAGCTGACTTCTTTAACCAACATGGCCAGTACAGTGAAGGCATTTTTACAATATAGAAAATATCAGGATTTTGACACAGTGAAGGATTGATGGTATATTTATAATCAGAATGGCGATTTACGTCGAGGGAACTTGGTGAAGGTTCCCGTGCGCTGCTGCCCTGACTAGATGGTGAAGGTCATAGGTTTCAAAGGTGCTGTGGAATAACCTTTCTGCTCGTTAGTTATCCTCGTGATCTTTGTGAGAATATCTTTCCCTTTGTTTATTGCACATGCTGGAAGATTCCAGTTTTTAAAAATTGCTCCAGCCTATTAATGGTCAGTGGATTGACACCGAAATGGCCGTCACCTCACTTCCCTGTGGATTACCACTTTGCTGTTCTTCGAATTGTATCAATAGCACACATTACTACTTCTCTCACCTTCATTTTCAATGTCCATCTGATCTTCCGTAACATCTACATGGTCAATATGGGCCGTGACTGGGATGTCATCTGTGAACATGAATCCATACAAGTGTTAGTTTTCAGTGCATCATGCCTCACACATGGAAACAGTCAATTTATCCAAGCAACAAGAACTTGCATTTATATAGCATCTTTGATGCAATTAAAATGTCCTAAGATGTGTCACAAGAGCATAGAATACCTTCAGTGGAGGAGGCCATTTGGCCCATCGAGCCTGCACTGGCCCTTGCTCCAATAGAGCATCCTATTTAGGCCTGATCACCCGCTCCTATTCCCGTAACCCCGCTTAATTTTGGGGGCAAATTAGCATGGCCAATCACCTAACCTGCACATCTTTCGACTGTGGGAGGAAACCGGAGCACCCGGAGGAAACCCATGCAGACACGGGGATAACGTGCAGACTCCGCACAGACAGTCACCCGAGGTCGGAATCGAACAATTGGAGCAATAGATATCAGGAAAGCATGAGAGGCCAGAATACGGAGAAGCACAGAGAGTGTTTCTTGATTAATAAGGGGATCTGGAGTTATGGGTAGAAGGCCGGGAGAATGGGGATGAGAAAATATCAGCCATGATTGAATGGCAGAGCAGACTCAATGGGCGGAGTGGCCTAATTCTGCTCCTATGTCTTATGGTGCTGTAGGACTGATGGAGGTTACAGAGATGAGGGATCATGTGAGGATACCAAAACACAGAGGAGAATCTTTGAAATGAAAGGGTGCCAGAGCCAATATGACGACAGAAGTGATGGTTCAGCTGGAAACAGCATAATCTTACAGTAGAAAAGTGGTTCTTGATTAAAGGAGTTAATTGGCTCAGGTATTTAACACTGTGCCTGTTTAGATATTACGCCAATCATACACTGAAATGTTTTAAATTAATGCTTTTTTTACTCCGATTTTTCATCCCTCGTATAGGTTTCCCTTCAACGAGGTGTGGGCAATATTTGTTGAACCTTTTTTGTTCCTGAATGTGTCAGCTCTCTTTGGGCGATATTTCTCATCATTAACTAACCGCAGTGGTCATTCTTTACATGCCTGTTCACACAGTCAGTGTTAGCGGATATAGAGACCATGGGGAGCATCGGTTCCGTGCTTGACCCTGACCTCACCGAGCATTAACAGGTGGCCACCGTCAGGTGGAGGTGACTGGATGGGGGAACTGGTCCTGATTATCTTCCGCCTAGGCCAGAGCGAAAAGGCCTACTGCAGTACCTGCCACAACTGAGGTCAGCACACAGCATGTGAGACCTTCTGACCTCTTACGTCTTTGTAGGCAAATCATTCAACAAATGAATCATTGTAGGTCACCCTATAGTTAGTATTATATTATCTGATGGGTGATTGCAGTGGGGTCTTAGAGCGTCTCCAATAGACTACTGTTTATCAAAATAAATTTTTTGCACTTGTTAATAATGAGCAGTCAGTTACCTCCACTCATTTCCACAGCATTATCCACTTCCATTCCTTCTTCCAAACATTCCTGCCAAAGTGAAAAAAGGAGATAAGAGAAGCCATTGATGGTATAATCTATTTAGTCCACCAAAGACCATCCATCCAATACATAAAATTTTCGCATTGGAACCCATCTGTCCGGCACACTAATACACTAGTTGAAGCCCATCCCTTCCGGTATACTCATTCTTGCATTGAGGTTGATTTCTCTGAACGCTGATACTGCTGTTGACGGCTCGTTTCCCCAATCACCTTACACTCTCAGCTAACAACGGGTTCTATTGCACAAATACTCAATGACCAGCATTTTCAGCATGGCAAGGGTTTCCCCTCTCACCATCCGAGGAGTTGGCGGGAGAACACATCCCTGCCAATACTACCAACCCCGCAACCGCTTAACGCTCTGGCAGGCATTAATTGGCTGGAGGTGGGACTTGCACCCCTCACTTGGAAGGAAGTCCTGTCTCAAAGCTGCCAGCCAATCAGATTGACCAGCAGCCCCCGAGTCCCTGCAGCACCAGAAGGAGGCTGCTGGTGGAGGAGGTCCCCGCCCCCCCATGACACCCACTTTCCCACCCCCCGATAACTTAGCAGGTTCACGTTCAATCTCTCCCCCCCCCCCCCCCACCCCCCACCCCCTGCGTTTGAACTCTTCCCGCCAGTCTGAAAAACAAATACAATAAGAATCCCCGACACACAAACCGCACCCCGTTCAATATACAGACCAAAACATCAACCCGTAGATTCCAGGCAAAAAACACAAATTAACAATCAATCCATAAACAATGAAACCAAAGACAACAATACCACAAACCACCCCCCCCCTCCCCCCCACCTCTACAATGTTCAATGGCAACCAATTCTCGGAAGTGCATAATAAACAATTCCCATGAATTGTGAAACCCTTCCTTCATCTCCTTCTGCTGAAACTTCATCTTCCCGAGAGTCAAAGAAATTCAAGTAGGAGCCCCCCCCCCCCCCCCAAGCCATGTCGCAGGATGGAGAAGCTTACCTCCACCCCAACGGGACTAGGGGCGGGATTTACCGACAACCACACCGCATGATTTTCTTTGGCGGACGTGGCTCGCGAGCAGGATTCTGGGAGGGGGTTCAATGTTAATAATGGATAGGGGCGGGTCAGGCTCATGGGGCAGGGCCCAATGGTATAATGATGGTGGATAAGGTGAGTCCAAGTCGGGGATGGCCCCACACACCTTCTTCGCAAATCCCTCATCGTCACAATTGGGACCATATACACTTACCAGCGCCACCAGTCTCCCTTCCAGCGCCCCTGTCACAATCACATACCTACCCCCCTGATCTGCAACTGTACCCTTTTGCTGACCAGTACCGCTACCCCTCGAGCCCTTCCGTCACATCTAGAGTGAAACACCCGACTATCCCAGCCCTTTTCAAGTCTCACCTGGTCCTTCACCCTCAAGTGAAACTCCTGCAGCATTGCTACATCGGCCTTCAAACTTTTAAGATGCGCAAGCACCCTTGACTCTTGACTCGGCCTCCCAACCCCCTCACATTCCACGTGACTATCCTAACTGGGGGTCTTTCTCCCCCCCCCCCTTCTTATCCACCATCATCATACCACCGGGCCCTGTCCCATGAGCCTGACCCGCCCCTATCTATTATTAACATCGAACCCCCTCCCCCCTCCCAGAATGCCCCCCTGCACTTCCCCTCGAAAAAATCTCACCCAGTATCGATCCTCCTCCTGTCCCCACTCCCTTGCTCACCTCGTAGGCCCATCGAAACCTGCCAACCAGATTCCAATGTCCGCAGCCCTCCTCTCACCTCGCCTCCGTTCACTAGCCGACTTTAGTTGACTAGCGCGGGTGGACCCACCCCCACCCAAAGGCATACCGTCCCCTGCATTCAGCACATTCTTGTTTTTTTGTCCCACATTCCCAGCATTTACAGCTCTTTGCTTTTTATTTGAGCAGGCTGTGTCAGAGGCCTGGTATGGTCAGCTTTCTCTTGGCCTGATGCAGAGCATCAATATTTATGAATGGATAAACTCTAGCATTTTAAAGGTTTAAGTTCTTGCAAAAGCACTAACAATGATGCTAAAAACATTATGGGCGCGATTCTCTAAAAAGGGAACAAAGTCCCCGAGTAATTGGGTTTAGTGCTGAGAAACACATGTCTATTCAATGTGAATCGCGCCAAATAAGGGGCCTGAATGGGGAACATGCGGCCCGGGCCGCACATAGCTCCATTTTTTACAAAGAGGAGCTCCTTTCACTGAAACTCCCCATTGTAGCAAGAGATAAAATGGGGCCGATCTCCGAGGCCCCCAAAACAATCCCTGACATACCCCCAAGCCTAAACCCAATATGGGAGGGTCTCTGTACACTCCCGTCCCGGGAAACCTGGCCCAATCACACAAGCACAAATAAATGTCAGCTTGGCACTGTCAATCTGGAACCCTGCCATGCCTCTGTTAGCTGGCAGTGCTACCTGGGCACCTTGGCAGTGCCAGGCTGGCACACAGGTGGCACCACCAAAGGGCATGCAGCTGGGGCCTCCAATCCCCTGGGAGACCTGCATGAGTGCCGTTCCATCTGGTCCCCGTTTGTGGGGATCACTACCAAATGGTGCTTCTCCAAGGACTCTGAGGCGAAGGAGTTTAAACGCAAAGCCTCAGGTACCTTGGGAATTTGCACATTAGAGTAAGGCTTACTGCCTCATTCTAATATGCAGATTTGCTGAAATGTGATTGCATTGAATCTCGAGAGGCATTGCGAGACGGGTAGATCCAACGGCCATGCTGCGTCGCGGCGAACTGCTTCTCCGGCGCAGCATGGTTACGATTGCACCCAACATCAGGAAGGTAGTCACAGGGGATAATTTACCATCCTAAAACAGCACTTACCAGACTGATAATTCATTTAGCATAACAACGGAAAATGATTTCACTACCTTCTGTCTGGAGATTCCAGCTGTGTCTTCCCATTTACTCTGACTCAAGCCGAATAATCCGTTATAGTGGAGTGTGCAGTAGAACTTTCCTAAAAGAAAAAATTAAGCGATGAATCCTTTCTTCCTGAATTCATTTCTCCACTCTGCCGTTCTATCAGACAAAGCAGTCTTCATATCCTCACCCTCTGCTGATCTGGGGCTTTGATGAGTTCTGTGGTGAAGAACTGAGCTGATTGAATCAAGCAGGACCCAGGTGTAATTGCCCATCTGTGTCGAGTTAGTTGGTCAAAGCAGGTGGCCCATTGGAACTGGCCACAGTCCACTAGACATGAGAAATGGTGGCTTTGTGCTAATGTCACTGGACTAGTAATGCAAAGATCAAGACTATGACGGATATAGGTTCAAATCTCAGCAGGGCAGCTGGTGAAATATAAATTCAATTCATTAAAAATCTGGAATAGAAAGCTAATCTCAGTCACGGGGTCTGTAAGAACTATGGTCAATTGTTATAAAAGCCCATTTGGTTCACTAATGTCCTTGAGGGAAGGAAATCTACCATCATTACCTGGTCTGGCCTACATGTGACTCCAGACCCACAGCAATTTGGTTGACTCTTAACTATGAAATTAAAAATGAAAATCGCTTATTGTCACAAGTAGGCTTCAATTAAGCTACTGTGAAAAGCCCCTAGTCGCCTCATTCCGGCGCCTGTTTGGGGAGGCTGGTACGGGAATTGAACCGTGCTGTTGGCCTGCCTTGGTCTGCTTTAAAAGCCAGCGATTTAGCCCCTAGAAAGTCACTCAACTCAGGGGAAATTAGGGACGGGCAATAAATGCTGGCGTTGCCAACAAGCCCTTCAAAGAATAATGAAAAAAAGATGAAAAATTAGCACCTGTTCCTGATCATCATCATGCAGTGATCCGTGCTGGTGTGGTCACGTGTATGAGTGTTGGATAAAGATTGGATCAGGCTTCCCTCCTCGCCTGGTCAAATAGCCTGAAAACACTTGGTTAAACCATCACGTTGGGAGCAGCAAACGGGAGTCTGGTATCCGAATCATCCCCTGGGAGAAAGGGTCACTCGGAACTTTGACCTGGGTGCCCTCTTAATCAGCACGGAGACAGGTACCCTGTCCAATTAAGGATGGTGGGCAGGCTCTCAAATTAACGGGGACAATCAGAAGCCTTCCAGCCTCTAACTGCAGTAAATGGTAAGGAACTGAAGAGGCACTTCAACAAGACAGAGTGGCCTCTTATCACTTCAAAAAAAATAGGGAAAGCAGCCGAGCTACCTGAGCAGGGTGGGAAGGGGCAGTGCGTGGGTGGGTTCTTAGGTTGTGTGGTGGAGAGGAAAATCCCACCAGCCTTTCATACTTCCACCCAGGCAGGCAGGGAGAGACTGTAGGACTGTCCTGCAGCACTGACACCTGGGCCTATCATTAATTGCCCACCTCCAGGTAGTTGATCCCACCTGCACCATTGGGAATTTGCAGGCCAGCTGAAAAAACCCTTGTTAATTAACTTTTAACATGATCTTGATGAGCCTAATTGACCCCCGTCATATTCTGGGATCGAACGTGCTTCAGCCAAATTGACCAATGCCAGAGATGGGGTTAAATATTTTCAGGCCCTGTCTATCTCCGTTGGGTGGGGCCTCAAAATCCTTTCCTCAGTGACTGGCTTACACATAAACTGAGATCACATGGCTTAACACTGAAGGTTGAACTTCACCCCAGCAATAGAATGGAAAGGGATTTGGAAAGGTATTACATACTGCTATTATTAGCAATTAGTGATAATCGCGGGTCAATATTTGTGATTAACTTAGTGACAACCAGAGGTTGTAAACAACTTTGTTTTCGCAAAAAGCATTGAAAATGATAATGAGAGAGCAAAAAGGAGGTCATTTGGCCCACCCCACCCATGGTGGCTCTTTGAAAGAGTTATCCACCAAGCCCCACACTTCATATTGTCCTGCAAAAAAGATGCAAGGCAGTGGCAGCAGATGAGGAGGAAAGTAGGCAGCTCCAAAGCCTTTGCCCTCAATTGGGGGACTCCAGGAGTGTTACTGCTTCTTACTTGGGCCTATACCACCACCTTTAACAAGGCAGACCCCTGGAAGTGGCACAGGGTGGAGGAGGGATTTTCTGGACACCTAGTTGCCTCCATGGACCCACCGGTGATGTGAAATGAAATGTAAATCGCTTATTGTCACAAGTAGGCTTCAATGAAGTTACTGTGAAAAGCCCCTAGTCGCCACATTCCGGCGCCTGTTCGGGGAGGCTGTTACGGGAATTGAACCGTGCTGCTGGCCTGCCTTGGTCTGCTTTCAAAGCCAGCGATTTTAGCCCTGTGCTAAACAGCCCCTGATGTGATGGCCAGCTTTGTCCCCTGTGAGTGTAGGGCAGGTGACAGGAGGTTCTGTTCGGCCTCGCTGTCCATAATACTCCCGAGTAAGCCTGTCCTGGTTTCAACAAAACACCAGAAACTAGGTGAGTGTTACAACCCACACAAGCACGAGCCAATTAATCTCCCCGTGAACCTCGTGGAGCCTCCTGGAGGCGGAGGCCCAACAGTGGGATAGTTAACTCAGAACATTAAAAGCTGGCCCAGGCTGCAGAGAAGTCCCGGCTATATACTTGTACATGCTTTACTTTGGTAATCAACCATTCAGTTCGACTCTCCTTTCCAGACTCCTTTGTGACTACTAAAGAGAGTTTACCTCATAGAAGTCCTGGGATGGTTTGCAGGAGATAGAAATGGCACATTGGATTCAGGTAACGGGACAATGGGCGACGCTGCATAAATGGAATTTAACAAAGCTGGTGGAAGAGGTTAGGGAGGATCTTACGAGGTGGGGCATGCTGCATCTGTCTCTTGCAGAGAGGATCCAAGTGGTTAAGATGAATGTTCTGCTAAGGTTCCTATTCATATTCCAGACGCTTCCGATTTTTGTACCAAAGGCCTTTTCCGGAAGCTGGACATGATTATCTCAGAGTTTGTGTGGGCAGGTAAGGTGCCGAGGGTAAAGAGGACCCTGTCACAGAGACAGAAGGGAGGGGGCGGGGGTTGCTGTTGCCAAACCTGCTGCATTAGTGTTGGGCGGCGATCGTGGAGAAGGTGAGGCAGTGGTGGAAAGGAGATGGGGCAGAATGGGTTAGGACGGAGGAAGAATCTTGTAGGGAGTCCAGCTTGAGGCGGCTAGGAAATATATGGAGAGCTGAGCCCAGTGGTGCAATTCACAGTGAAGGTCTGGAACCAGCTGAGGAGGCACTTTAGGATGTCGGTGTTAACGGTGTTGTTCGAAAACCAAGGATTCGAGCCGGGGGGGGGGGATAAATTGGGAAGTGTGGAGTGAGGCGCTGAGCAGGGTAAACGCGACTTCCTCGTGCGAGAGGATGAGCCTGATACAATTAAAGCTGGTACATGCGGTGTATATGACTCGGGCAAGAATGAGTGGGTTCTTCCAGGGAGTGGCAGACAAGTGCGAGAAATGTGAGCGGGGACCAGCCAACCACGCACACATGTTTGGGGGCTGCGAGAAGCTAAAGAGATACTGGGCGAGAGTGCTCACAGCACTAACAAGGATTGTGAGGGAGGAGGTTGGGCCGGACCCCTTGGTGGCAATATTCGGGATATCGGAGAAGCCGGAGCTGATGGAGGGGAGGAAGGCCAATATTGTGGTCTTTGCTTCTCTGGTTGCCCGGCGAAGGATCTTATTGAAATGGCGGTCGGCAACGCCACCAGGGGGTGGCGGCCAGGCTGGGAGACTTATGCAACGTTCTCTGTCTGCAAAGGATTATATACAAATTGAGGGGTTCAACGGAGGACTTCGAGGCAAGGTGGGGCTGTTCGTGGCCATGTTTGTGGTATTATCGTACATGAAGGCAATGCAAGGGTTAATAAAATATATACAGACAGCCACTAGAGGGAGCTAGTCCTATGAGTACATAAGGGATGACGCTAAGCCTTGTGGGACAGTACGTTAGAGAAGATGGTGAGGCCCATGAGAGAGCAGTTGTGTATTTGAGAGTTCTGCAGTTAGAGATAGTGTACTTTTATACAACAACCTTCTATTTTAGGAATGTGAATGAATCTTAGTTAGTAGTGTAATAAATTTATAGTTTTGTTTGTTAACAAAGCTTTGTGTTCTTTATTTAACACTACGCATCCAAGCCATCCAGGTCAAGTAAAATAGAGAACACAACAATGTTTGAGGAATTGTCCATCACAGGGGGCGGGGGGTGAAAATGGGAAAAATTTGTAGAAATTGTGTGGTGGGGAGTATGTTCGCTGGACTGTTTATGTTTTGTAACTGTTTGAATAAGTTTAGAATAAAATGCATTAAAAAAAAAAGAAATGGCACATTGGTAATGTAGGTATGTTTTCTTAGAAATTGGCAATAATCTATTGAGAACGAGAGCAGGGACATTTTCTCTACATCAAACTTGTGCTGCTCGTCACATGAGAGTGCTGAATACTGACATTGAATTGAACAAATAGAAACATTCCCAGAACTTAAAAGTATAAAAATTCCCCCCCCCATCACCGTTCTCCCTCCAAAATATAATATATATAATATATTCAATATAAATACAAAGCTGGACTGGGTGGTGCTGCCATCACAGTGGCCATTGATTACGCTTAGCCCAAAGTGACAGGATGAAGGTTTCCTAGTGGTGAACAGCCTGTCTCAACCAAAATAGGGCAATCTTAGTTTGTAGTGGGCCTGCATGACAAAACTAACATGGTATCATTGACAATCTTGTCCAAAGAGACCACGGGATGATAAGGAACCTCTCAGATGCAGGGCCCCCCTCCTGAGTTTGGGGCTGATGTATCTTGTTGGGGTACGGTAGAGGGAGCTTCACTCTTTCATTCAGCAGTGTTCTACTCGACCTGGACACCGTGTGGTTGTAATGGAATGTGCTGTGGCTCTCCCTCTTAACCATCACAGAATCCTGGCGGCTACTTGCCATCTCCGCTGCTGAACGCGTAGCTTCCGAGGCGCAGGGTGGTGCCACACAGGTCACACATGAAGCAACCCCGGTGGAAGAACTGGCCCTCGGCACTGAAGCGTTCCACCACATAGACACGCTTCTTACAGAAGTAGCACTCCTCACTGCTGCTGGGGCCCACTGTCTGACTGACGGAGCCCTGAGGCACAAAGACACAACACACATTCAACATTAACATGAGATACACACAGATGTACTTTGCATCCTACATGCATAAATACATTATATGCTGTAATCTATATACTGTGCACTTTTATCGTATATACACATTAACATCATATTTTTGATCAACAAGGGGGTCACGGGTAAGGGGACAGACAGGAAAGTGGAACTGAAGCCACAGTCAGAATCACCATACTCTTATTGAATGGCAGAGCAGGCTCGAGAGCTGAATAGCCTACTCCTGCTCATAATTCTAGTATATACAATGCCATGTTTGTGTATATTATATGGAATATATATTATATACGCATATCTTTTTTCATGTTATATACACAGATTGCGTGACCAACCAGTCTAAGACAAAGAATTTAGGCTCCAGTCTGTGCGTGGGAGTGAATTTAGGATGCTGCTCACTTTGGTTGGGTTAGTAACCCGAGAATTCTCGAAGGCAATCGGCAAAAGAACAATAGGGAAGAATGTTTCTTTGTGTATCAGATGTTATAATTTGGAAAATACAGCCTGAAAGGCCGATTCAATAGTTGCTTATTGGATACTGGACTGGTAATGCAGAGGCCCAAGTTAATAAAATCCCTACAGTGCAGAAGGAGGCCATTCGGTCCATCAGATCTGCACCGGCCCTTGGAAAGAGCACCCTACTTAAGCCTGTGTATCCACCCTATCCCCATAACCCTGTAACCCTACCCAATTTGGACATTGAGGGGCAATTTAGCATGGCCAATCCACCTAACCTGCACAACTTTGGACGGTGGGAGGAACCCAGAGCATCCAGAGGAAACCCACGCTGACACGCGGAGAAAGCTAGGTGGATTGGCCACGCTAAATTGCCCCTAAATTGGAAAAAAATGAATTGGGTACTCTAAATTTATTTTTTTTAAAAGACACGCGCAGAATGTGCAAGCTCCACCACACAGTCACCGAGGCCGGAATTGAACCCGGGTCCCTGGTGCTGTGAGGCAGCAGTGCTAACCGCTGTGCCACTGTAATGCTGTGGGGACATGGGCCCATATCCCACCATGACAGCTGGTCAATATTAATTCAATTAATAAATCTGGATTTGAAAGAAAGGGCATGATCCATGGCCACGCTGCACCCAAAAAGTAGTCCGCCGTGGTGCAATGTGGCCTATAATAACCAGGAGACCGCGCTCCCAGGATCTACACAGCTTGCAACACTTTGTGAGATCCAACGTGATCTCCTGAGATGTTGTCATGTAAATCCTGCCCCTTGTGGAATCACCTTTTGGCAAATCTGCCAATCTACAGTAACTCTCAATCAAATGTGCAGATTCCGAGGTACCTGAAGCTTTGGGATTCATCCCATTTGTCTCGGAGACCTCGGGAGAGCGCCATTCTGCACTGGTCCTCACAAACGGGGATCAGACGGAATGGCACTTGCGGAGATCTCCCAGTGATTGGAGGCCCTCAGTTGCATACCCTATGGGTAGGGTGGTGCCCTGGCACTGGTGTCATCTGGGCACCCTGACAGTGCCAACCTGGCACCCTGGCACGGTCATCTGGGTGCCAGCTTGGCATTGCCAAGGTGCCCAGGTGGCATTACCAGCTAGTGTGGGTACTGTCAGGGTGCCAAGCTGTCAATTTTTGCACACACGCAATCGGGCTAAAGGTGCCTTGCGTGGGTGTTGGGGGGCTGTGGAGGCAGCCGGGGGCTCTCCCATAGTGCGGTCTCCCGGCTCCGGTTTCCTCCCACCGTCCAAATAATGCATTTGGGACTGGCGGGTCGGGGGCCTCAGAGATCCGGATGTCACATGATCTGCTACACTGAGGAGTTCCGGCAAGCAGAGCTCCGCAGTGTACAAAACGGGGCTATGCGTTGCTATAGCCTCGGCATGCAATGCAAGTCGCAAGTCACGATGAATAGCCATGTGTTTTTCGGCACTGTGAGCATCAGGAAATACACGGCTAAATGTGCTCACTGTGGGACTTTGTTCAACTTTAGTTGAATAGGGCCCCTAGTCTCAGCATTGGTGACCATGACAACTATCTGATTGCTGTAAAAATGCACATGGGTCACTTAATGTCTTTTAGGGGATGAAATCTGGCATCCATACCTGGTCTGGCCTACATGTGATTCCAGACCCACACTAATGTGGTTGACTCTTAACTCCTCTGAAATGGTGCGGAAAGCCACTTAGTTCAAGAGCAATTAGAGATGGGCAACAGATGCTGGCCTTGCCAGTGACGCCCACATCCCATGACAGAATAAAAACTGTATTGAAAGGAAGCATTTGTACATCTATGCAGAAAGGTGGGAATACCACGATTCCATGACAACACGCACACAACACACACGTTACATTTGTATTTGAGAATACAGGCGTCACTGGTTAACAGATCTGGGAGCTCAGGGATCATATTCAGACCGGGCTATAGATTTGAAACACTGAAGCACTGACCTGTCTTTTAACATTAGCCGGTGCCTCATCGGGCTTTTCCTGTGGCTGTTCTGCTTGTGACTTGCTGCTCTCATTGTTACCCTGCGAATATGATGATAATTGGTCAGCAAAAGCCTCATTTAGATCTTTCTTCAGTAATGCTTCTTTTTCAGCTTCTGACTAAACACAGATTAAGTTCTTTCAATGAAAGTCCTGTTCACTGAAACTACACAGACATGAAGCTGGGTTTTAATTGGAGGGGGTGACACCCACTCACCCATTGAAAACTCAGGCGGGTAGGCAGGGATGTGAGCCCACTTCTGATAATTCAGTAAACCACATCCGATTTAATGGTTGTCGGGCAATTAATTGCCTGAGGCTATAGCTTCCGCCCCAATGTGGGCAGATGTCCCTCCTCCAAGAGTTGCTGGACAAGGCAGCTCTCCAGTCCCAGTAGGGACACTGCAAGGAGTGGTCACTTCTGGGGGTACAGTCAATCCCCAATGAGGATTCATGGAGGAGGGCGGACTGGAAACCAGTACAGGGTGGGGCTCGCAAGGGCCAGTCAGGCAAAGTGGGAGGAGAGCTGTGCCAAAATTGGGAGGCCAGGGAAGTGCTTTCAGGGAAGGTGTCCCTTTCTGGGAGCACCTTCCGTGATGTACACAGTGCCCAATCAGGTGAGACCTGCACCTGCAGCTAAGGAAGGCCCTTACATGGCCATTGATTGTAGATGATAATTTCATGGTATTACGGGCAGGGTTTAGAGAACCCCAAAGTGTATCATGAAGTTCACCTGACCCACAACTTTTAATAGATTTTGGTTATGGGGAGCACAAGGGCCCACTCTACAGGTGTGATGCAACAGGGATCTAAAGTACTTTTAAAACAAAACAATGTTTATTATATGAATCCAGTTAACATTTTATAAACACACAGTAAACATCTTAGCAACTATCAACTCAAATACTTCCCCCAAAAAATACAGTACTCTATAAGTAACCCTTAATCTTTCCCAGCAACATCCATAAGACAAAGAGGGTATACTCATAATATATTAAATTCTCTACTGAGAGCAGTTAACACTTTTGAATTAGCAAGTGATCTGAAGACATTCTTTTCATGCAGAGAAAGATCAAAATTATACCTTGTTTGGCTGGATGCAGCTCCAACTCTGAAAACAAAACTAAACACATACTGTAGCTACCAGCTCAAAAACGAAAGTAAAAGCAGACAGACAGACCAGCTCCACCCACACTCTGACATCACTGCAGCTACTTGATAAACACCCATTTCTTAAAGGTACATCCACGACAGCTATTTGATAAACACCCATTTCTTAAAGGTACTCTTACATGACAATTGTCCCTTTGCCATCTCTACGCCTCAAAAGCGGCCAGTATTTGTTTTTACCTGTGAGCTTTGTTTGTTGGCCACACTTTTCCGGAGTGTACTCAGGAACAAGAGCGCTGACTTGGCTGTTGACAGGGTCATTATCTTTCTTTTATTGCCGCCTTGGACCTCTGAGAGAAACAACAGAGTAAAAAGGTTATCCATAAACTATGCTTTCAGGATTATTCTGAGGTAAGAGGATATTTCAAACTCTCGCACGTCAACATGAAACCCACCAGGAGATAAATCCTTGAAGAACTCATTGAACTGGATCAGGTACATGAACATACTGAGCTTATCAGGGCTGCTGGCAACTGCCATTTCTCTCCCAGTCATGATGGGTGAGATTCCAAACTCCTTTTCAGCGATGTTGAAGGCCATTTGGTTGTTTTCAGCTGCAGATTCTTCTTTCAAACTCCCAAAGTTACTGGAAAGAAGGGAGAGAGTTCAGTGCTGAGGTTGCCTCATTTTAAAAGCTTGTGTGATGGCAGTGACAGCAATGAGTCTCACTTGAATGGAGCACATGTCAGTATGTTATGTGGCGGTGCTTTGTACTTCCTTGATCTGTGCTCTCCGCAAGCTCTGCTCTTCACTGGGGCCACCAGTTTTCAGAACCAAAAACATTTATTTTGCTTGTTTCAAGTTGGTCACCTCAATAGTCACTTTTACTGACTAAACGTGTGACTAGGTTACCTACTCAAAAGCCTCTGCCAGTATTAATATGTGCTCATCCTTTGGCAGTAAATGAGATTTTTCATTTATAAATTCTTTCTTGGGATGTGGACATCACTGACTAGGCCAGCATTTATTGCTCATCACTAATTTCTCTTGAGAAGCTGCCTTCTTGAACCATCACAGTCCATGGGGTTTACATACACCCATAGTGCTGTTAGGGAGGGATTTCCAGGACTTTGATCCAGCAACAGTGAAGGAATGGTGATATTCTTCTAAATCAGGATGGTGAGTGACTTTGAGGGGAACTTGCAGGTGGGGGTGTTGCTATGCATCTGGTCCTTCTAGATGCTAGAGGTTGTGGGTTTGGAATATGCTGCATTAGTGAGTTGCTGCAGCGGGTATAGTAGGTAGTACACATTGCTGCTACTGTGCATCAGAGGTGGAGGGAATTAATGTTTTTTAAAAGGTGGGTGGGGTGCCAATCAAGCAGACTATTTTGTCCTGGATGGTATTGAGCTTCTTAAGTGTTATTGGAGCTGCACTCATCCAGGCAAGTGGAGAGTGTTCCTGACTTATGCCTTGTAGATGGTGGACAGGCTTTGGGGGGGGGATCAGCTGGTGAGTTACTCATCACAGAATATTCGCAGGTTCTGATTGGCAGATTATGTCTTTGTGTTTCCAACCCTCACAGATTGCTGTAGAGTCTCATGGAATTAAAGTCCAAAGATGTGCACGTTAGGTGGACTGGCCATGTTAAATTGCCCCAAAGTATCCAAAAGATAGGTGTGGTTGCGGAGATGGGGCAGAGGAGTAAGACTGGGTAGAGTGTTCTTTCAAAAGGTCGCTGCAGACTCGATGGGCAGAATGGCCTCCTTCTGCACTGTGGTATTCTATTAATTAAGATTAATTTGGGGTGGTACGGTGGAATGTGGTTCGCACTGCTGCCTCACAGTGCCAGGGACCCGGGGACAGCCTGGGGTGACTGTCTGTGTGGAGTTTGCATATTCTCCCCATGTCTGTGTGGGTTTCCTCCAGTTTTCTCCCACAATCTCAAGATGGTGGTTCGGTGGGGTTATGGGGATAGAACGGGAGAGTGGGCCAAGGGTGCTCTTTCAGAGGGGCGGTGCAGAGTCAATGGGCTCCTTCTGCACTGTAGAAATTCCATGGATTTTCTGGACACTTTTTTTCAGGGAGATTTTTATCTTCCATTTGACACCATCAGGCCTCACAATATATTTAAGATACAATGCATCACTGGGTGTATGCACACCTTGGTAAGACCCATGACTGATAGAGCGGTCTGTGGATTGCATTGGATACGTGTATTGTAGTTGCCATTATTAACGAATTTAAATATCAGACGACCAATGACAAGGAGGTTGCGAGTAAGGTAGTGGGAGAGGGGAATCTGATTAAACATCTTGTGGTATAGGGCAGCACGGCGGTGCAGTGGTTAGCACTGCTGGCTCATGACGCCGAGGACCCAGGTTAAATCCCGGCTCTGGGTCACTGTCCGTGTGCAGTTTGCACATTCTCCCCGTGTTTGCGTGGGTTTCGCCCCCACAACTCAAAGATGCACAGGGTAGGTGGATTGGCCACGCTAAATTGCCCCTTAATTGGAAAAAATTATTGGGTACTCTAAATTTATTTAAAAATAAAACCATCTTGTGGTAGATTCCAAGCAGATTTGCTAGTCTAGTATGTAGCAGCTCATGTATAGACCAGGCCCCATCTACTTTCCTGTGCCAACCTGGTATCGCGTCTACCTCTGAGTTAGCAGGCTGTTGATTCAAGGCCCTCTCTAGAGTTTTGTGCTAGGCTGACACTCCAGTGCAGTGCATAAAGGAGACTCTCCAACCTTGCTGTACTCAATGTACCCGGGCCACCCCGGTGTGGAAACGCTCGGTTGTCTCCCCAGTTCCCCCCAGCGCTACCCTATAAAGATGAACTGGACATTCATTCAGACATTGCTGTGTACTAATTGACTAATATGTCTGCCTACACAATACGTGGCCACATTTCAAATTAATTTGTTGGCTATAAAAAGGCTGTGGGATGTCCTGAGGACAGGAAAGTTGCCATATAAATGCAAGTTCTTTCAATGTACACTTTTTCTTTGTAAATCAGAACAGAATTTTAATCCAGACAGGTCACAGGATAGAAGGCAGATAACAAGTAGCTGTAGCCACAGATACACACAGGGAAAGGAAAAGACTTGCACGGCCTTTCACACCCTAAGGATATTCCAACCTGCGTTCTAACCACGCCATATTTTAGAAATACAGTCGTTGTGGTAACGGAAGCCGACATATATGCCAACCTGGGCACAGCAAGATTCCATGAACAGTAATGGGATTAATGATTGGGTAATCTGTTTTCATGCTGGTGGTTGAGGAATAAATGTTGGCATGGATACGATTGCACTGGTGACATGACTTGCTGGCCTTCTGGGTTGTTGGGAGCATTAAAGCATCATGATACCAAGGGCAGGCAATCTCAAAAGGGATTAGAAATACACAAACTATCATTCTTTTGTTGTCACTCACATAAGGTCTGGGCAAAAATGGTGAATGAGCGCACACAAGGCCAGGCCGCTCTTCCAGGATGTTGTCAGGTCAACCACCTTCACATTCTTGTAGTCTTTTGTGTGCTGTTTGCACCAGCTCAGGAGCTCTTCATATCCTACAACAGAATCTGCAAGACGAGGCAATGGTCACATTCAGCATTCAGTCAGTTACCATCATGTTTGGGAATAGGATGGGTACCAAAGCGCCCTCTGTTGCGGATTGATTTGTATAGTTAACGTTTCTCTAAACCACTATACCTCGCAAATAACATATTTTCTTGTTCATCCTTCTACTGAGCATTGCTCCCTTGGTCAATTGGCAGATAAAGGGATTGTAAATGACTTTCAGGAGGTCTTGTGTCATAGTGCGTAGCGTCCCCGTCTCTGAACCTGAAACTCTGGGTTCCAGTCCCACCCCAAGACTTGATGGTCAGGGAAGGTGTGTTCATAATGTGGCCAAACAGGTTGCATAACAACCCAAAATTCCTTCCAATACACGCCAATGGCAGGAGGCTAGAATGGAAGAGACTCATGGCCAGCCCTGTGATGGAAAGAAAATTGCAACCTCTACCATCACTATCCCTAGCTTCAGAATGCAACGTGCATATAAGTATATATTACCACAGCAACCAACTTCTTAGGGCAGAGGCCTGGTTGGATGGCTGGTGTGGATCAGATTAGTGGCAACAGCACAGGGTTTGATCCCCGTTCTGGCTGAGGCAAACCTCCTTGGCCTACCCATGTTTGGGCTCGCAGCAATGTGGGTCAGATCTACCTTCAGGCAGAGAACACAAGAAGAAATGTTTAGCATATAACCATACATACAAATATATATAGATGCCCACACATATGTATCGACATGCATGCACACAGCAGTTTAAGTTCATCTTGGACAGCATTGGAGGTCGGACAATAATGAATTGGCACCAGTTTTAAACTTGAAGTTAAATATATTGAAAAGTGTGCAAGTGTAGGTTGCTGACTTACAAACAACTGCTTTAGGCTTCTTTGTTAGACAAATTTCATCCTGCTCGCCATATACACGAGTGTTAAACACCTCTTCGGATTCGAAAAGTAATGAGACCAACTACGGTGCTTTTAGTGGTTCAGATTGGCTAGCACAGCACAGATCAAGCACTGAATGTGGTCTGCTGAGTTTAGCTCTGTTACTCAAAGAGGAAATTGGCATGTATGGCATGCAGCAAGCCAATGTAGTTTAAAATGATAGCATGATCCTGGAGCTCGGTGGATGGCTTGCCAGCGGTGTGTGTTTATACAGGAAGAATCAGCCAGGTTACCTCCTGCTGGATACTACCCATTGACTATCACTGGAAAAGGAGCACAGGACTAGGTATGGCTGTGGTGTCCTTTATTAGAGAGCGACCTGTCGACATTCACCGCCAAGAGTTAGACATGAATAATAACATAGTGGAGGCAATGGTGTAATGGTATTGTTGCCGGACTCGTAATCCAGAGACCCAGGGCAATCCTGATGAGTGGCCCGGTGACAGAGTGGTTAGCACTGCACCAGGGACCTGGGTTCGATACCAGCCTTGGGTGACTGTCTATGCAGAGTTTGCACATTCTCCCCATGTCTGCGTGGGTTTCCTTCGGGTGCTCTGGTTTCCTCCCTCAGTCCAAAAGGTGTGGAGGTTAGGTGGATTGGCCATGCTAAAATTGCCCCTTGGATGTACGCATGTCAGGTGGGATTACAGGGGTAGGACAGGGGAGTGGGCCTGGGTGGAGTGCTCATTTGGAGAGTTGGCGCAGACTCGATGAGCCCAATTGCCTCCTTCTGAACTGTTGGGATTCTATGGAACTTGGGTCGAATACCGGGGGGGGGGGCCTTTATGTGCTGGTAACGAGTCAACACCAATAGGCGATAAGGGGTAAAATTGGTAATAAAAATATACAGAGAAATATACATTTTAAAATGAATGTGAGGAATTTGATTAGTCCTCGGTATCTTACCATTTTGTAGCATTTTCCCCTTTGTCAGGTCAGTGTCCTTCTCTGCAAATGTGGTTCCTTCTGCATCATACAAGTGCTGGACCTTAAATAAAGATAGTATATAGCACGTTCTGGTTTTGGGCTGTTTCATAATTGACTTAGAATTGAACTGATTAGAAACACCCCCCTTCAGTAAACAAGCATGATCCTGAGCTTCCTGTCACTTGCCATTTCAATCGTGCACCTTGCTCTCACTCCGACTTTTCCATCCTTGCTCTGCTACAATGTTCCCGTGAAAGCTCAGGACTCAATATTGAGTTCAACAAGGTTAAATCGTAGTGTTGGCTCCATTTTGTTTTTGAGTTGTTTTGCCAGTTCCGCTTTTTCCCTTTGTTCCTTCCTTAATCCCTTTACTTTGCATTTAGACAGATGTTATCCTGCCGTTAACACATTGTCGAGACACATATTTTTTTTTTTTTTTTTAAATTGTCCCACGACCACTACCTTTTGTTTTTGTAACATGGAACCGCTCATCATTGAGGCATTCAAAAGGCAATTAGACATTTATTTGAAGGGAAAGATTGTACAGGGTGATGGGGAGGAGCATGAAATTGGCACTAGGTGCTTGTTGGGAGAGCCAGTGTAGGCATGTAGGGCCAAGAGGAACTCCCTTCCGAACAATACCATGGGTATTCCTACAATAAAAGGACTGCAGAGGTTCAAGAAGGCAGCTACCTTCACAAGGGGTCAGTAGGAATGGGCAACAAATGCTGGCCGAGCCAGCAATGCTCACATCCCATGAATGAATTAAAAAAACATAAATCCTCCTTCTGTGCTATCAGAGTTCTGTGATATCTCCACCCTATCACACACCTTCCCTTTTGTTCCTATTCTCCCGTCTTCTCATTTTCACTTTCTTAAAACCGATTATCTTTCTAACTTTCCTCCGCTGGGATTTTGTGCCCATGGCAAACAACAACGTGGGCACAAAAGCCCACGAGAGGCCAAAAGCAAGATTCTCACCAGCGAGATCTCACTACGTGATCGGCCCCGCCTTCACCATTGACATAATGAAATAATCTCAGTAGCAAATTTCCCTGTTGTACCATTCTCCCACATTGGGATTTTCCGACCTTGCCAACGTGACATTATATTGGTGAGGTGTACTGTTATGATGTGTATTGTACAAGTGTAGTAAAGGGTTAACACCAGAAACTGTGTGTAAATCAAACACTAGATGGTGTTACTAAGTTATTGTATATATGGCAGCATCTCCAGGAATTTTGTAAGAACATGGAGAAGCTGATGAGAGCAGAGTTAAAATTGATTGTAGAGATATAGCACGTGGTCTAGTTATAGTGTAGTTTAATAGTTAGAGAGAATATGACTTCCGATGGCGGCTATGAGGGAGTAAGTCACGCATTTGGTGGCTCTCGCTCCGGTCAGACTTTTAGACCTTTTCCCCTGACTTTTTCGAACTTTTGAGCACTGGAGGGGAAAACAACAGCGCTGTAGATCTGGATCCATATAGAGTTGTATGGACTTAAGGAGTAGAAGGGAGTGAAAACGGGCAAAGAAGGGGCTGAACAAAGGTGGTGTGGAAGTTCAATTGGGAGGAAAGATGGCCGACGAACAGACCATGGAACGGACGGTCCAGACAGCACTGGACAACATGCTGAAGGTCCTGAAGGAGAGCTTTGCAGCACTGAAGCGGGATAATTTGGAACCACTTCAGAAAGCGGTGGAGCGACTGGACCAAAGGCTGGACGCCCAGGATAAGAAGGTCCAGGCATTGGAGAAGACAGTGGAGGAGCAGGCGGATTTCCAAACGGTAGCGGACGTGGAAATTAGAAAGTTGAAGGAGCAACAATCAAGGCTGATGGACAGGCTGGAGGACCTGGAAAATAGGTCTCGCCGGCAGAATCTGAGAATCATTGGGCTCCCGGAGGGGGCCGAGGGAGTGGATACCACGGCGTATGTGGCAGACATGCTGCAGAAGCTGGTGGGGGATGATTTCTTCCCGCGTCCGTTGGAGCTGGACAGGGCACACAGAGTGCAGGCGAGGCAGCCGCGAGGGGGGGGGGCCAAGCGATGGTGGTCAGGTTCCATAGGTTCGTGGACAAGGAGCGGGTCCTACAGTGGGCCAAGAACACGAAGAGCTGCTTATGGAACAACAGCGTCCTGTGCATCTATCAGGATCTGAGCCAGGAGGTGGCCAGAAGGAGGGCAGCCTACAGACAAATTAAAGAGATCCTGTTTATAAAGGTCAAGTTTGGGCTACTTTCTCCGGCGCGGCTTTGGGTCACAGACCGGGAACAGCAGCATTATTTTGACGACCCGGAGGAAGCGATGGACTTCGCTAAGGGGCATGGACTGGTGCCGAACTGAGGACTCATGGACTCAAGTTAGAGTGTTTCAAGGGATGTTTGCATTTGTTTGTGGATTGCCCTAGTGTTAGCAATGTCGTTCGGCATGTTCTTTTACTTAAAATTTGGGGTGTTCTTGTATTTGTTTTTGCCTGTTTGAAAGTTTTAAAGTTAAAGCCAAAGTCATAGTTGAAGGTTAAGTTATTGGGCGCTGGGGGGCTGTACGGGTTCTTTTTGCTATTTTTCTGGTAATGTTGGGAGGGGGGTGGTAGCGCCCACCTCATTACACAGTTTGAATTGCACGATTGTGGGGGGGAGCTTTGTTCTTTGTTTATTTCTCTCTGTTTCGGTCCCAGAGCGATTGCTCGAACTGGGCTGTTCTGGGGAAGTGGTGTTGATGGGCAGGGGGGAGGGGAGCGGGGGGACAATAGGTGGGAGACATGGTGGCGCCGGAGTTGAGAGTCACCAGGCTAGCTGCTTTGACATAGTCAACGGGAGCGAGGTGGGGTGTGTGTATACAGCCAGTATATGGCAGGGGCTAGGTTACAGGGGGTTGTTGCTGGGGTGGGGGGGGGGGGGGGGGGGATGATCTGCTGACGAGGGAGGGAACTGAACCAGGTAACAGGAAAGAGGTCGGGGGTGGGAGCTGCCAAGAGGCGGACCAGGGGAGGTGTGGCACATGGGCAGGGGGTGGGCCGAAGAAGGGGGATGGCAGATCGGCACGGGGGGGGGGGGGGCAGGTGAACTCCAACCAGGCTGATCACCTGGAATGTTTGAGGGTTAAACAGGCCGGTCAAGAGGGCACGTGTGTTCGCGCACTTACAGGCACTGAAGGTGGGTGTAATGTTGCTTCAGGAGACACATTTGAGAGTGGCGGACCAGATTAGATTACAGAAGGGCTGGGTTAGCCAGGTCTTCCATTCGGGGCTTGACGCTAAGACCAGAGGGGTCACGATCATGATTAACAAACGTGTTCAATTTGAGACGGACAGCACAGTTGCGGATGGGGATGGTAGATTTCTCATGGTCCGGGGGAAGCTTGAGGAGGTGAGAGTAGTCCTAGTGAATGTTTACGCTCCAAACTGGGATGATGTAGATTTCGTCAAAAGGCTGCTGGGGAAAATCCTCGACTTGGATTCACACAAGTTGATTAGGGATGGGGACTTCAATACAGTCCTTGATCCCGACCTGGATTGGTCGTGCTCCAGAACGGGCAGGGTCCCGGCAATGGCAAGGGAACTGAGGGGGTTCATGGAACAAATGGGGTGGGTAGACCCCTGGAGAATCAGTCGGCCGACGGGGAAGGAGTTCTCGTTCTATTCACATGTTCACAAGGGTTATTCTCGTATTGACTTCTTTATTATGAGTAGGGACTTTTTGAAGGGGGTGAGAGATACAGAATACTTGGCGATCACTATTTCGGACCATGCTCCACATTGGGTCGACCTGCAGGTCTGCAAAGAAAGTTACCAACGCCCACAATGGAGGTTAGAGGTGGGATTGTTGGCAGATGAGGGGTGCGTGAGAGAGTGGGGAAATGCATGCAGAACTACCTGCAGGTCAACGATACAGGGGAAGTCTCAGCAGTGGTGCTGTGGGAGGCGCTGAAGGCGGTGGTGAGAGGGGAACTGATCTCAATCAGAGCCGATAGGGACAGACGGACAGGGCGGAGGTGGACAGACTGGTTCAGGAGATGATACAGACGGACAGGGAATATGCAGAGTCCCCGAGGGCAGAGTTACTTCGGGAACGACGGAGACTACAGGCGGAGCTGAGGGCGTTATCCACTGGGAAGGCCGTAGAGCAGCTCAGAAAGGCAAGGGGCGCAGTGTATGAGTATGGGGAGAAAGCCAGCAGAATGCTTGCACAGCAACCTAGGAAGAGGGAGGCGGCCAGGGAAATAGGGACGGTAGTGGACGGGGCAGGGAACCGGGTTGGAGACCCGGCAGGATTGAACAGGGACTTTTACAGCAAGCTATATACCTCGGAACCCCCCACTGGGCCGGAGGGGATGAGGCGCTTCTTAGATGGGCTGACCTTCCCAAAGGTGGGCTGGGGGATGGTAGAGGGGCAGGGGGCCCCGATTAGGGCTGAAGATGTAATGGGGGCCTGAAGGCCATGCAGTCGGGTAAAGCCCCGGGGCCGGACGGGTATCCATTGGAGTTCTACAAAAAGTTCTCGGGGATAGTGGGGCCTGTGCTGGTTAGGGTGTTTAACGAGGCGAGGGACAATGGGATGTTACCCCTGACGATGTCGCAGGCCACCATCTCGTTGATATTAAAACGGGATAAAGATCCGGAAGCCTGTGGGTCCTATAGGCCAATCTCCTTGATTAATGTTGACATTAAACTACTGGCCAAGATCCTGGCGTCCAGAATCGAAGACTGTGTACCGCACGTGATTGTGGAGGATCAAATGGGGTTTGTAAAGGGCAGGCAACTGGTAGCCAACCTAAGAAGGCTGCTCAATGTGATTCTGATGCCCCCGGAGGGCAGAGAGGTGGAGGTAGTGGTGGCAATGGATGCCGAAAAGGGTTTTGACCGGGTGGAGTGGGACTATTTATGGGAGGTGCTGGGACGGTTTGGGTTTGGGAAAGGCTTTGTGGACTGGGTTAGACTGCTATATCAGGCCCCGGAGGCTAGTGTAATGACGAACCGGACGACATCTGAGTATTTCCGACTATACTGTGGGACAAGACAGGGATGCCCCCTCTCTCCATTGCTGATTGCGTTGGCCATAGAACCGCTGGCAATTGCTCTGAGAGCGGCAAGGGAATGGAAGGGAGTGGTCAGGGCGGGGGGGGGGGGGGGGGGGGGGGGGGGGGAGGAACACAAGGTCTTGCTCTACGTGGACGACCTGCTTTTGTACGTGTCGGATCCAGTGGCAGGGATGGATGGGATTATGGAAATCCTAGGGGAATTTGGCCGGTTTTCGGGGTACAAGTTGAACATGGCAAAGAGCGAGATGTTTGTGGTGCAGGCGAGGGGTCAGGAGAATAGGCTGAGGGAGCTACCGTTTAGGCTGGTTGGGGAAAGTTTCAGGTATTTAAGGATGCAAGTGGCGTGGGACTGGGGCAGGATGCATAAGTTGAACTTGTCTAGGCTGGTGGAGCAAATGAGGAGCGAGTTTTGCGGGGAGAGTACAGACGGTGAAGATGACGATCCTCCCGAGATTCCTGTTTATTTTTCAGTGTCTCCCTATTTTCATTCTGCGGTCCTTCTTTAAAAGGGATCAATAAAATCATCCTGGGATTTGTTTGGGTGGGGAAGACCCCACGGGTAAAGAGGGGGATGCCGGAGGGGAACCGTAGCGACCCCCTAACTGGCGTTGCCGAACCTCAGCAACTACTACTGGCCGGCGAACATAGCCATGATAAGGAAATGGATGGTGGGTTCGGGGTCGGTTGGAGGGCGGGTGGAGGCTGCTTCGTGCAGGGGCACCAGCTTGGCAGCCCTGGACACGGCTCCTCTGCCGCTCCCGCCGGCCAGGTACTCCACCAGCCCTATAGTGGTGGCAGCTCTGCGGATTTGGGGCCAATGGAGGAAGCATGTGGGGGAAGTGGGAGCGTCGGTCCGGTCCCCAATATGCGACAACCACCGATTTGTCCCAGGGAAGATGGACGGCGGGTTTCGAGTGTGGCGGAGGGCGGGGGTGGGAAGGATGGGCGACTTGTTCCTGGAAGGGAGCCTCGCGAGCATGAGGGCGCTGGAGGAGAAGTTCGGGCTGGCATGGGGAAATGACTTTCGATACTTGCAGGTGCGAGATTTCGTACGTAGACAGGTCCCGTCCTTTCCACGCCTTCCACCAAGGGGGATCCAGGACAGGGTAGTTTCCAGGGGAGAGGTAGGAGAGGGGAGAGTCTCGGATATTTATCAGGAGCTTATGGGAGCGGAGGACACAGGACCGAGGAACTGAAACTCAAGTGGGAGGAGGAGCTTGGTGGAGAGTTGGAGGGAGGCGTATGGGCAGACGCTCTGAGAAGGGTAAATGCCACCGCAACATGTGCCAGGCTCGGCCTGATTCAGTTCAAGGTAGTTCACCGGGCCCACATGACGGTGGCCCAAATGAGTAAATTCTTTGGGCTGCAGGACAAATGTGATAGATGTGCGGGAGGACCAGCGAACAATGTCCACATGTTCTGGGCGTGCCCAAAACTCAGAGGGTACTGGCAGGGATTTGCGGACGTCATGTCCCGGGTACTGCAAACAAGGGTGGCGATGAGCCCAGAGGTGGCGATTTTTGGGGTGTCGGAGGACCCGGGAGTCCAGGAGGGGATAGAGGCCAACGTTGTGGCCTTTGCTTCCCTGGTAGCCCGGCAACGAATACTATTGGCCTCGAGGGACTCAAAGCCCCCAAAGACCGAAGTATGGCTGTCGGACATGGCAAGTTTTCTCGGCTTGGAAAAAAATCAAGTTCGCCTTGCGAGGATCACAATCGGGGTTCGCCCAGAGGTGGCAACCATTCATCGACTTCTTCGCGGTGAACTAATCGTCAGCAGGGGGGGGGGGGGGGGGGGGGGGGGGGTAGAATACTGTAGAGTAGGGGGAAGAATAGGCGGATCTATTTGCGAGAGAGGAACTGTTATTTGCACTATGTTTTTGTGATTGATGTTTGCACACTAATGTATATTGTTACTGTTTACAATGCCAAAAATACCTCAATAAAATTGTTTGTTAAAAAAAAAAAGTTAGAGAGAATATTGATTACTGTACTACAGATTCAGTATTATTAGTTTATTATCTGTCACTTAGTTAAAGTGTGTGTGGTGAATGTATTATGCCAATAATCCACCAGTGTATTTGTATCTGTGCTGTTGCCCTTGTATCTGTATCTGTGCTATGCTGTTGCCCTTGTGGGCTCCTCCTACGGGCCATTGTTTGGCATTATTCATAGGGGAACATGTTGGGGCCTGTATGGGCTCCACCCATGGCTCCTCCCCTTGAAGGGAGGTATAAAGAGCAATCGACCTGCAGGCGGTTCTCAGTATTGGATCAGTCGCAGGCAGGCACTGTTCTAAGTTGATTAAAGCCACGGTTTACTTCTACTCTTGTCTCGAGTTACTTGATGGTTGCAGCAATGTGTGAATGTAAGTATAAAATACATTTGTTTTGATTAAAACTTCTTATTTTTATATTCTTTGTCAACACTACATATCTTGCTATCTTGAAGGAAAAGGCAAGGAATATAACATAGACCAGGTCTGGAGCCATATGAACCAGGTGAAGAGACCATGCCCGCCGGCCGGCATTGTCAAAGGGCAGTTCAAAGGGGCAGTACTGGGGGGGGCCTTCCTCTGTGGAGCTCCAGTTGGTGGGGGGGGTTCCCCATGTGTGTGTCCATTGTGGAGGGTGGGGGGGCTTTCTTAATTTTTTATTTAAATCGGAGATCAGGGCACCCCAATCTCTGGAAAGCCGATGTTGCCAGCTCATTCAGGGCCAGCCCTGCCAATGTGACAGTGTGGGACATGCCCCGGGATTTCTTTCTTCTTAAGTGCTGGACAGTATGGTGAGAAAGGCCAGCTGGTGGTCTGCGTGCTGCACGTCGCTTTTCTTGTCTGGTCCAGCACTTAAAAGGAAAAGACTGGAAATTCCACCCCTCATTTCTGATGAAAGGTCATCACGCTGAAATGTTTCTCTCTGTGCAGATGCTGCCTGATCTGCTGAGTATTTCCAGCAATTTTCTGTTTTTATTTCAGTCTGTCTGGTTTGCTACAAGTTGGATCTTCATGAACTGAAGTGTTTTAAGGGGGAATTGATGGATGCATAGCAAGCAGGGATATTGAGTAAAGGTATTGAAGGATGTAGAGAAGATGTGGCGAAATTAGATTGTCAAACAAAGAGCTACCATTGTGAAAAGGCGGAGGGGAAAGGCTCAATGGGCTGAATGGTCTACTCCAGATCCCATGTGCATCATCATGTAACTATTATTCAGGACTTGGTTCATGCACAATATTTTCATTTGGAAATAGGGGCCGGGATTTTCTGGGACCGCTCGCCAGAGGAAGGAATCCCGATGGCTCGGGCATCAGGCCAAAACGGGTTTCACGTCAGTCGTGAAACCAGTTGCGAGTCTCCAGGCCCACCTTATGGTCTTGTGATCTTATGAATTGGTGCAAGTCCTGAGCTTCCCGATGAGCTTCCCGACGAGGCTCCTGCCCAGAATCGGTGGGAACATGCAAATTACTCAGAGCTGTTTTGAATGTCATGTATGGGCAGAACGCCCAATTCACCTGCCTCCTGGGATGCTCCAGCTCCCCCAGCCGAGAGTCCCTCTGGCATGAATATAAGAGCAGGGATGTACTTCTGAGGCTTTATAAGGCTCTGGTCAGACCCCATTTGGAGTATTGGGAGCAGTTTTGGGCCCCGTATTGAAGGAAGGATGTGCTGGCCTTGGAAAGGATCCAGAGGAGGTTCACAAGAATGATCCCTGGAATAAAGAGCTAGTCATATGAGGAACGGTTGAGGACTCTGGGTCTGTACTCGTTGGAGTTTAGAAGGATGAGTGGGGATCTTATTGAAACTTAATACTGCAAGGCCTGAATAGAGTAAATGTGGAGAGGATGTTTCCACTTGTAAGAAAAACACAAAGCAGAGAACATCATCTCAGACTGAAGGGACTATCCTTTACAATAGAGATGAGGAGGAATTTCTTCAGCCAGAGGGTGGTGAATCTGTGGAACTCGTTGCCGCAGAAGGCTGTGGAGGGCAAATCACTGAGTGTCTTTAAGACTGAGATAGATAGGCTCTTGATTAATAAGGGGATCGGGGTTATGGAGAGAAGGCAGGAGAATGGGGATGAGAAAAATATCAGCCATGATTGAATGGTGGAGCAGACTCGATGGGCCGAGTGGCCTAATTCTGCTCCTATGCCTTATGGTCTTATGAATTGATGCAAGACCTGAGAAGCTGGGACCTGGCAGCTTGGAGTCCGAGGGGTGGCAAAGGGGTGAGAACCCCCCCTCCCCTTCAATTGCCTCCAGGGTGCTGAGGAGGGTCAGGGGCTTATATTGGGCTGGAGGAGCTCAGGTCATTCCTGGGATTGGCGTCGTTTGGGTCCACTTCCAAACTTCTGTACCTCTAAACCCTTTAAACAGTCTTTCAATATGCCAAGTTCAAAGATCTGTGAGATGAAGGCAAACCCTTTAATGTGATGGAAATTTTTGACGTGGTTTATTCACAAGTCAATTTCTTTTCTTTTTTTAAATTTAGTGTACCAATTAATTTTTTTTCCAATTAAGGGGCAATTTAGCATGTTCAATCCACCTACCTTTCACATCTTTCGGTTGTGGGGGCAAAACCCACGCAAACACGGGGAGAATGTGCAAACTCCACATGGACAGTGACCCAGAGCCGGGATCGAACCTGGGACCTCGGCACTGTGAGTCAGCAGGGCTAACCCACTGTGACGCCGTGCTGCCCTCACAAGTCAATTTCATTGCCCTTTAACATTGTCTAGCCTATTTGTATGCCTAGAAACCAAAAAGCTTCGAACTGCTTTGTTAACATTCAATTTGTTGCCTTTTACAAGCTTTCTAATTGCCAGGGCCAGGCAGTTTCAAAGAGAGGATTAAAATTACTTATTTTACTTATTTAATAGCACTGCAGGGATCCATTAACTCAGAGGAACAGCTGACTTTCTAACCGCAGTTTATTTTTAAGAGGTTGCCTCTTTGTTCTCTAGCATGCGGAAAATCACTCCGATTTTCCCCTTGGTTGGAACACTTCGTCTCCATTCAGGAGAATTGCACCTAAGTAGTCTGCTGATGGGATAAAAACACTTGCTGGAAAAACACAGCCAGCGGGATTTTCCAGCTCTTCCCGGTGGCAGGTTATTGTGCTCCCCACGAAGGTGAACCCCCCACAGCAGGGCAGGTGATCAATACAAAACGCCATAGACCTCCCACTGGCAGCCAAAGGCAAGCCGCCTCTGCCGTCGGAAAACACACCGGGGTGGGAAGGAGGTGGAAAATCCCGACCAGCCGGTCTGAGCA
Source organism: Scyliorhinus torazame (assembly GCF_047496885.1). Lineage (NCBI taxonomy): Eukaryota > Metazoa > Chordata > Chondrichthyes > Carcharhiniformes > Scyliorhinidae > Scyliorhinus > Scyliorhinus torazame. The sequence goes on along the minus strand of NC_092723.1, from coordinate 69,831,349 downwards.
GCATTAATGGAAGGAGAAACAGGAGTCTGGCTGTTCCCGCCAGAGGCATCTCTTCCAGTCCCGCCAATGGTGAACCGTTGCCTCAGTTTCCCACCGGCAACAGCTGGGAGGTGCATTCGATGGGAAAGCCCCAGTGACAGCGGTGGGACCAGAAAGATCCCGTCACTGGCCAATGGTGCGCTACTCCATTGTGAAACACATCGCGAAAGGCTTGGAACATCCGATGCCCAAAGCTTCAAGTCCGATATGACTCTTCAGAAGTTCTGCACTACCTCTGTCAAAAATGTATCAAGAGTATTAAACAGCACCAAGATGCCCTTTGTAACTTCCATTCTCACTTCCATTTAGCATGAAATTAAAAGTCAAAGTACATTCAGTGAGAAAGGTTAGTTCTAAAAGGTTACAGTGCTATGCAGCAATGAGGGACCTCAGGCAGGGTATGGAATGCCTTAATGCTACAAGTCTTTGGTTTGCTACCGGACTTCAAAGTCTTATTATTTCATAAACGTGCAGGATATCCTTGCAACGAATACTATCAGCTGAGACGGCACAGTGGAGACATTCAGAGCCAAGTCATCAAACAAGGCTATTGCATCACTCAATGTTGGGGAGAATTTTAACTATTACACTGACTGCACTAGAGCACTGTAGTTATAAGCATCGTACTCATATCAGCATTTCACGGGCCACTTTCCCCAACTCATACCTTCTTTTACAGTGTATTTCATTTTCTCTCAGTGTGAGGGCCTCCACATCATTCTCTCGCTATGAGGGCCCGGCAGCATTTTGCGTCAATGGGGGTGCCAGGAACCTTTGAAGGTCTGAACGGTAACTTAGGAAGGGTCTTGGGTTCCATTTGACCCCTTCCCCACAGGGGGAAAAGTTATGATGCGGATCCAAGCAGCTGAGATGAGGAACTCAGCAATTTATATTTTCATTTGTAGTCATAAGAAATAAGAACAGGAGTAGGTCTTATGACCTCCCATCCTGCTCTGCTATTTATTAAGATTATGGCTGAACTTAGCAATCAGCTCCACATTCCAGTTGATTCACAAATCACTTGATTCCTTTAAATGTTAAGATCTATGATTCTCAACCTTGAAAATACTCATCCACCGAATACCCACACCGCTCTGGGATTGAGAATTCCAAAGATTTACAACCCTTTGAGTGAAGAGATATCTCCTCTTCTCTGTCCAAAATGGCTGACCCCCTAGCCTGAGGCTCACATGCTGAAGATATATTCTATCCCATTTCTGACACCTTCATGAATGGTGAGCCTTATGGCACATACCTGGTTAGGTGCGAAGTAGCTGAGGTTGAGGTTGGGATACCGAGTGAGTGGGTCGATACTGTACTGGCTAACCTTCTTGCTTGTGTTTCCAGGAGTGGTCTGAGACAGCAGCTGATAGATGCTCTCTCTGGAAAAGAACATTCAATAAGAAAAACACATGGGTTACTACTCAAAACCTCAGTGCAGCTAACTATACCTGATCAATGGAAAGCCTGAGTTTGACCAATAGCCATCTTATTAGCTCCTCATCTTTGAAGCTCGATGTGCTTCTCTGACATTTCCTCAGTGTTGCTAACACAATTTACTCACTCCTGCTCTTCAAGGCATGCAAGTTTTTTTTTTTTAAATGTTCACATCTCAAACATAAAATTTACACAGATTCGAAACATTCCCACAAACTGCTAGGCTTTCAAGTAAATCTCAAGTGTTGGTTGTTTAATTGGGTTCTTTTCTCACACTAACCTCCCTTAGTTTGTCAGCCATGGGCACTACTTATCAACGTGAACCCCATTCAGCAGGAACATATCGACAAATGGCGTGTCCACCACCAAACCTTTTGTTTGGCTGGAGAGTACTTTGGGATGTAGCAAGGTAGCACAGTGGTTAGCACTGTTGCTTCACAGCACCAGGGACTCTGATTTTGATTCTCGGCTTGGGTCACTGTCTGTGCGGAGTCTGCACATTCTCCCCGCGTCTGCGTGGGTTTCCACCGGGTGTTCCGGTTTCCTCCCACGCGTCCCGAAAGACGTGCTTGTTAGTTGAATTGGACATTCTGAATTCTCCCTCTGTGTACCCGAACAGGCGTCGTGGTGACTGGGAGATTTTCATAGTAACTTAGTGTTAATGTAAGCCTACTTGTGACACTAATAAAGATTATTATTAATTCTTATCATTTCCAATGATGTTGCCCTAGATTTGGACAATAAGGAATCGTGAAGAGTCAAATTGTGATACTTTGTTCCCCATTACTGAGATCTCGTTCATTTACTAATAATAACATAATAATATTTGGAATATTTACTTGGAATATTGTGTCCAGTTCTGGTCGCCCTCATTATAGGAAGGATGTGGATGCTTTGGAGAGGGTACAGAGGAGATTTACCAGGATGCTGCCTGGACTGGAGGGCATGTCTTATGAAGAAAGGTTGAGGGAGCTAGGGCTTTTCTCACTGGAGTGAAGAAGGCAGAGAGGTGACTTGATAGAGGTGTACAAGGTGATGGGAGACATGGATAGAGTGGGCAGCCAGAGACTTTTCCCCAGGGTAGAAATTGCTGTCACGAGGGGATGTAATTTTCAGGTGATTGGAGGAAGGTATAGGGGAGATGTCAGAGGTAGGTTCTTTACACAGAGTGGTGGGTGTGTGGAATGCACTGCCAGTGGAGGTGGTGGAGTCAGAGTCATTAGGGACATTTAAGCGACTCTTAGACAGGCACATGGACAGCAGTAAATTGAAGGGGTGTAGGTTAGGTTGATCTTAGATTAGGATAAATGGTCGGCACAACATCGTGGGCTGAAGGGACTGTACTGTGCTGTACTGTTTTATGTTCTATAATTATTCAATCCCTATTACCCTGGATCAATTCCTGCAGATCTCCTGAACTCAAGGAGGTGGAATGATAAGATTGCCACAGGCCGTCAGCACAATTAATACAACAAAATCCATCCAACATTCATCCCTCAACCAACAGCCAAAAACAGATTATCCAGCCACTATCACTTTGCAATTTGTATATCTCGCTGCGTGCATGTTTAGTTGCTGTGTTTCCTATGTTGCAATAGTGCCTATGCTGCAAACGCACTTCACTAATGTTTTGAGGTTGTGCAAAGTGCTAAATAACTAGTCGTTTGGTAGTGCAGCACTTGAATATTACTGAAAAAAGACACATGTTGTTGAAGATTTTCATCTTGCACTCATTCGAACTATTCACAAGAATATCAAATTGTAATGGGAACAACAATTTATACTGCATGGGAAGAGGGTGCAGAACAGTAAGGTGTCTCAAAAATTTGAGGAACATGTGAAGCTAACAGTTTCACACTGCTACAGTGCAGTAGCAACAGGACTGCTGTTTTGCACTTACAGGATGTTGCCGTCAAACCAAAAAGATGTTCTGCCTATCAGACAAGTGAGTAATATGGTATGTGGATTTCAGTGCCGGTGTGATGGGAAGTATCATAAACAGCATGTCCTTTTGGCCGTTACATTAAATTTGATTCCGTGATTGGACAACATTTACGAAATAAACCTGAAGTGTGCTAAAGATTACACTGTCAATCAATTTCAGATTATCAGTGTGGCTCACATACACGTGCTAGAAGCCTAATGCACAGGGCCCTGCATCGTGCTTTTTTCAACTGAACAAAGTAAGTGACAGCCAATCCTTCATACATTTTCTGGGACAATGCCTTGATCAATCATAGTCAACCTGCTTGGTTTGAATTTAAAAAAAGCTTAGCAGTTAACAGTCAGTCATTGATTAACTGGTACATTCTCCATGGCAACACCTCCACCGATCAGAGTCCACTTGGCAACAAATTAACGCTCTCTTCTCAGGCGGTACAGATTGTTGTTCCCTTTACAATTTTGTATTCTTGCGAATTGTCCTAATGAATGCAGGATGAAAAGCTTCGACAACCTGTGCCATTTTTTAGCAATGCGATTTCCGGTGGCACGAAGTGAGGGCAAGATGTGCAAGAGGTGGCTCTCACTGGAGACCTGAAGTTTCTCCCCTTTTTCCCAGCGCCACAAGTCTTTAACTTACTGAAACAACTCTGAAGTTATCAGTATAGTGTTCCCTTATGTTTGGGGTGCCCAAGCGAGGCAAAGCAGGAGAGAAAAGGAATCGGTCCAAAATTCGATGACAGACTCAGACTCTTGAGGCCTGAGTTCAACTGGAAGTAAGCTTCTGCTCCCGCCACTTCGCTACTGGCCGAAGAATTCAGCAAACGTTTGGCAGTTGAACTCAAGAAATACCAACAACGCTCGACTGTGGATCTTGAAAGATCAAGTGAGGAGGCCTTGGCACCTATTCATTCGGTTCGCGAGATCACCAGCCAGACCATCGAAGCACAAGGAGTCACAATCCATAAGGCCATAAGACATAGGAGCAGAATTAGGCCACTCGGCCCCTCGAGTCTGCTCCGCCATTCAATCATGGCTGATATTTTCTCATCCCCATTATCCTGCCTTCTCCCCATAACCCCTGATCAATCAAGGGCATAGAGATTGCACTGCTTGATCATAATGATAGGATCATCTCCTTGCCACTGTGATCAAGGAGAACAGGACATTGGGCAGCACAGGGGCGCAGTGGTTATGGAGCCAAGGTCCCAGGTTCGATCGCGGCTCTGGGTCACTGTTCGTGTGGAGTTTGCACATTCTCCCCGTGTTTGCGTGTGTTTCGCCCCCACAACCCAAAGATGTGCAGGGTAGGTGGATTGGCCACGCTAAATTGTTCCTTAATTGGAAAAAATGAATTAGGTACTCTAAATTTATTTTTTAAAAACAAGAACAGGACATTAACATCTAAGCTGGAAAAACTGGAGAAGAGATCCAGAAGGCAAAATGTTCATATTGGGGGTTACCAGAGCGGATGGAAGGTTGCACCTCAATATTTCTCAGACGTGTTCCACAAAATGGTGCTTCCAAACCCCAGAATTCGACCAGGCCCATAGTTCGCTTCGGGCCCAAGCCTCACTTTGGAGATCCTCCTCATACTGTAATCGCTAGGTTTCACAGCTTGAAGGAGGAGTTGGTGCTTCGATGGGCAAGAGAGCATTGGAATTTTATGTGGGAAGGTCACTCACATCAGGTTATACCAGGACAAGAGTGCAGACCTAGCGAGAAAAAGAGTCGCCTTTAACAAAGTTAAATCTTCCCTGTACAAGAACAGAGTCAACTTCAGGATGATTTATCCAGCCCGCCTTCGTGTAACATTCTGTGAAAAGGGACATTTTTTTGACTCGCCGGGAGATGCAGACTCCTTTGCCCAGAAGCACAATTGGTATTGTTTAATCTGATTTATGGCTCATTGTATGTGCACTTTTCATGTCTGTTGTCTTGGCATATGCTTAACGTCCTTAGCTGTATATGACTGATTTTTATTATTATTCATTCCCTACAATAATCTATTTCCTTTCTTTTTGTTATTACGATTTGGTGCAATTTTTGGTCGCCCTCATGGCGCTCTAAATTATTTAGGTTTTTACGCCCCAGTTGGGAGTCTCCCTGCTAACAAGGTGTGTTAATGAACGAGAGCGATATTAAAGGGTTTTCTACAGCTCAGAATAGTTTTTAAAATGAGCTTAGATTTTGTGTTAAGTTGTGTTTTGTTTTTTTTGTAGGTTTTTGGTTAAGTTATTGTTTGCCACTGTTCCATTTGCTTTGGGTGTGGTTATGCTTGACTGCGATGGCGTATTTGGGTTGGGGTGGGGTGGGGTGGGTTTTCGTTTTAGTCTACTGACGGTGTTTGCTGGTCTCTCTTTGTCAAGTCACCTGACTGGGCTCGGTGGCCAAGTCGGGTTGATCTTCTTGCTTTGTCTTCTCAGTGACCCTTGTTTAACATCCCTCCTTGGCAATGGCTGACTCCAGTTTGTGGGATGGCGGGGACCTCCAATCCAACTGATTACCTGGAACATTAGGGGTTTGAATGGCCCTGCATTCGTGCATCTTTTTTTAAAATTTGGAGAACCCTATTAATATTTTCAAATTAAGGGCAATTTAGCGTGGCCAATTCACCTACCCTGCACATCTTGGGTTGTGGGGGCGAAACCCACGGAAACACGGGGAGAATCTGCAAACTCCACATGGACAGTGACCCAGAACCGGGATCGAACCTGGGGCCTCCGTGCTGTGAGGCACCAGTGCTAACCACTGCGCCACCGTGCTCCCCTCAGCATTCGTGCATCATAGGAGCCTAAATTCAGATTTTTTTTTCTTTGCAAGAGACCACTCTGCGTTAAAGATCAGACCAGGGTGTGCAAAAGCTGGGTTGGGCGAGTTCTTCATTCTAGTTTTAATAGCAGAGCCAGGGGCATGCCGATTTTAATCAATCAAAGAGTCCAATTCTCCTCATCCCAGATTGTGTCTGACCCCAAAGGTCAATAAATAATCACTTGTGGCTTCCTACTGAACACCCCAGTTCTGGTCCACATCTATCCCCCCTCATTGGGATGATCAATTATTTGTTGTCTTCCCTCCCAACCTCGACACATGCCATCTTATTTTAGGAGGCAACCTGAACTGTGTTTTGGACCCAAAATTGGATTGAAAACCCAAATCTTTTGTCCCATCGGAGATGGCCAAGGTTTTGTCAGAAGCGTCCAAGCCAGAAGTGATATCTTTAGATGCAGAGAAAGCATTTGACAGACAGCACGGTAGCACAGTGGGCTGCGCGATAGCACAGTGGATAGCACAGTTGCTTCCAGCTCCTGGGACCCGGGTTCAATTCCCGGCTTGGGTCACTGTCTGTGCAGAATCTGCACATTCTCCCCGTGTCTGCGTGGGTTTCCTCCGGGTGCTCCGGTTTCCTCCCACAGTCCCAAGATGTGCAGGTTAGGTTGATTCGCTATGCTAAATTGCCATTGCCCTTAGTGTCCAAAAAAGGTTTGGTGGGGTTACTGGGTTACGGGGATAGGTTGGAATTATGGGCTTGGGTGGGGTGCTCCTTCCAAGGGCCAGTGCAGACGCGATGGGCTGAATGCCTCCTTCTGCACTGTAAATTTTATGATTCTACGATTCTATGAGGGTAGAATGGGACTATTTGTTTGGGATTCTTGGAAGATTCGGGTTTGACCAAAGAGGTGTTTCATGGATCCGTTTGCTCTACAATGACTCCATTGCCAGCGGTCACACAAATACTTTATATTCTGACTATTTCCCTTTGAATAGGGGTACTAGGCTAGGCTGCCCATCTCTCCATTTTCATTTGCCCTGGCAATAGAGCCTCTCTCTATAATTCTGAGAGTTTCCAATCATTGGAGGGGTATTGATCGGGACAGGGTGGAACATCGGCTATCTCTTTATGCAGATGACTTACTTTTATATATTCCAGACTCATTTCCCTCCATCAGTGGCATAATGAAGACACTTAATACTGTTGGCTCCTTCTCTGGCTATAAATTAAATCTAGGTAAGAGTGAATGTTTTCCAGTCACCCTTGGAAGATGAGCCCATTTAGACCTCACTTCACAAATTGAACTATTCCAGCCTGATCAAAAATGCTAGAACTAACCTACAGAGATGGAACAACCTTTCTTTGTCTTTGGCTAGGAGGATTCAAACAATAAAAATTAACATACTCCTCAGATTTTTCTTTTTCTTTCAATGCCTCTGCATTTTCCAGCCCAAATCTATTTTTAGCAAGGTTAATAAATTGATTCCACCTTTATCTGGGCGAGCAAGAATCCCAAAATCCACAGCGTTCTCCTCCAGAATGAAAGACAGACAGGGGGCTTGGTCCTCCCAAACTTATTGTTATTACTGGGCTGCCAATACCCAACAGTGTTACTGTGGATCATCGATCTCAAATCAACCTGGGGCCAAATGGAAGCTCACTCTTTCACTAAATCCACTCTCCTAGTCACAGGTACTACAGACATGTCCTTTCCTCAAACCCAATGGTGCTCTCCTCCCTTAGAATCTGGAAACAGTTCTGACACCATTGAGCTCCTGTCCTTGGCCTCACTGGCCCCTACAGGTCGGTAATCACCACCTTTTCTTACCTTCAGGGCTGAACTCAACCATTAACTTGTGGAAATTTAAGGGACTTGAGCACTTTGATAACCTGTTCATAGAGGGGAGGGTCACCAGCTTTAGAGATGTGGCAGACAAATTTCAGCTACCCAACTCTCGTCTTTTTCGTTGCTTTCAAGTTTGCGATTTAGCCCGTTTGGCTTTCCCTTCCTTTCCTCTGACTCCACTTTCCACCTTACTGGAGAGGATCATTCCTTCAGCTCGGCAGGGCAGGGGGTCTACTTCTAAATGGCCACATTGGATTTGGATTTGTTTATTGTCAAGTGTACGGAGGTACAGTGAAAAGTATTTTTCTGTGAGCTGCTCAAATAGATCATTTATCGGGTGAAGCTACAGGAGTGTAGTATTAATCAGGTCAGTCCATAAGAGGGTCATTTAGGAGTCTGGTAACAGTGGGGAAGACGTTGTTTTTGAATCTGTGCGTGTTCTCAGACTTTTGTATCTCCTGCCCGATGGAAGATGTTGGAAGAGTGAATAAGCCGGGTGGGAGGGTCTTTGATTATGCTGCCCGCTTTCCCCAGGCAGCGGGAGGTGTAGATGGACTCAATGGATGGGAGGCAGGTTTGTGTGATGGACTGGGCTGTGTTCACAACTCTGAAGTATCTCGCGGTCTTGGGCCGAGCAGTTACCATACCAGGCTGTGATGCAGCCAGATAGGATACTTTCTATGATGCATCTGTAAAAGTTGGTAAGAGTCAGTGTGGACATGCCGAATTTCCTTAGTTTCCTGAGGACGTATAGGTACTGTTGTGCTTTCTTGGTGGTTGCATCGACGTGGGTGGGCCAGGACAGATTTTTGGTGATGTGCACCCTTAGGAATTTGAAGCTGTCAACCATCTTCACCTCTGCCCCGTTGATGCTGACTGGGGTGTGTACAGTACTTTGCTTCCTGAAGTTAATGACCAGCTCTTTAGTTTTGCTGGCATTGAGGGATCGATTGTTGTCGTTGCTCCACTAGGTTCTCTATCTTCCTCCTGTATTCTGACTCGTCGTTGTTCGAGATCCAACTCACTACAGTCGTGTCATCAAACTTGTAGATGGAGTTGGGACCAAATGTTTCCACGCAGTCGTGTGTGCATCGGGAGTATAGTAGGAAGCTAAGTACGCAGCCTTGTGGGGCCCCGGTATTGAGGACTATCGCGGAGGAGGTGTTGTTGTTTATTCTTACTGATTGTGGTCAGAAAGTCCAGGATCCAGTTGCAGAGTGAAGGACTTTTTCCCCAGGGTGGAGTGGTCAATTACTAGGGGGCATAGGTTTAAGGTGCGAGGGGCAAGGTTTAGAGGAGATGTACGAGACAAGTTTTTTTTACACAGAGGGTAGTGGGTGCCTGGAACTCGCTGCCGGAGGAGGTGGTGGAAGCAGGGACAATAGTGACATTTAAGGGGCATCTTGACAAATACATGAATAGGATGGGAATAGAGGGATACAGACCCCGGAAGTGTAGAAGATTTTAGTTTAGACGGGCAGTATGGTCGGCACAGGCTTGGCGGGTCGAAGAGCCTGTTCCTGTGCTGCACCTTTCTTTGTTCGAAGATATGAGCTTGGCTGGGATTATGGTGTTGAAGGCAGAGTCAATAAATAGGAGTCTGATGTAGGAGTCCTTGTTGTCGAGATGCTCTAGGGATGAGTGTAGGGCCAGGGAGATGGCATCTGCTGTGGTCCGGTTGCGGCGGTATGCGAATTGCAGTGGATCTAGGCGTTCTGGGAGTATGAAGTTGATGCGCTTCATGACCAACCTCTCGAAGCACTTCATTACAACTGATGTCAGGGCCACTGGACTTTAGTCATTGAGGCATGTTGCCTGGTTCTTCTTTGGCACCGGGAAAGTGAACTGGACCCTACACTCACAAGCAAGGTTTGGAGAGAGGCCCCTATATAGAGTCAACTCCTTGTACTCATGTGCTCGGTTGAGTCGAATTCTGTTCAAAGTGCTACGTAGCACACTTTTGTTTTAAAACTTCCAATTAAGGGGCAATTTAGCGTTGCCAATCTACCTACCCTGCACATCTTTGTGTTTGAGACCCACGCAGACAGGGTAGAATGTGCAAACTCCACACGGACAGTGGCCCGGGATCAAACCCGGGTCCTCGGTGCCCTGAGGCAGCCGTGCTAACCACTGCGCATCATGCCGTCCTCACTTAGGACACTTGACCACGGCAAAGATGAGTGTATTTTTCCCAAATGTTGAGAACAGATGTGACCGCTGTTCGCTTGCCCACGCAGATCACGGACATTTGCTTTGATCCTGTCCCAAAGTCGCAAACTTCTGGGTTTCCTTTTTTTTTAATAAACATTTTACTGAGGTATTTTAGGTATTCTAACAACAACAAAATAAACATTGTATATGAAACTATAAACATAGTGCAAAATCCATCTCCCTTCTTTACAGGTCCCACCTTTATTAACCCCCTACTCTAAGCTAAACTAACCCCCCCCCCCCCCCCCCCCACTTCTGCGGACGATTAATTTTCCACGAAGAAGTCGACGAACGGTTGCCATCTCCGGGTGAACCCTAACGGTGACCCTCTCAAGGCAAACTTGATTTTCTCCAAACAGAGAAAGCTAGCCACATCCGATAGCCAGGTCTCCGACTTCGGGGGCTTTGAGTCCCTCCAAGCTAATAGTATCCGTTTCTGGGCTACCAGGAAAGCAAAGGCCAGAACGTCTGCCTCTTTCTCCTCCTGGATTCCCGGGTCTTCCGACACCCCAAAAATCGACGCCTCTGGACTCAGCGCCACCCTTGCCTTTAACACCGTGGACATGACGTCTTCAAAGCCCTGCCAAAATCCCCTAAGCTTCGGACATGTCGAGAACATGTGGACATGGTTCGCTGGTCCTCCCGCACATTTTGCGCACCTGTCTTCCACCCCAAAGAATCTGCTCATCTGGGCCACTGTCATGTGAGCCCGATGAATGACCTTGAATTGTATCAGGCTGAGCCTGGCACATGTTGCGGACACGTTGACTCTACTCAACGCGTCCACCCATAAACCATCCTCTATCTCTCCTCCCAGCTCCTCCTCCCACTTGCGCTTCAGCTCCTCAGTCTGCGTCTCCTCTGACCCCATAAGTTCCTTGTAAATGTCAGAGACGCTCCCTTCTCCTACCCACCCTCTGGAAACTACCCTGTCCTGAATCCCCCTTAGCGGTAGGAGCGGGAAGGTTGACACCTGTTTACGAAGGAAGTCCCGCACCTGCAGATACCTGAATTTGTTTCTCCTCGCCAACCCAAACTTCTCCTCCAGCGCCCTCATACTCGGAAAGCTCCCCTCTATGAACATATCCCCCATCCTCTCAATCCCTGCTCTCTGCCATATCCGGAACCCCCCAACCATACTTCCCGGGGCAAACCGGTGATTATTACAGATTGGGGACCAGACCGATGCTCACTCTGCTCCCACATGTGTCCTCCATTGCCCCCAGACTCTCAGGGCCGCCACCACCACGGGGCTGGTGGAGTACCGTGTCAACGGGAATGGCAAAGGCGCAGTTACCAACGCCCCCAGACTGGTGCCCTTGCATGAAGCCGCCTCCATACGCTCCCATGCTGACCCCTCCCCCACCACCCATTTCCTGATCATGGCTATATTCGCCGCCCAGTAATAGTTACTAAAATTTGGCAGCGCCAGCCCGCCTTCTCCCCGACTCCGCTCAAACATTACCTTCCTTACTCGCGGGGTCTTGTCTGCCCAAACGAAGTCAGTGACCACTTTGTCGACCCGTTTAAAAAAGGACCGCGGAATAAAGATGGGGAGACATTGAAACACGAACAGGAATCGTGGGAGGACCGTCATCTTCACCGTCTGCACCCTCCCAGCCAGTGACAACGGAAGCGCGTCCCATCTCCGAAAATCGCCCTTCATTTGATCTACTAGTCGGGCCAGATTTAACTTATGCAGCCGGTCCCATTCCCGCGCCACTTGAATGCCCAGGTACCAAAAGCTTCCCCCTACTAATCTAAACGGCAGTTCCCCCAATCGCCTTTCCTGTCCCCTCGCCTGGACCGCAAACATCTCACTTTTCCCCATATTTAGCTTATACCCTGAATACCGGCCAAATTCCCCTAGAATCCTCATATTCTCTAATGGGTCTGATACATTCAGAAGCAGGTCGGCTGCATAGAGGGAGACTCTGTGCTCCACCCACAACCCCCCCCCCCCCCCCCCCCCCCCCCCACCTTCCCCCGCGATCAGCCCCTTCCAGCCCCTTGAGGCTCTCAGAGCAATTGCCAACGGCTCTATAGCTAGCGCGAACAACAGAGGGGAGAGGGGGCATCCCTGTCTCGTCCCCCGGTGCAGTCTAAATAGTCCGATGTTGTCCTATTCGTCCATACGCTTGCCACAGGAGCCTGATACAGCAGCCTGACCCAGTCAATAAAGCCCCGCCCAAATCCGAACCGTCCCAGTATCTCCCACAGATAGTACCATTCTACCCAATCAAAAGCCTTTTCTGCATCCATTGCGACCACTACCTCCACCTCCCTACCTTCCGGGGGCATTGGGTTTCCTTTTTTAAGACTATGTCTAATATTCTCTGATTAGAATCACAGCCATGCCCGCTGGTGTCCATATTTGGAGTTTCAGACTCTCTGGTGATTCACTCTGGGGTTGAGGTGGGCATTATTGCCTTTACCTCATTGATAGCCTGGAGGCGGTTACTGCTTGGCTGGAGGTTTCCTGCCCCACCTAGTGACCCTTACTGGTTGGAGGACTTAATGTCCTTTTAACATCTGGAGAAAATTAATTGAACTATCAGGGATTCTGATGAGAGATTCTTCCTGAGATGGCAGCCATTGTTTCCTTTATCAAAGAACTAGTCACCGTCAGCTGTTAGGGTTGCTGGGAATAGAGGATAAATTATTTACTTTTTCTTTGTATTATTAGGAAACATTTATTTTGTTCTTAAATTTGCAATAATTCTTGTTCTATACTGTAGCTGTTTTGCATTGAAAATTAGGTTGTTGTGCTGTTTGTAAAACAAATTAAACCCAATAAAAATGTTTTTCGCACCAATGCTACATAACAGTTTTTTTGTTTATTGATAAGAGCTCAGAAACTTTGGTGACAGATGTCTCCAAGTCTGGGTCAGCTGGACTTTCAACATCGACAAGAAAGTGTATAATATTCTTTTAAATAATATCAAACTTGATTAAAATGTTCCGTGGCATCTCTGTTAAAATCAAACATTAGCATACTAGAAAACTTGTTTGTTTTTAAAATCTCATATCGTTGGGTTGTCTTTAGTGGATGTTAACATGAGGTTGTCTATCCAAATCTGCAGGTTCAACTCCGATTTGTCATAGAATCCCGACAGTGGAGAAGGAGGCCATTCAGCCTATCGAGTCTGCACCAACCCTCTTAAAAAAAAGCGCATCCTATCTAGGCCAAAACCCACATTATCCCCATAACCCCACCTAGGACCAATTTAGCATGTCCAAGCCACCTTTGGACTGTGGGAGGAAACTGGAGCATCCAGAGGAAATCCACGCAGACAGGGGGAGTATTGCAAACTCCACACAGTCACCCGAGGTCGGAATCCCACCCATCCCTGGTGCTGTGAGGCAGCAATGTTAACCACTGTGCCACCGTGCTGCCCCTTGTCTTGCATGATTCTTGCCCAAGGATCCACTCAAACTCTGAGATACTTCTCAAAATCTCCAGGTGTAATGGATTTGAGCTCAGCAACATTTAATCGCCATGGTTTTTGTTGTTATATGTCTTGTTCTTGGAAGCCACCATTTCTTTCAATCAGATTTTCATATTCGCTCACTTCTTGTGATGCTAAATATTCTCCATGACCTTTTTGTCCCCCCCAGTTCCTTTCCCTTCGGCAGAGCATGGTTCAATGGATGGTTCTTCCCTCAACGCTTCACTCAAGATTTCATAGATCCCTACAGTGCAGAAGGAGACAATTCAACCCATTGTGTCTGCACTGACCCTGCAAAAGAGCACTCTACGTGGCCCGTTTCCCCCATCCTGTCCCTGTCACCCCAGTTAACTTACACATCTTTAAACACTAAGGGGCAATTTAACATGGCCAATCCACCTAACCTGAACATCTTTGGACTGTGGGAGGAAACTGGAGCACCCGGAGAAAACCCATGCATACACAGGGAGACGGTACAAACTCCACACAGTCACCCAAGATCGGAATCGAACTCGGGGCCCTGGCAATGTGAGGCAGCAGTGCTAACCACAATGTTAAGGGAGGTAGGGGAATTAACCTAAATGTCCCTTAAGGCAGAACATCAACAGATAGTTGTTGAGCAGCCCATAGTTGAAGAATTATACATGGACTGTGGATGGAGCGGGACCTTTCCTGGCACTGGAATGTCTTCATTCTTGTGCTTGGACCATACCTGTTGGTTGACTGTGACACTGTTTTAGGACAACCCAATACATCCCAACCCCGACTCATCCAATATTCATCACCACACATTCCCAGTAGACAGTGATCAGGAACGAGAGTCTGCCCAATATTCCCTTCTCCCACCAACCAAATGAAACTGAGGTCAGCTGAGCTAAATCTGGTCCAACTGGCCGCCCAGGCTGTACTTATTCAACTTACCATGAGTGAGCACGCGAGACAAATTTCATGCTTTAAGCAGGGCAACCGTCTGAACCTTGCTTAGAAATTAAACAGCCCCAAAAAAATGTCAATGGCAATGCATTCAAACCCGTGTCTATCTTACCTCTCAGCCAATAGCTCCAGGGGGGTGATCCCCATACTCCATTTCCGCACTAACCACGCAGCATCAAATGCCGCAAGGAATCCTCGTGCGATTCCAGTCCCTAGGGGCCAGAAGGGCTGAAAATAAAATTCAGAGAACAAGTGGTAACGTATTCACTTACATATTGCAAATATCAAGGGAAATGGCACATGACAGGAAGACTTGAAATTCAGCTTAGAAGCTGCTATTATCAGCTTGCTCAGTTAATTGCAATTTTGGCCCCGATTTTAACTGCCCTTACTTGGTGGAAACTGAATAGGGGGGGTTAAAATAACAGGAGTCACTTACTGTCACAAATCCCACTTCCTCACCATGACACCATCATGCCACATATTAACCAGCTCTTTTGAGCAGGACACCAGCAGGAAGGAAGAGGGGAGGTGTTTTAGCTTCCCCACAGACTCCAATCTATAATGTCAACCGGAGGTCGGAGTTTGGGGATGGGGTGGAAGTCTCAATAGGGGCTGTGCTGACAAAATCTGCCAGGGACCAGATTCTGGGCCAGAAGAAAGTTATTTTTCAAGTTTCCAAGTGGAGTAAGGATGTGGGTGTCGGTGTGCATTTATAAGACAATTGACTATTAAATCTGTTATAACCTGCCTACTGACGATTGGCTGGGGACTAATGATTATCCCACAATCCTATGGGAGTATGAACTTCCCCAATGAGGGGGGCGGAGAAACTCCTACTATAAATAAGCTGGCCAGTCCAGGAACCAGGAGGAAGGAGAAGGTAGCAAGGGAAGTTACTGCTACTACTATGTATATATTGTTATAGTAAATAAACTTTATTATTTTGTATCCTTAAAACTCGTGCTGGATTCTTCGGGGCCTTTACAAAACTGGTGACGAAGGTAAAAGTGAATAGCTGTCTACACTGCTGAAGCCACCTCCCTGGATTTTTGTTGGATACAGGTTGGAAGTTGTTTTCCATTATACCATGCCTCTGTACGGACGTTTGGATGTTTTTGATGCTGCGCTGGAAAGCTGGAACCAGTACACGCAACGGATGCGTTACTATTTCCGGGCAAACAATATCACTGAAAACGAGCGCCAGGTGGTCATATTGCTCACCGCCTGCGGGCCGCATACGTTTGGGGTGATTAGGAGCCTTACGTACCCAGCTGCGCCGGACACCAAAACGTTTGACGAACTTGTGAATATAGTGGGGCAACACTTTAACCCAACCCCGTCCACGATAGTCCAGCGTTACCGCTTTAATACCGCTGAGAGGACCCCTGGAGAATCCCTTGCCGATTTTTTTATCCAGGCTACGCGGGATTGCGGAATACTGTGACTATGGTGAGACCTTGTCAGAAATGTTACGCGACCGTTTGGTTTGCGGTATTAACAATGCGGCCACCCAGAGAAAGTTGTTAGCGGAGCCAACATTGACTTTTCAACAGGCAATACAAATTGTCTTGTCCCGAGAGAGCGCAGAGCGAGGAGTACAGGAGCTACAGGGAATGGAAGTGCATGCCTTGGGGCGAAACCCTTTCCGCCCAAAAACGTCCCCCCGCACTCCTGCGGTACCTTGGGCGAGGCAACGACCAGACCGACGCCAGTGGCCATCGGACATTCCTCCCCGAAGGGAGCCTTCTCCAGAGCCAATGGATGAGGAGCCATGTCCGTGTCAGACTTGTAGGCGCCGACCCCGTCGCGGACGGCGGTCCTGGGGACGCCAGAGGCGCCGTCGTTCCGACCGAAACTGGGACCAGCCCAGGGGCCGTAACTGGGACCAGCCCAGAGGCCATACCTTCCATGTGGATGAACCTGCGGCGACCACTCCTGAGGACATGGAGACGGAGGATGACTGCCTGCAGCTGCATTGTGTGGCAGCTCCCCGTGTGGCCCCCATTAAGGTGACAGTACGGGTCAATGGCCACCCGCTGGAGATGGAGTTGGATACTGGCGCAGCGGTCTCCGTGATCGCCCAGAGGACATTCGACTACATCAAGCAGGGTATACAGACCCTTACACTAACTGACTCACAGGCCAGGTTGGCCACCTACACGGGGGAACCACTGGACATTGCAGGAACTACAATGACCCCTGTTGTCTATGGACGCCAGGAGGGGCGTTTCCCACTTATCGTAGTGCGTGGCCATGGGCCCAGCCTGTTGGGTCGGGACTGGTTGCGCCATTTGCGGTTGCAATGGCAGCACATCCTCCAAACAGTTTCTGGAGGGTTGACTGAGGTGCTAGGACGATACCCAGAGGTATTCCAGCCTGGTCTGGGGAAAATAAAAGGGGCCGTAGCCCGTATCCAAGTTGAACCAGGAGCCACACCGCGCTATTTCCGGGCGCGCCCAGTGCCTTACGCTTTGCTCAAGAAGGTAGAAGGGGAGCTCACTCGTTTGGAGAGTTTGGGTATTATCAGGCCTGTCCGTTTTGCTGACTGGGCAGCACCAATTGTGCCAGTAATGAAGCCAGATGCCACAGTTCGCTTGTGTGGCGACTATAAACTTACAGTGAATACAGTTTCCCGACTCGACCGATACCCAATGCCTCGCATAGAGGATCTCTACGCGAAACTTGCAGGCGGACTCTCATTCACAAAATTAGATATGAGTCACGCCTACCTGCAGTTGGAGCTGGATCCTGCCTCCCGACCATATGTAACAATTAACACACACCGGAGCCTGTATGAATATACACGGTTGCCCTTTGGAGTATCCTCTGCCTGCGCAATTTTTCAACGTGTTATGGAGGGCATTTTGAGAGGTTTACCACGTGTGGCTGCCTACCTAGATGACGTGTTGATTACAGGGACGTCGGAGCAAGAGCATTTGGAAAATCTGGAGGCTGTCCTTAAACGCCTTTCGGAGGCTGGAGTCCGTTTACGTCACACAGTGCGTATTTCAGGCAAAAGAAGTAGTCTACCTAGGTTATCGGGTGGACCGCGAGGGTCTGCACCCCGTCGCAGAGAAGGTGCGTGCAATTCAACATGCCCCCACCCCGACTGACACTTCGCATCTTCGTTCTTTTCTCGGTCTCGTAAACTATTACGGGAAGTTCCTCCCCAATCTGGCAACTACGCTGGCCCCCTTACACCTGCTGCTAAAGAAAAATCACACCTGGGTTTGGGGTCAGCCGCAAGAAACCGCTTTCCGGCGGGTAAAGCAACAATTGTCGTCGTCTGGGTTACTAACCCACTATGATCCGGGAAAGCCTTTGCTCGTCACATGTGATGCATCCCCGTATGGTATTGGGGCTGTCCTGTCCCACAAGATGGAGAACGGGGCCGAGCGACCGATACCTTTCGCCTCCCGCACATTGACTGCAGCGGAGAAGAAGTACGCGCAGATCGAGAAGGAGGGCCTGGCAGTGGTTTTTGCGGTGAAACGCTTCCACCAGTATGTGTACGGCCGCCATTTCACTATCGTGACTGATCATAAGCCCCTGCTGGGACTCTTCAGAGAGGATAAGCCGATACCGCCCATTGCTTCTGCACGGATCCAGCGCTGGGCTTTGTTGCTTGCTGCATATGAGTATTCTCTGGAGCACAAACCAGGTACGCAGATAGCAAATGCCGACGCACTGAGCCGATTGCCTTTATCGACCGGCCCCATGTCGACCCCCACGACCGGTGAGGTGGTCGCAACCCTAAATTTTATGGACACCTTGCCTGTCACGGCATCACAGATCCGTGAGTGGACCCAGACGGAGCCAGTCCTGTCAAAGGTTCGGCACATAGTCCTGTATGGTGGGCAGCATAGACAGCTCCCAGGCGAGTTACGGGCATTTTCCTCCAAGCTGTCAGAGTTCAGCGTGGAAGACGGCATCCTCTTGTGGGGGACGCGTGTGGTTGTCCCGGAAAAAGGCCAGGAGCTGATATTATCAGACTTGCACAATGGGCATCCGGGCGTGACCAAGATGAAAATGTTGGCCCGGAGTTATGTCTGGTGGCCAGGCCTCGACACCGACATTGAGAAGGTGGCCCAAAACTGCTCCATTTTGCCAGGAGCATCAGAAGCTTCCGCCGGCCGCGCCCCTACATCACTGGGAATGGCCAGGGCGGCCTTGGGCACGCTTACATGCAGATTTCGCAGGCCCTTTTCAGGGATCCATGTTCCTCCTACTAATTGACGCCCAGTCCAAATGGCTGGAGGTGCATAAGATGCAGGGGACAACGTCCTGCGCAACAATTGAAAAAATGCGTTTATCATTTAGCACGCATGGCCTCCCCGAGGTGCTGGTCACGGATAATGGCACTCCATTCACGAGTGAGGAGTTTGCTAGGTTTACAAAGATGAACGGCATCCGCCATATCCGCACTGCCCCTTACCACCCGGCTTCAAATGGGTTGGCAGAGCGTGCAGTGCAAACATTCAAAAGAGGCCTAAAGAAGCAGTCTTCCGGATCAATGGACACGAGACTGGCTCGGTTTTTGTTTACGTACAGGACCACCCCCCCATACAGTGACTGGGGTAGCTCCCGCAGAACTCCTAATGGGCCGGAGACTTCGCACCCGCCTTAGTATGGTCTTCCCGGACATTGGCGCAAAAGTACGCCGCACACAAGAACGGCAGGGACCGGGATTGTCTCAGCATCGTCCGATTCGGCAGTTTGCACCCGGTGACCCAGTATTCGTGCGGAATTTTGCTGGTGGTGCCCAATGGGTTCCTGGGGTAATCTTTCGCCAAATGGGCCCTATATCGTACCAAGTGCAAGCCCAGGGTCGTCTCCAGCGAAAACATGTAGACCACGTCCGGTCCAGAAGATCATCCCCGCAAAAGATTCCCCGCCCCCGGAGCTCAGTTCAACAGCGGCAAAGACCAGAAACAAGGGAAGGTAGTCCTCCAAATCTTCCACTGGTGCCTCACTCAAAGCCTGCGCAGGTCATGACGGGACCGAATGGGGACAGAGACGCTGACATGACGGAGGCAGCAGACTCTGACTCCGAGATGGAGACACAGGATGAATCAGAGGGGGAATCCTCGGGTCCACAGGCCGTGGATGTACAACCGCGCCGTTCATCACGGAAGCGCCGGTCTCCGTCTCGTTGTACGCCGCCTGATCCAGCGCCGCGTGCAAATGGCGTCCGGCCTGCGGCCAAACGAGTTCGACGCCTTCCTTCGCCAGGGCCTACGGTGGATTCCTTGGACTTTGGGGGGGAGGGATGTTATAACCTGCCTACTGACGATTGGCTGGGGACTAATGATTATCCCACAATCCTATGGGAGTATGAACTTCCCCAATGAGGGGGGCGGAGAAACTCCTACTATAAATAAGCTGGCCAGTCCAGGAACCAGGAGGAAGGAGAAGGTAGCAAGGGAAGTTACTGCTACTACTATGTATATATTGTTATAGTAAATAAACTTTATTATTTTGTATCCTTAAAACTCGTGCTGGATTCTTCGGGGCCTTTACAAAAAAATCAAAACGTACTATTATATACATGACCTTCTTCAGGCATCAGAGCACATTGTCCAGTTATGCTCTCTCACCATGGGGCGTCACCCTTGAGGTTTTGTAAAGGGCACAGAGGATGGACACTAGGCTGATTCCTGGTCTGTAGAATCTTAGCTATCAAATAGATGGAAAGAATTGGGACATCACTTTAGAGGAGTATAGATTAAAGGCTGATTTGATCGAGAATTATAAAATAATTGAGGAAATAGATAATATTCCAGTTGACTTCCAATAAAATAGATTAGGGATGAGCAGGGGGGATGAGATTCAGTTGTTTCAAAGCTGGTCCAGGTTAGACATCAGGAGGTGACTTTTTTCCCCAGAGAACAGTGAACCTCTGGGATAGGCCTCTGGCTCATTCACTGGGCAATGATTTGCTCAATTTCTTTAAGCCACAATCTCCTCGACTAGTTTCAATTGCCATGGGGGAATCAGAGGAGAATCCCCAAAATTGTTTCATTTTTCGCTTTTGAGGTTTTGACTCTTCCAGAAGATCACATGGTTTTGGGTCGGGTGCAAGGTGTGAGGTACAGATATGGTGAAGTACAAGGTACCGCATGCATTGTGCAGGAGAGGGTGGATGGATCCTGAGGGCCACTTCCCTCTATCATTATCCACTGTTTGTATTAATACCGGGTCTCACTGGGAACTGATTTAACTGGTTAAATCCACCATCGGGTCAAGGCCTCTTGTTCCAGCATGTTGGAACACAGGCGTGCTTTGTGCCCTGGAGCTCCCTGTCCCAGGGTGGAACCCAGCATCCTTCCAGAGACCAGGGTCTGAGGGAAATGAGGACAAAGAACAATATAGCACAGGAACAGGACCTTCGGCCCTCCAAGCCTGTACTGGTCATGATACCAACATTGGCCAAACTCCTCGGCACTTCCTTGTGCCGTATCCCTCTATACCCATCCTATCCATGTCTTTTGATTGCTGTTAATGTATCTGCTTCCACAACCTCCCCTGGCAACGCGTTCCAGGCACTCATCACCCTCTGCGTAAAAAACGTGCCTCGCACACCTCCTCTAAACCTTGCCCCATGTACGTTAAACCTTGCCCCTTGAGAAGATAAGCATGAGGTGCAGGGAGGTACTTTCTGTAAAACAGCTGAAGGAGTGGAATTGGCGAAGAAGAGGGCATAGTGGTAATATCATTGAACACATAATCCAGAGGCCCAGGCTAATGCTTTGAGGATATGGGTTAAAATCACACCATAGCAGCTGGTGGATTGGTTTTATTCTCTTGCTAAAGTAAGACTGCCTGATGGGTTAGCGAGTATA
Source organism: Scyliorhinus torazame (assembly GCF_047496885.1). Taxonomy (NCBI): domain Eukaryota; kingdom Metazoa; phylum Chordata; class Chondrichthyes; order Carcharhiniformes; family Scyliorhinidae; genus Scyliorhinus; species Scyliorhinus torazame. The sequence continues at coordinate 69,809,875 of NC_092723.1, read as the reverse complement.
CTTCAAGTAAGGGTGAGTGGAATCTCTTGAGAAAATCTCTGTCCTGTTTACAGTGACTTGTGTGCCTGATTCCCCGAACTCTTTTTGCCAGGCTATCCAGTGACCAACTGGTCAGGAAAGCTCCATGTGCAACTCTTGTAAGTAAATCGCCTGCAGTTACCACTCCTGATCAAAATCCAATGATACTGACTGGAGGTGTCCCTATGTGGATCTCAGCTGATAACAAAATTGTGCTGGCCTGTGAGGTAGATGTGGTGGAATAGCTTTCAACATTTACCAAAAGTTGATACATGGAGAATAACCACTTGGGCAGGGGTACCAGAGGGGAACTGGCATACCATCAAACATGTGAAAATATAATTCTATGTAGTCAGCCCAGATATAGTATTTCCAACCAGTCCAAATGGACGGATCAGTCCCAGATGGACCAGTCTCAATGGATAGACTGATCCCAATGGATGTATCAATTCCAATCTATCCCAATATAAAATCCTACCAAACGAAGGCACCCTTTTATAACCAGCAAACACTCACCTCCACCAGGCAGTCTCCCACCAGGGCAACCAGCAACCGGTGCCCACGTCGCTCCTTCACCAGAGCGGCGTTCTCCGACCTGTACATGCAGGTGAAATCAAACATGGCCACGTCCGGCTCTCCACGGTGATTCTTGGCAAATTCCAGATCTGGAAGTTGGTACTTTGTGGAGAAACTGGCAGCCTCGTGAGCATAGCGTAGGAGAGATTCAGAATTGACATTCTGTGCAGACAATAAGGAATTTGCATCTTGCCTGTCCTGTCAAAGTGAGACAGATTATGGATTTTGCTTTAGAACCAGAATCATAAAATCCTTACAGTGCAGAAAGAGGCCATTCGGCCCATCGAGTCTGCACCGACCCTCCAAAAGAGCATCTTAGCCAGGTCCACTCCCCTACCCACCCCACCCTATTCCCATAACCTAAACAATACATTCCTAAGGGGCAATTTACTATGGCCAATCCATCTAACCTACACATCTTTGGGCTGTGGGAGGAAACTGGAAAACCAGGAGAAAACCCACGCAGACACGGGGAGAATGTGCAGACTCCACACAGACAATTATCTAAGGCTGGAATTGAACCTGGATCCCTGGCACTGTGAGGCAGCATTGCTAACCACTGTGCCACCATGCCATCCCAAATGGTATGATGTGGAAGGGTCCTTCCTGTCAGATAGCTTGACACCACTCCGTGTCAAGGCGTAGCCGTGAAGAAGAACCATTTGAGAGAGGTGCAGAGGTCTATTGTCTATTTATCAGGAAGAGGTAGCATCATCACAAGACAAATAGTCTCAGTCAGTAACACAAAAATGGGCAACAGCAGTTTGGCAAATTGAATTTGACAAGAATAATAGAGCAAGGTAAAAGACGGGCGGCTGATTTCCTATCACCCATTCTGGACTACTGCCCGAGAAGGCATTCACCCCCTTGTATCTCTCAGTGACCTATTCCCATTTTTTACAGTTTAATTGTTTATGGAGCCCTCCATAAAGAAGACAGACAAGAAAATAAATGGGCTTCACCTGATCAATGACGCCATACTTCAGCAGACTCTGTTTTCTTGCCGTCATCACAAAATAGTGAGTGTCATCCTTGTAGTAAACAATGTTTTCCAAGTCAATGCCTGATTGTCAAACACAAAATTAATGTGGGTCATTTAATAGAATCTCAGTGCACAGGGCACTTTTGAAATGGTCATATATTTTGATCTAAATACTGTTATGTTTTAAGAAGTCACTGTTGTTACATCGTTCTAGGTTGAGTACATTGATGCATGTCCATGCTCTCAGCTTTGAGGGTCCATGCACCCTCAATGGGAAAGTCTCACATGTTACACAGGCACTTCCCAGAGGGAAGTGGTTTTCTTATTAGCGACATTAGGCACAGCGAGGTGACAGTCGCGTCCCTCTCCTTCTCGGCTGGTGAATCTATCACTCCTGCAGATTACAGCAAAACTGGAATGGGCAGAGGGCACAATTTCATTTGTTTTTGTCATAAGACCCAAGCTCACATTCCCCATGTACCTGAAGGCCATGGGTAAAAACAGGTGCACCTGTTATTCTGCCCCTGCCTTCGGGTCTCTACAAGTGTTGTGATCTTCCAAAATATCATGAGTACAACGAATGGAAGGAATTTGCCAATGCACAGGTACCTTGGAAAGAGAGAGATTAATGGGTTAAGGTACTGGATAGTGATGGGTAGAGAGTAGAGAAGTGGATGTGGACGCTTGCAAGGAGGGTATGAAGGGGAAAGGGAGAGCTGTGGTTAGGATGAGGGAAGCTAATGATGCTTTGGGGGCAGGAGGGGCTGTTGTGGCTTCGACGAGGGTGCTGTGGGATTGAGGAGAGGCTGTTCTGGTTGAGGAAGGGCTGTTCGGCCAGCACTGTGGTGCAGTGGTTAACACTGCTGCTACCCAGCTTCAATCCCGGCCCTGGGTCACTGTCTATGTGGAGTTTGCACATTCTCCCAGCGTCTGCATGGGTTTCACCCCCACAATCCAAAGATGTGCAGGGTAGCTGGATTGGCCATGCTAAATTGCCCCTTAATCGGAAAAATTTGGGGGGAAAATGAGGCTATTCTGGTAGAGGAGGGGCTGTTCTGGTAGAGGAGGGGCTGTTCTGATTGGGAAAGAGATGTGTTGGAGATGGGGGATTTGAGTTGGGGCAGAGGGTGTTGGAGCTGGGTGAGGTGTGCTTGAACTAGAGGAGTGTTGGAGAGTTGAGAAGTGGCATTTTGTGGGGGAGGGATGGGTATTGAAGTGGAGGAGGGGTGGGCTTTGATGGATGTCTAGGTTGAGGTTGATGCTTCTTCAACCAAAGCCTCCTCTCCTCTCTCAAATATTTCATCCCTCAACCTTTTACATTCAAGTGAATAGATGGCCTAGTCTATGCAACTTGCTCTTTTAAATTTAAACCGTTTTAGCCCTGGTATGATTCCAGTGAATTAGGATTACTCCCGAATATCCAGAGCTGGAACCTCAACACAGTCAGCACGGCAGCTGTAAGAGAGAAACATGTTTAATTCCCAGTGCTGTCAGTGGTAAGTGAATCCTCTATTGGGGCACACGCTCCTGACCTGTGTCCTTGCGAAGCTGTTGGAAGAATTTCTGGTTGTAGAGATAAGCGACTCCACTAATTTCTTCAACTTTGGCTTCGGCGGTGCTGCGGTGGTTAATGAAATTGGCCGTGATCCCAATTGCCAGTTTTCCTCTCATTTCCTTCTTCTTGAATCCTGCAGGTTTCACACATGGAACTCACTGAGTTGATGATGTTTCAAGACAACCCGACTCCCATTAATGTAGTCCCATGTATGGAAATGTGAGGAGACTATAAATAGCAATGCTGATTACCCTTCAGTGGTCATAGTGCCACTCACTGAGGCATGAAACCCACTCAGACTAGGGTGGGCTCATGTTAGTCACGGCAGAATTCCTTTTGCGCAGTCAGAAGGCCGTCGGTTCAGGTTTCATGCCAGAGACGTGTGCACGAAGAAAACTAAGCTGACCCTCCAGTGCTGCACCGTTTGAGGCACTGGGTAGGATTCTCCGGCCTCCCAGTCGCGTGTTTCTCATTGGTGGGCAGATTGTCTGCTCCCACCGCTGTCAGTGGGAATTCCCATTCAAGCCACCCCACACCGTCGGGAAAGCCGCAGATGGGGATGCCCTGCTGGCGGGACCAGAGAATCCCACCACCAGCGTACGGCTGGAGAACTCCAGCCACTATCTTTTGGATCAACCAAGGCCTCATCTCTGTCCTCTGAAGTGGATATAGAAGATTCCACGGAACTATTCGAAGAAGGTATGCTGGCGCAGTGGTTAGCACTGCTGCCTCACAGTGCCATGTTCGAATCCGGCTCGGAGTCACTGTCTGTGTGGAGTTTGCACATTCTCCCTGTGTCTGCGTGGGTCTCACCCCCACAAACCATAGATGTGCAGGGTAGGTGGATTGGCCACACTAAATTGCCCCTTAATTGGGGGGGGGAAGATGAATTGGATACTCTAAAAAAAATTTTTTAACTATTCGAAGAAGGGACAGGGAGTTTTCCCCAGTGTCCTGGCCAAAATGAGTCTCAATCAACACTACTTAAAAAGAACATCTGTTTATTATCACATTGTTTGTGGGACCTTGTCCACACTTGGCCACTGCATCTTGTGCCTCAAGTGGTTACATTTCAAAAGTACTTCATTGACTGCAAAGTGCCTTGGGATATCCTACGGTCATGAAAGGCATTACATGGGGCAGCACGGTGGCACAGTTTAATTCATGGTGGTACAGTGGTTAGCACTGCAGCCTCACGGCGCTGAGGTCCCATGTTCGATCCTGGCTCTGGGTCACTGTCTGGGTGGAGTTTGCACATTCTCCCCGTGTTTGCGTGGGTTTCGGCCCCACAACCCAAAGATGTGCAGGGTAGGTGACACTAAATTGCCCCTTAATTGGAAAAATGAATTGGGTACTCTTAAAAAAAAATTTTTTAATGAAAGGCTTTACATCAATGCAAGTTCTTGCTTTTACATTTTCTGCCTATGTGGAGTTGGTAGACCTCAGCCAGGCAGAATTATTTGGTCACACTATGTCTTACCCAGGGTTCCGACAGTACATTAGGCCACTGGATGACAATAATATGGGCCAGGATTCGGCCATCCTGCGGTCAGGTTTTGACGCCAGCGTGAAAAGCGGCGCGAGCCACTCCGGTGTCAACGGGGCTCAAGTGGCATGTATTCACTTCTTCCTAGGGGGTTAGTACGGCGCCAGAGTGGTATCCGCAGTTCCAGCACCTGAAAGCCGTCGCGCCATGGCCGGCGCAAGTCCGCTCATGCGCGCCACGGCCCACGTGATTCCGCGCATGCGCGCCATGGCCGCCGCGAGTCTGCGCATGCGCGCCACAGCCGATGCGAGTCCACGCATGCACATGGGTTCCCGCCTCCGCGCCGACCTCCGGGCAATATGGCGGAGCCCTACAGGGGCCCGGCGCGCAGGAACATAGGCCCCCCACAGAACTAGCCAGCCCGCCGATTAGTAGGCCCCGATCATGGGCCAGGCCACCGTGGTGCCCCCCCCCCCCCGGGGTCGGGCCCCCCCCCCCCCCCTCCCCCCACCAGGACGGCCCCCGCAGCCAGAGCTCCGAGGTCCTGCCGGGTGGAACCATACGTAACCCATGCCGGCGGGACTCGGCCTGTCGAGGCCCGGGGAATCGCTGCGGGGGCTGCTTTCAACGGCCCCCGACCGGCGTGGCGGCAATCCTGCGGGTGCCCGGGAATCGGCGGGCTGGCGTGGGGCCAGCGTGGCGCGATTCTCGCACTCCCCGGCGATTCTCCGACGCGGGGTCGGAGAATCCCAGCCATGGTGTGCAGCATTTAAGGGCAGCATGGTGGCACAGTCATTAGCAATGCTGCCTCACAGCGCCAGGGACCCGGGTTCTAATCTGACCTTGGGTGACTGACCGTGTAGAGTTTGCACCTTCTCTGCGTGGGATTTCTCCGGGTGCTCCAGTTTCCTCCCACAATCCAAATATGTACTGGTTCGAGGGATTGACTGTGCTAAATTACCCCTTCGTGTCCAAATGGTTAGGTGGGATTATTGGACTAGGACGGGGGAGTGAGTCCAGGTAGGGAGCTCGTTCAGATGGTCAGTGCACACACAATGGGCCAAATGGCCTCCTTCTGCACTGTGGGGATCCCATGAAGGTAAAATAATTTGCTCATACTCACTCTCCGGTGTTATATACAGGAAGCATAGGCACTTGGGCAGTTTATAAGGGTTATCAGCACCTGTGGAACCTTAACTCCAATGAGCGGGAAGTGGCAGAAACAAGTAACATAAGAAGGGGCTAAGTATTAATCTTGCACCTTCTTGCCCACTCAATGGAAAAGTACCTAACTACAGTACCGCCATTGCTATCAGGCACTTTCCATTGAAAAACAGTCACAACTGCAGTGAACCTAGTCACTCAATGGTTTACAGTTGCACCTGGGCACATTACCACCCCCAAGTCCATTCTTCAATATGATTCACCTTTTTGTGCATTCTCTGTGCTTCTCTGTTCAAAACTCCTCTCCGTCACAATGAGAAATTAGCAAGCAGAATGCATTTATCACTGTGCATCACCTACATCCTCAAACTACCAACATTCTCAACCAATAGATCATTTGTATCTTATTTTGCAAGGTTGACCGAGTGTTATTTTCTCGTTTGTGGTGAGAGGGGTGGTTTGTGTGTCATTTCCTATCCAGCTGCCTTGTTAACGTCACACATCATTGTTCCAGTAGATTCACAGAGGACAACTGCAGTTCCGCTTGCTCCCCGCCCCCGTTTCTAAGATTTCCTGTGGTATTGCAGATGGTCAGATGATACACTACAAGGTGTCTGTTAAACCTGTTAAATGCACATCATATTAGTCTGCTAAAGAGCAGCTATTCGGCTTTGGGGATTAAAAAAAGCTAAGTACCTTATTAGCTCATTTGCTTTGAACAGTGTTACATTTACAACGGTTGCAAGATCCGCGATTTAGTTGATTACTGTTACCTAAACACAAAGAGTGGCAGGGTCATCTGGGACCTCAGGGGGTGATCGTCCCTGTCTTTTTGTAACCCCAGTCACCCCAGGGACAGGTAGGGCTCCCAGCTCAGGGTTACAAGCCGTGGCCAACGGCGGAACCACCACATTTTCAATGGTGATGGCGGAAGAGCTCGTACATCGAAGGACAGTGATGGCTAAAAGTGGAGGATCAGGAAGGGGAGTCGCCTTTCCTTTCAGCACACACAAGAGGAAGGCAACGGCAAACCACGTCACTTATTCTTTTCCCTAGTCGTATTGCTTGTTGCGATAGAAAATAGAGATTCTTCCAATCAATTTAAGCGGAAAGCCCAGGATCGTGGAGAAATGAGCAGAGGACCTGTCCTTGGGCAGATAATCCCCAAAAATGCAAATGCAGTTTTCAATCCCAGCTTTCCTTCTCTACTATAAATTACAGACTCCCATGAAGTTAGTGCCCTATTTTCTTTCATTATAATGATGATTACGTTTCAAAAGAATTTCATTGGCTGTAAAATGGGAACGGTGTTATAAAAATGTTCTTTTATTATATTCAAAGTGTGTTTGCTCAGCTAACTCTGCGATTACGGACAAACTGCCTCCTGTATCATAATCATTTCTTGGTCATTCTTCCTTTATATTTTCCTCATGATCTGGTACACAAAATGTTCTTGTTATATTTGAAGTGTATTTATCAGGTAATATGTACAAGATGTACTAGGTTATGTTAGGGCATCATTGTGATGTGTTTTATTACAAAGTAACAGATCCAATTACATCCTGACTCCTGTTCCGACACAATCTTACCTTCAGGGACGTACTGGCCTCCACCAGCAGAGACAAACACATCAAACTCATACTTGGACACTGGGTGACCAGCTGGGAGAAGATCAGCTCGCCATCCGATCCCTGTAAGACAGAGACAGAGAATTATACCTATCAATGTACAAAGAGCACACAGGGGCTGTGCCTCATACAAGACCCAGCACAGACAGGGGCTACAAGAGGTATACAGCAGTCAATGCACACAGATTATCTCCTGTGTATGGATAATTCCATTTTCACGCAAATGGGATTTCCCTAATGTATCAGTTATTCTATCATGTATGGATTATTACCTCATGTGGGGGAGGGGTATGGGCTTTTCTTCAAAGGTTAAGTTAAGGGGTTAAGTTATTCCCACCCGCAACCCCTTATGAACTTGCTCCATGGCCAATGGGTAGTCACCTTGGGTGGATTATACCCACCCCAGTGCCTCAACACAACCTTGCATCTCCTGAAGTGTAGCGTAAGCTCCCTGTGTGTGATACCAAGTCCGTACCTTTCTCCTTCTGATCCGTCGAAGGTTCTATGAATCCCTTGTATTCAACATTTACGTGGACTTCCACACCCAGGATGAGGGCCACCTTCAGCAGAATTAGCTGTAGTTGCCTGATGCCTATAGCGATAAGGATCAGAAAGTGGAATCAATCATTGTAAGATTTTCAATAATTCAGAAGATGAGTCGATAGCTTTAAATCTCCATAGAATGAATGCGGTACTTGAAGTTCTAAAAGAAGTCTAATAATAAGTTACAGAGAAAGTACATGTGCAGTGTGATAAATTCAGGAGCTTAGTTCTGTTAGGTTCATATTAAGGTTTCAAAACTACACAAGATTTTGCACATTCAGCGGTCTTGAAGGGCTCTCTATGAATGCAATACACACACACACAGACAGGCACACACATAGACATGCACACACACCATCATGAAGTCTCACTCATCCCCGACTCTCTGAACTTACTGATATGGTCGAGTGAACCAGAACAGAATTTTCCATAGAATTTCTTGGCTCCGAGAGCTCGCAGATCGTGTATCGTGAACGGCCATAGATGGAGAACATTGTTCCGTGAGAAACTCTCTCTCTTCTCCACAACAATGACTTTGGCGCCAAGAAATGCAAGCTCAATGGCAGTGCGTAGGCCACAGGGTCCAGCTCCTAGAACCAGAGACTGTAAGGACAACAATTCCAAGGTAAAAAATCCGAAAGATCAAAAGAATCACATATATCGCACATGGTCTATTACTGCTGCCTCACGCCGCCGAGGACCCGGATTCGAACCTGGCCCCGGGTCACTGTCCGTGTGGAGTTTGCACATTCTCTTCGTGTCTGCTTGGGTCTCACCCCCACAACCCAACAAGATGTGCGGGGTAGGTGAATTGGCCACGCTAAATTGCCCCTTAATTAGAAAAAAAAAATTGGGTACTTTAAATTTAAAAAAAAGCCCTGGTAACATTAGGGAAAACTCAACAATCCTCAGTCAATGGGAACATAGGTCAAGGATTCAACTGTACGGTGTGGTAATTCCATCTCTGATCTGAGCCCCCGTACCTTCAAGTGGCCGAGTAATCCATTCAATGGATTTCATTTACGGTGGGCGGGAATAGCGGCGGGGTGGAGAATCGAATGGGGGTGTCCCAAAATGGCTTTCACGCTGGCAGAACTGTCCCACTCGATTGTCCCCATCACTGCACCAGCAATGTAACTGGGTTCCCGTCACTTGAATACATCTAAATATACTTTGCAGACATCCCCACTTTATCACTCCCCACATAGGGACCCCACCCTGGCATTGTGGCATCATGGCGCCAGGTTTTGATAAATGAGGAGTCTGTGAACAAAACTTGCTGGGGGCATGCAAGTGAGTACAGCCACTTGGGGAGGAGGTGAAGAGGGCCATGCCCAGGCTGCCTGGATGGTGCCAGGTTCTATACCCAGACAGTGCCAGGGGGCATTGCCAGAGAGCATTGCTGGGGGTGGGCTTCTTTTGAGGTGCTTCAGGGTGGTGGTGGTGGGGGGGTTCCGTGTCCATGGGGTCTTCCCTTTGCTTTTCCTGCCGGAGCCAACTCTTTTGAAATAAAAAATCCAAAAACCTTGCCCACTGTGTCAAATTACTATAAAGTGTACAAAACAGACTTTAACAGCTCACGATGGAGAATGTCACAGAAACAAATTGTCAAACTACAAAAAAATTATTACTATTAATATTTTATTACTGTAAATACAATTTATGTGAGAACTTGAAAAGTTTTTTATTTATTCAAAGAGGTGGATACCACTGACTGGGCCAGCATTTATTACCCATCCCTAATTGAACGGAGTGTAGTAATCTTGGTGGGTCATTTCAGAATCAACCACATTGCTGTGAATCTGGTCAGGTAATGAAGATCTGGTCAGGTAATGAAGATCTGGTCAGGTAATGAAGATCAGTCAGGTAATGAAGATCTGGTCAGGTAATGAAGATCTGGTCAGGTAATGAAGATCAGTCAGGTAATGAAGATCTGGTCAGGTAATGAATGTAATGATTTAATTCCCTAAACAGGTGGGTTTTTACAACAATGTCGTTATTGTGTCGTCATTAGATTCTTAGGGTGGGATTCTCTAATCCCGCGGCAGAGCGTCCACGCCATCGTAAATGCTTTCGCGTTTTACGACGGCGTGAACGGGCCGAGCCAAGGACTAATTCTGGCCCCTACAGGGGGCCAGCATGGCACTGCATCAGTTCACGCCGCTCCAGCTGCCGATCCCGGTGTGAACTGGGCACCGCGGGATCCGCGCATACGCAGTGGCCTCCTTCAACGCGCCGGCCCCGACGCAGCATGGCGCAGGGCTACAGGGGACGGCGCGTAGGAAAGGAGGCCCCCAGGCAGAGAGGCCAGCCTGCCGATCGATGGGCCCAATCGCAAGCCAGGCCACATCGGAGGCCCCCCCCCGGGGACGGACGGACCTCCTCTCCCCTCCCTTCCCTTCCCCCCCCTCCCCCACCTTCCCCCCCCCCCCCCTCACAGGCCGCCCCCGGACCCTCCAATGCCGAGTTCCCGCCGGCTGAGAGCAGGTGTGGATGGCGCCGGCGGGACTCGCCGTTTTTACGATGGCCACTCAGCCTATCCCAGGCCGGGAATCGGCGGGCCGGCCGCATAGAGCAGCCCCCGACCGGCACCGTGCCAACCACGCCGGCGCCAATGGCGCTCTGCGGAGAATCGGGTGCCGGCTTCGGGATGGCGTGGCGTGATTCGCGCCGGTCGCGGGGATTCTCCGGCCTGCCCCCAGGCTGAGAGAATCCTGCCCCTAATTCCAGATTTTAATTACCCTGAGTCTCTGGATTAATTTGTCAGAACTTCTGACAAAGAGCCAAAGGACTCGAAACGTAACTCTCCTTATCTCCTAATAGATGCTGGCAGACCAGCTTCTTCTGTTCTTGTTTCAGATTTCAGCATCTGCAGCGTTTTGCATGATTTGGGTTACGTGTCAATACCGGGACCCCACCACCTCCCTCAGACCGACTAAAGAAAGGGAGAGTGCTCCTTTCAGACTCTCTGGGCAGTTGGTCAAGCACCGTTGAGATTTTTGAGTCCAGGCTGCAGTCAAAGCTAATTCTGACTTCTATACTCATTACAATTCAGAAGGAAGGGAGCCTGCTGATGATAATTAAATAGGATCAGGAAGAGAGAAATGGATCTCTCAGGATAAGTTATCAAACTGAAGAGGGAACTCTGCTTGTCCTTGCAGTGTCCAGCAGTGAACTGTTCATGTTGCAGTTGCTGTGTGAGACCCACTGGACATGAAAATGTTTGCTGCATCAATAAAAGTCACAAATAAGAGAGCAGCAATTGGGAATGGAGGCAGTAAGGGTGGGTGAAGACCACAGACAGGCGGCAGAGCAGAGAGAAGAGAAGCACTCAAAGTGGAAGGGATTTGTAAGTAGCAGGACTGTGAAGAAAAGAGGACAGACGTAACAAAGCAAGGGGAGAACTGGAGGACAGCTGCATGTGAGGGGCTCTTGAGAAGCAGGGGAGAAATCAATTATCAATTTACAAAAGAACAAAATTAAAATTTAATGAGATAAAATTGGAAAAGGGAAAACTAACTACAAAAGGAGGAATGATAGTTTCTTGAGAAACTGTCACTAATTCAGAGGCCATAATTGCAATTTGACAATCGCAGACAAATTGAATCCCCTGGAACTGTAGCAACAGTCTGCACCTTGGGTCGAGAGGAACTTCAAGCAAAACCTAGTGATGGGCAGCACAGTATGACAGTGGTTAGCACTGTTGCTTCACAGCGCTAGGATTCCGGGTTTGATTCCCGCTTGGGTCACTGTCTGTCCGGAGTCTGCACCTTCTTCCCGTGTCTGCGTGGGTTTCCTCCGGGTGCTCCGGTTTCCTCCCACATTCCCAAAAGGCGTGTTTGTTAGGTAATTTGGACATTCTGAAATCTCCCTCAGTGTACCCGAACAGGCGCCAGAGTGTGGCGACTAGGGGCTTTTCTCAGTAACGTCATTGCAGTGTTAATGTAAGCCGACTTGTGACAGTAATAAAGATTATTATTATGGTGATTTATTTAAATTCAAAGGCTGAGTCCGTGACTTGGCAGAATGATTGCAATCTGTCCAAACATGAATTTGGCTATCCGCGCTTTACACAAAGGATGACACTTGCCTTTGTACCAGCACAAGCCTTGCCTTGTTCATAATCTTTCTGTGACGCTCGTTTGTCGAGCTTAACCCATAGGGCTTTCGCTTTCCAATAGTTAAGGCTGCCTTTCAGCTTGTGGTAGAAACTACGATAGTCACCAGGATCCAGGTGGGAGAGGTGGCAGAGCTCGCGGAACACGCTCAGAGTCTCTTGGCACGTCTTTCCTTGCAGGAACTTGTCAAAGAGACTGTGGGCCTCATTGGCCATCGTGGTAAGTGTTATCACTCTTGGCTGTCTGACAGGGTCCTCAGTGTTCTTCCAGGCTGTACATCTGAGAGCTGAAATACAGTAGAGTGAAACATTACTCACATTCCCTGCCAACATCCTGCTTCAGGCTGTTCATCACGCAATCCATGACTAACTCTTTCCACATTACACAAGGAAATGCTGCACAATTGAAGATCTTTATTGTCCTTCCGCTCCAGATGGGACATTTTTCCATGATACTCTTGTACCTCGCCCGAGTGCCCATTTATCCCTGGCTCTAGTCAGCGAATATCATCAGGTTATTTAAATATAGAAGCATCACAAACTAGCCCAATTCTGTCCTTAAATGTTCTTGCTATCCAGCAGGAGTCAGGAGTGATCAGGAATAGGAACACTGGCTGAACTTAGATCTTCCAAAGTCTGGTCATGCTCTAAAGGCCTGATGTCACCCTAATGGAGATGAGTTAATTCAAACCCAACGATTTCCCACTCTGCAGGAACTTCCTTCCCCAGTTCACCGTATAACAATCCCTAAGACATTACTGACAGATAAAAAAGATTGCTCCTATCTGTTTAGGTTGCAGAGGTGAATAAAGAATGCCGCTCATTTATTTGGATGTTTTTTATTTATTTTATTTTTTATAAACTTAGAGTACCCAATAGTTTTTTTTTCAATTAAGGGGCAATTTAGTGTGCCCAATCCACGTACCCTGCACATCTTTGGGTTGTGGGGGTGAAACCCACGCAGACAGGCGGGGAATGTGCAAACTCCACACAGACAGTGACCCAGGGTTGGATATTTTTTACGACTGTTGGATGTTTCCAAGTTCGTTAAAGCAAATGAGGTGTTTTTTTGAAACGCAAGTACTGTTGTAATGTAAGAAATAGAGCAAACAATTTGGCACAGCAAGCTCCCGAACAGCAATGATTTTTGTGATGTTTATTGAGGGGTAAATATTGGCCGGGGGACCAGGGATGACTGATACCCAGGGGGAGAGATGGTTGTGCAGTGGTAATGTCAGTGGACTAGCAATCCAGAGGCCCAGGCCTATACTCTGGGACCATGAGTTCAAATCCCACCATGGTAGCTGGTGGCATTTTAAATTAAATTAATAACTCTGGAATATAAAACTAGGCTCTGTAATGGTGGCCATGAAACTAACATAAATACCTATTTGGTTCACAAAAGGGAAGGAACTCTGTCACCCTTACCGGATTTGGCAAGCAAGGTAGTTGCTCTCTGACATGGGCCCAGAAAGCCACCAGTTCAGGGACAATTAGGGATGAGCAACAAAATCTGACCGTACCATTCCCTTCTTCCTTGCAGGCAATGCATTTGTGTTTCCAAGGAATGCAGCAATAGGGAGAGATCTGAATGATAATATGCACAAGTCGCTAATCTTTGAAGGGGGCAGGACGGGGTACAAAGCTGTTAGAAATAATTAGCATGATCTACCGGCCACGCCCCGCCCAACTGGGAGCGCGGGCATGGCCATTAGATGCCGGGTAAGGCCTCCCGCGGGATTCCCGGCAGCCACCACCTTCATACGATCTTCCCATGTCCAGAATCCCGCCCACACTAGGTGGGACCAAGTCAGTTGCGTTTAAATCGGTTTTAAACCAACTTAAGCATACTCACCTGGGATCAAACAGCCTCCCTGCCTCTCCAGGGAGTCTGTAGCCAGGTGCCATTCAGTACTGACCCACACAAACGTGGACCAGAAGAACGGTACTTGGGCGGGTCTCTTGGGCCATTGGAGGCCCCTGGGTGGCCAGTGATAGTGCAGGGTGGCCCCCTTGGCCCTCCCCCTGGAACATGGGCATCTTGGCACTGCCCAGCTGGCACCTTGGCACTGGCATCCTGGCACTGTCAAGGTGCCCAGATGGTACCGCAAAGCCAGCAGGAGCACTCCCAGGGTGATAGTGCCAGGTTTCCTAGGTGTTGAGGTGGCACTGCCAAGGGTCAGCGCCTACAGGGGGCCATATCCATGAAAGGAGGGTACAGGGGCCTCTTGAAAGTGGGGAGATGAAGGGTGGAGGTTCTGGATGGGAGGGGTCCAAATGGGTGCATGGGAAGACCTTAAAAGGGGGGCACTCAGTAACCCCATAGCGGGGCGTCCTCACCTGGTGTGGGGGGGGGGAATACTGCCCATATGTATGAGGGGTGACATTGCCCATGGGTTGGGGGAGTGTCAAGCTTTCCATTAGATCACGCCCAGTATATGTGATTCCTGGATTTATCAACAGAGGGCTGGATAGGTACACAAGTATCTGATGGTAAATCTTCATAAAACATTTGTTCGGCTTCAGCTAGGGCATTGTGGAACTTTAGGAAAGATGTCAAGGCCTCGGCGAGGTTGTGGAGATTTATTAGAATGGTAAGCAGGTTTGAGGGACTTCAGTTATGCAAAGTGATTAGGAAAGCTGGGATTGTTCTCCTTAGAGCAGAGAACGTTAAGTGAACAGGTGTTCACAGGCATGAGGGGTTTTGATGGAGTAGTTTAAAGTCAGTAACCAGAGGACACAATTTTAAGATAATTCTCAAAAAAGATAAGGTGAAGATTAGGATGATTCGTTTTAAGTGGTCAGTTGGTACGGTCTGATAGGATTGCCTGAAAGGGTGGTAATGGAAGCAGATTCAAGAGTAATTTTCAGAAGGAAATTGGATCCTGAAAGAAGCCATTCGGCCCATCCGAGTCTGCACCGACCCTTGGAAAGAGCACCCTACAGATGCCCACACCTCCACCCTATCCCCGTAAACCACCCCACCCCTCCTTTGTGGAGAGTAAGGGTTATGGGGAAAACAGCAGGGGAACGGGACTAATAAAATAGTGCTTTCAAAATGCCAACAGGGCCATGATGGGCCAAAAGTCCTCCTTCTGTCCTATATCATTCTATTAATGTTGATTGGAATATTACGGAATGTTTGATCAAGTGACAACTTACAGTTGCCCAAGTTTGCATAGAAGATAAGGCTCCCTGTAATTTTAATGAGCAGCCTTTCAATGTCCCGATCTGAACACTTTGCATAATGGTGTATTGCACAGCTCTATTTGTGCAGTTGGAGCTGAGAGGTGTTTGAAAACAATGTGGGAATAAAAGATTTATCATTTGGCTATGGATTCGGAGGCCAAACGTTACATCCTTTGCAAATAAAAAAGTCAAGGCTATGGTTATAAATAAAGTTCTGTCGACGTCTGGATGGTGTTCATTCTACCTGTTGAGTTCTAGAAGAGCCTTCAAAAAATAAATTTTAGTAGGGTTGCCAACTGTGACTATCATAGAATCATAGAATTTACAGTGCAGAGGAAGGCCATTCGGCCCATTGAGTCTGCACCAGCCCTTGGAAAGAGCACCCTACAGAAGCCCACACCTCCACCCTATCCCCGTAACCGCACCCCTTTGTGGACACTAAGGGGCAATTTATCATGCCCAATCCACCTAATCTGCACACCTTTGGAGTGTGGGAGGAAACCGGAGCACCCGGAGAAAACCCACGCAGACATGGGGAGAACATGCAGACTCTGCACAGACAGTGACCCAAGCCGGGAATCGAACCTGGGACCCTGGAGCTGTGAAGCAACTGTGCTAACCACTGTGCTGCCGTGTTGCCCACGGTAAATGTATTCCTGGAGGTTTCATCGCATTATTTTCCCTCACATTTGGGCCATCAGTCAGCCAATACACCCCTTGCCATCCTACACCAATTAGAAAGCAAAAAAGACTCCCTTATCTAATTGGATGATGCTTGGCAGTCAGACAAAAGCCTTTTTTCTCCCATTTTTATTATTTTTATATCTGGTAAAGAGGAATGTTCAAAGGAAATGATAAAGGAAGAATCATTTTTTAATGTCCACATGATTTGTCTCCAGATTGCACACAGCAGTGTCCTGGTGATTGATCTTCAACTCCTCGAGATTCCAGCACGGTAGCACAGTGGTTAGCACTGTTGCTTCATAGCTCCAGAGTCCCAGGTTCGATTCCCGGCTTGGGTCACTGTCCGTACGGAGTCTGTACATTCTCCGTGTATCTGCGTGTGTTTCCTCCGGGTGCTCCGGTTTCCCCCCACAAGTTCTGAAAGACATGCTGTTAGGTAATTTGAACACGCTGAATTCTCCCTCTGTGTAGCCGAACAGGCGCCGGAGTGTGACGACTAGGGGCTTTTCAAAGTAACTTCATTGCAGTGTCAATGTAAGCTTACTTGTGACAATAAAAGATTATCATTTTGGTTTTTAAATTTTTTTTATAGTACCCAATTCATTTTTTTTCCAAATTAAGGGGCAATTTAGTGTGGCCAATCCTCCTAACCTGCACATCTTTTGGGTTGTGGGGGCGAAACCCACGCAGACACGGGGAGAATGTGCAAACTCCACACGGACAGTGACCCAGAGCCGGGATCGAACCTGGGACCACTGCATCACCGTGCTGCCCCTAGGATCAATGTTTATACCACTGAAGGCAGTCGGTTGTAACAAATGCCTGCTGTTATTCCAAATTGTCTCCTTGGGTGTGTCACCATGAATATAGTCAGTATGCTAATTCCAGAACTTCCAAACAGTAACATGCAGGGAAAGAAAGAAGGTTTAATCATTGATGTTACAAATCTCAAAACATGGGGCTGGATTCTCCGTTTCACGCCGTCGTGAAAACTGTGGGCCGTGATTTTCCGAGCCCCCACGCCGCATTCTCGATCGGCGCGGGGGCGGAGAACGGGGTGTCGGACTCCGGCGACCAGAGAATCGCAGGCAGTCTCGCGCGCGTGACCGACCCTGCGCCGGTCGGGGGCCATTGAAAGAGGCCCCCCCCACGGCCATTCTCCGCGGTCGACCGGCCGTGTTTCCGCCGGCGTGGTCCCGGATGATTTCATCCGGCGGGAGCTCGGCGTCACGGCTGCGGTTGCCGTCCTTGTGGGGGGGGGGGGCGCGCAGGGGGAATCAGACTCCGGGGGGGGTGGGGGAGGGCCTCTACGATGGCCAGGCCTGCGATCGGGTCTACCGATCGGCGGGTGGACGCGATCCGGGGTGGGCCTGTCTTCTTCCGCACCGGCCCATTGTGTGGCTCCGCCATGTTACGCGGGGGCCGGCGTGAAAACGGCCGCCGCGCACATGAGCGGACCCGCGACCATAAGTGCAGGGCCCCATATCGGCAGCAGGAGCTGCGGGGCGCACGCCGGGGACTTTTTGAAAAAAGTCTGAAGTGATACGTGCCCCATTTTTGGAGAATCCCGGCCGCGGTCTTTTATGGCAGGAAAACCGGCGTATAAAGTGCACCGATTCCCAATTTTGCATGGGGCTACCAGGGAGCGTTGTAGAGCTTGGAGCTCTAGCTGCCGATACGGATTGGATTGGATTGGATTTGTTTATTGTCGCGTGTACAGAGGTACAGTGAAAAGTATTTTTCTGTGAGCAGCTCAACAGATCATTAAGTACATGAGAAGAAAAGGGAATAAAAGAAAATACATAATAGGGCAACACAACATATTCAATGGAACTACATAAGCACTGGCATCGGATGAAGCATACAGGGTATAGTGTTAATGAAATCAGTCCATAAGAGGGTCATTTAGGAGTCTAGTGACAGTGGGGAAGAAGCTGTTTTTGAGTCTGTTCGTGCGTGTTCTCAGACTTCTGTATCTCCTGCCCGATGGGAGAAGTTGGAAAAGTGAGTAAGCCAGGTGGGAGGGATCTTTGATTATGCTGCCCGCTTTCCCCAGGCAGCGGGAGGTGTAGATGGAGTCAATGGACGGGAGGCAGGTTCGTGTGATGGACTGGGCGGTGTTCACGACTCTCTGAAGTTTCTTGCGTTCCTGGGCCGAGCAGTTGCCATACCAGGCTGTGATGCAGCCTGATAGGATGCTTTCTATGGTGCATCTGTGAAAGTTGGTATGAGTCAATGTGGACATGCCAAATTTCCTTCGTTTCCTGAGGAAGTATAGGCGCTGTTGTGCTTTCTTGGTGGTAGCGTCGACGTGGATGGACCAGGACAGATTGTTGGAGATGTGCACCCCTAGGAATTTGAAACTGCTAACCGTTTCCACCTCAGCCCCATTGATGCGGACAGGGGTGTGTACAGTACTTTGCTTCCTGAAGTCAATTACCAGCTCTTTAGTTTTGCTGGCATTGAGGGAGAGATTGTTGTCGCTACACCACTCCACTAGGTTCTCTATCTCCCTCCTGTATTCGGACTCATCGTTGTTCGAGATCCGGCCCACTATGGTCGTATCGTCAGCAAACTTGTAGATGGAGTTGGAACCAAGTTTTGCCACGCAGTCGTGTGTGTACAGGGAGTAGAGTAGGGGGCTAAGTATGCAGCCTTGCGGTGCGCCGGTGTTGAGGACTATTGTGGAGGAAGTGTTGTTGTTCATTCTTACTGATTGTGGTCTGTTGGTCAGAAAATAGAGGATCCAGTTGCAGAGTGGGGAGCCAAGTCCTAGGTTCTGGAGCTTTGATATGAGCTTGGCTGGGATTATGGTGTTGAAGGCGGAGCTGTCGTCAATAAATAGGAGTCTAATGTAGGAGTCCTTGTTTTCAAGATGTTCTCGGGATGAGTTTAGGGCCAGGGAAATGGTGTCTGATGTGGACCAGTTGCAGCGGTATGCGAATTGCAGTGGATCAAGGCGTTCTGGGAGTATGGAGGTGATGCGCTTCATGATCAAACTCCCGAAGCACTTCATTACGACTGAAGTCAGGGCCACTGGTCGGTAGTCATTGAGGCACGTTGCCTGGTTCTTCTTTGGTACCGGTATGATGGTGGTCTTCTTGAAGCAGGTGGGGACCTCGGAGTGGAGTAGGGACAGGTTAAAGATGTCCGTGAATACCTCTGCCAGCTGGGGGCATACGGCCCCCATCACTTCGAGCGGCAGCGCCGTGCTCCATGGCGTAGTCAGCCCGCGGACCTGGACTCGCACGCCACGGAACGCCCGCCCACATTGCCCCCAGCCCCAAATGAAGCACCCCCCTGCCCGCCGATCGGCCTCCACCCGACTGTGGCGGTCCCGGGCTGAGTCCGCAGCCACCACGCGAGGATCCCAGATGGTGTGAGCACACATAAGCCACGCCGTCGGCATTTCGGCCGGTCGGCAACGGAGCATCGCGGGCCAGGCCTCAGGCAATGGCCTGAGGCAGTGGATACTCGGTGCGGTGTACCCCTCGAGTACACTGATTTTCGGAGGGCGGATAATTGAAAAACCGGCACCGCTCCCTATTTCGGCACCAAAACGGATTCTTCACCCCGTCGCCGAAAGCAATTTTGCCATCGGGAAGCAGAGAATCCAGCCCATGATATCCTGATTTCATATCTTTCATTTGTGACACAGTGGTTAGCACTGATGCCTCATGGCACCAGGGGCCCGTGTTCAATCCCAGCTTTGGGTAACTCTGTGTGGAGTTTACACATTCTCCCAGTGTCAGCATGGATTTCCTCTGGGTGTTCCGGTTTCCTCCCGCAGTGGATCAGCCATGCAAAATTGCCCCTTAGTTTTCAAAGATGTGCAGGGTAGGTGGGGTTACGAGGACTGGGCAGGGGGGTGGTGTGGGCCTAGCTTAGGTTCTTTTAGAGGGACAGTGCAGACACGATGGGCCGAAGGACCTCCTTCTGCAAAGTAGGAACTTTATGGTCTATTTTTTTTCCCCGCACGGACAGTAACCTGGGGCCGGGATTGAACCCGGGTCTGCGCAGTGAGTGCTAACCACTGCGCCACCATGCCATCCCATGAATTCTATGTTCTATGCATCTGTAAACATATACACCACTTCACAAAAGTATCAGGGGAATTATGGGCATTTCATCATTCAAACGGGGCAATGTTTGCTACACGATCGGGTTACACAAGTCTTTCTACCTGCTTTTGGGGAAGGAAGTCTGCAAATTCCAATCCACATGGGATTCCAGCATATCCTCAGTTAAGTCCTGACCAAGACAGTGTTACTAAAGTCGGAATGTTCAGTTCCACATCTTACAATCCAGCACTTTGAAATAAAAATGGAAAGCAAGTGTGAGATTTTGCAAGCCCTGAAAAAGGTTCCAGCAATTTACCTCAAAATCATTGGGCTAGGCCAGTGGAACCAGTTCCTCACAGAGTGACTCATTATCAAAACACAGTTCCTTTCATAGCCTGCAGTCACATTGGTGTTTAGTCCAAGTATGTTTGGTCTGAACCTGCATTTTATAATTCTGTGCGTTATTCACTACTTAACATAGTAATACACCCAAACCTGCGAATGGTCCCCAATTTATCCAAAGGCTAGATATTATTATCATGAAGTAAATGCCCTGTTGATGAATCTGAATGGGCCTGGGCAGTATTCCTGATCAGAAAACTGTTTAAATTGGGAGTTTAGCATGAAAGGGATATAAAGCTTTAAATCCAAACAAAAGAAAGAGATGTAAATCTCTTTTTGTCACATAATACCCTGATTGTTAGTAAAAGATTAAAGTTCAACAGGTTTGTTTCAAACACTAGCTTTTGGAGCGCTGCTCCTTCCTCAGGTGAATGAAGAGGTATGTTCCAGAAACATATATATAGACAAATTCAAAGATGCAAGACAATGCTTGGAATGTGAGCATTAGCAGGTAATTAAGTCTTTACAGATCCAGAGATAGGGGTAACCCCAGGTTAAAGAGGTGTGAATTGTCTCAAGCCAGGATAGTTGGTAGGATTTCACAAGCCCAGGCCAGATGGTGGGGGGATGAATGTAATGCGACATAAGGCCGACAGCGAACCCAAGGAGACTACCAATGAAGCGGAACAGCAGACCGAGATCTGCGGTTCGGCAACCGAAGAGGAAAGAATCAAATTGGACCCCTCCGGAAGGCCGCTGCTCTAGACTCGACATGTATGATCAAGTCGTCAGGAGTCGCGTCAATGCCAGATTCATCAGTCGCATTCACAAGACAGCCACGAACGCCACCCAAGTACAACGCAACGCCATCAGCGCTCTCAAGACCAACCGCAACATCGTCATCACACCAGCAGACAAAGGAGGGGCCACCGTCATACTGAACAGAACAGACTACTGCAAAGAAGTATACCGACAACTCAACAACCAGGAACACTACAGACAGTTACCCGCAGATCCGACCAAGGAACACATCCGGCAACTCAACAGACTGATCAAGATCTTAGATCCAGACCTTCAGAGCACCCTACGTGCTCTCATCCCACGTACTCCCCACATTGGAGATCTCTACTGCATCCCGAAAATACACAAGGCCAACACACCAGGCCGTCCTATCGTTTCAGGCAATGGGACCCTGTGTGAGAACCGCTCTGGCTACATCGAGGACATCTTGAAACCCATCGTACAAGGTACGCCCAGCTTCTGTCGCGACATGACGGACCTTCTAAAGAAACTCAGCACCCATGGACCAGTTGAACCAGGAACATTCCTCGTCACAATGGACGTCTCAGCACTCTACACCAGCATCCCCCATGACGACGGCATTGCTGCAACAGCCTCAGTACTCAACACCGACAACTGCCAATGTCCAGATGCAATTCTGCAACTCATCTGCTTCATTCTGGATCACAACGTCTTCACCTTCGACAACAAGTTCTTCATCCAGATGCACGGAACAGCCATGGGGACCAAATTCGCACCTCAATATGCCAACATCTTCATGCACAAGTTTGAACAAGACCTCCTCACCGCACAGGACCTTCAACTGGCGTTATACACCAGATACATCGATGACATTTTTTTCCTTTGGACCCACGGTGAAGAATCACTGAAACTACTACACAATGACATTAATAAGTTCCATCCCACCATCAGACTCACCATGGACTACTCTCCAAAATCAGTTGCATTCTTGGACACACTCATCTCCATCAAGGATGGTCACCTCAGCACTTCGCTTTACCGCAAGCCCACAGACGTAAAGCTGAAATTTCTGCTTGAATGTCCGCCAGTTGGCACTGAGATTGCCGGAGGTCCTGAGCTGGTGAGGAGCCGGAATCTTTTCCATTGTGCCAGTATACATTCGCTGGTCGTCACGGATCTTGCGGAATTGAACTAACTAGATTGACCAGACTCCTGGTATCATGTTGTGTTATGTAATTTGGAATAACACAAGCTGCCACTTGATGCAGTTTTGAGTAAAAGATGCTCCAGACTTTGTAGTGAGTTCAATGTGTTTCATTGAGCTATTAGCACAGTTCTCAATGAGTTTGACTCTGCTAATCTAAATGTAGTAACTCAGTCTAACTGAACCAGCCTTGCTCTAAGCCACGTGCTGGGGTGTGATGCTGAGGATACACCCTGTCTCACTCTGTAGATGTTGGTCTGTGGAAAGAGGCGGGGTGCGAGTGCCTCATCCCTTTTGTGAGATACCACCCCCGAGTGTCCTGACTGCTCATTGGTCATGTCCTACTCGATGTGTTCATTAGCTGCATGTTTGCATATCATGACATCTTCCCTTTTTAAAAATGTTTTGTTGGCGTATGTGAATGTATTTACCTGTGAATGAGTCTGTCTAATGTGACTCAAGGAGGACAACAGAATAGAGCAAACAAAACAAACGTTCACAAGTCCAGTCTCCGAGGCTTGCGTCTGATCCTGGTCGACCGCCGGAGAAGTGGCGGAGGCGACAACAGCGCCTTGACAGGCGGGATGGAAACCTAACTGGTGGCCTCGTGGTGCGAGGTATCAGGAGTGGCAATTCAACATATGGAAATGGAGGAGAAAGTGGTTGCGGGCAGGCAACTTTGCGCAGTGCCCGTAGATTCCTTCGCACGATGGAGCCATCAGCCATACGTACAACATAAGAGCGGGGCGCGGCCTGTCGAACAACGACAACCGGGGCACACCACCCACCATCCAGTATCTGAATCCTGACAGTTTCTGCCGGTAGCACGGCCAGATGGGCATCATAGTCCTGCTTTTGACGGTCTCTTAGCTGCTGCATCTTCTGCAGGACCGGGAGGTGATCCAGTTGGGCAAGTGTATAGCTGGAAGCGTCGTCCGCGGGTCCCTGTTCATCAGGAGTTGAGCCGGCGACGTGCCAGTAGACAATGGAGTCGCCCTGTACGCGAGCAGTGCAAGGTGTATGTCGGAAGCATAGAGGGTGCAGAAGAGATTTACTAGGATGTTGCCTGGTATGGAGGGCATTAGCTATGAGGAGTGGTTGAATGAACTCGGTTTGTTCTCACTGGAACAAAGGAGGTTGAGGGGAGACCTGATAGAGGTCTACAAAATTATGAGGGGCATAGGCAGAGTGGATAGTCAGTGGCTTTTTCCCAGGGTAAAGGGGTCAATTACTAGGGGGCATAGGTTTTAAGGTGTGATGGGCAAGGTTTAGAGGAGATGTGCGAGGCAAGTTTTTTTACACAGAGGGTAGTGGGTGCCTGGAACTCGCTGCCGGAGGAGGTGGTGGAAGCAGGGACAATAATGACATTTAAGGGGCATCTTGACAAATACATGAATAGGATTGGAATAGAGGGATACGGACCAAGGAAGTGTAGAAGA
Source organism: Scyliorhinus torazame (assembly GCF_047496885.1). Taxonomy (NCBI): domain Eukaryota; kingdom Metazoa; phylum Chordata; class Chondrichthyes; order Carcharhiniformes; family Scyliorhinidae; genus Scyliorhinus; species Scyliorhinus torazame. The sequence goes on along the minus strand of NC_092723.1, from coordinate 69,786,125 downwards.
TTTTAGCTTAGACGGGCAGCATGGTCGGCACGGGCTTGTGGGCCGAAGGGCCTGTTCCTGTGCAGTACTTTTCTTTGTTCTTTGTTCTTGTATCAATACGGCAGCGTGCCCATCTCGTCAAACACATCTGGATACTGGCCGAGGATGTCGTCGATGCCGGCCTGGAGATCCACATGGGAGGATGTCGTGGTGTAAACCCTTTGAATGAGGTTCAGCTGCTTGCTGGCGTGCACACCTAGTACGTATGCCCTGTCCAGCTTAACAATTTCAAAACGTAATCGTGCTTGTGTGTGTCGGTTGGATACGTGCAGATGGCAGGATCCCAGTGCCGTGATGGCATTCCCGTTGTAATCCAGGAGCTTGCAGGCATCTGGAAGGACCGTGGGGGGCTTCTTAATGTGTCTGAAGTCTGCCTGTGAGAGGAGGTTGGCAGAGGCACCTGTGTCCAGCTTGAACTGGATGGGGCAGTGGTTGACCTTCATCACTGCTCACCATTCGTCCTCGGAATCCACAGCTAGGATTGATTGGACTTGCGATGAGTCTGGTGTGGCATATTCACATGTTGTAATAACGCCCACACTGTAGGCGTTGTTCAGGCATTCATCATCTGGATCCGTTGCACTGCCGGGATCAGAATCCTGGAGGCGTTGTTGCACACTCCGGATGCGCCGTCGTCGGAATTGGGAGCGCTGTCTCCTGACTGGAGGTGCAGATCTGCACAGGGCTGCATAGTGGCCTGGCTTCTCGCAGTTTAAACAGGTCTGCCTCTTGCAGGGCAGTGTTTCTTTAAATGGGCGGTGCCACAGTTCTAACACGTCTGGACGTCGGCGTCCTGACGCTCTGTGCGTCGTTGCACATACGCAGTGCGGTTCTCAGACATCTGCACCTGCGCAGTGCGGGATTCGGCCGCTTTGTTATCCCGTTTGCATCGCGCATGCGTCGGGCCCCGGGAAGAGTGTGCGAAATGGACGCTTTCGTCAATGTTGAGGCGCTGCATCCGGGAGATGGCCTGCACACTCTCCGCCTCGTGGGAGGCTAGTTTATCACTTTCTGCCGTTTTGTATTGAGAATAGTGATTTTCAGCGTGCTCATGCACTGTGCATGTTTCAATCGTGACTGACAGGGTCATATGCTTGATCTTCAGTAACTGCTCTCTCAGAGGATCAGAGTGAACTCCAAAAACGATTTGGTCTCTGATCATGGAGTCAGTGATATCACCGAAGTTGCAGGATTGCGCTAGCAGTCTAAGGTTAGTTAAATATGAGTTGAAGGATTGGTCTTTACCTTGCAGTCGCTGCTTGAATATGTAGCGCTCGAAGGTTTTGTTGGTGTCCACCTCACAGTGGCTGTCAAACTTGTCCAGGATGGTCTGAAACTTTGTCTTGTTCTGGTCTTCGGCGAAGTGAAAGGAATTGAATATTTCCAGGGTGTGATCACCCCATGTGGTGAGGAGAAGAGCTATCTTCTGTACATCAGACGCACCATTGAGGTCTGATGCTGCGACGTAAAGCTGAAATTTCTGCTTGAATGTCCACCAGTTGGTACTGAGATTGCCGGAGGTCCTGAGCTGGTGAGGAGCCGGAATCTTTTCCATTGTGCCGGTATACATTCGCTGGGCGTCACGGATCTTACTGAGTTGAACTAACTAGATTTAAAAATTTTTTTTTTAGAGTAACCAATTCATATTTTCCAATTAAAGGGTCAATTTAACGTGGCCAATCCACCTAACCTGCACATCTTTGGGTTGTGGGGTTGAAACCCACGCAGACACGGGGAGAATGTGCAAACTCCGCACGACAGTGACCCAGAGCCGGGATTCGAACCTGGGTCCGCAGCGCCGTAGGCAGCAATGCTAACCACTGCGCCACCGTGCTGCCCCTGAACTAACTAGATTGAACAGACGCCTGGTATCATGTTGTGTTATGTAATTTGGAATAACACAAGCTGCCACTTGATGCAGTTTTGAGTAAAAGATGCTCCAGACTTTGAAGTGAGTTCAATGTGTTTTAATGAACGATTAGCACAGTTCTCAATGAGTTCGACTCTCTGCTAATCTAAATACAGTAACTCAGTCTAACTGAACCAGCCTTGCTCTAAGCCACGTGCTGGGGTGTGATGCTGAGGATGCACCCTGTCCCACTCAGTAGATGTTGGTCTGTGGAAAGAGGCAGGGTGTGAGTGCCTCATCCCTTTTATAGTGAGATACCACCCGAGTGTCCTGACTGCTCATTGGTCGTGTCCTATTCTATGTGTTCATTAGCTGCATGTTTGCATATCATGACAATGTGTTTTTGTGATGTTGATTGAGGAGTAAATATTGTCCAGGACACCAGGGAAAACTCACCTGCTCATATTCAAAATAGTGCTCTGTGACCCTTTACATCCAAACAGGCAGATAGAGTCTGGGTTCAATATCCGGATACAGACATGGAGGGGATCTGGACGCGGAGAGACCCTTCCACCAGCTACACCAGAAGCAAGTAAGTCCAAGGTCAACGCTCGCTACCAGACGGACGACCTTAGATGTTCTCCTGTACCACTTCGAACCCAGCCGCCTCAGATCTGAACAACGGCCATCGTTCCTCTGACTAAGTGGGCACCCGAAGCTAAGTATAGGCGTTAGCGTTAGAGATAGTTTAGTTTGTAGTACTTTGTGCATGTGTAGATGAAATGAAATGAAAATCGCTTATTGTCACAAGTAGGCTTCAAATGAAGTTACTGTGAAAAGCCCCTAGTTGCCACATTCCGGCGCCTGTTCGGGGATCTTACTGTGTGTGTAAATGAATAGTATTGACTTTGAACTAACTAACTGGCATATCAGCTCTTTGATCAGTATTCGGGTTTGAACCTTGTGGCGGTATCCTGGCGACTCTAAAGCAAACATAATTAGGATTAAGGAAGGCGACCATATTGACCGCAATATTCATAACCAGAGAAACAGAGCAACAACCTACACCCACATCACGCGCATCAACCGCCTCTTTGAATGGTTTGGTATAATTTGGGATGGCTAACACAGGAGCAGTGGTTAACACTGCCTTCAGGCCGTCAAATGCCTGTTGACATTCCGGTGTCCAATGGAATTTGTTACGCATCTTGAGCAAGTCCATCAGTGTAGCGACCACACTGCTAAAATTGGATACAAATTTCCGATAAAATCCACTCATACCAAGAAATTGCATTATTTCCCGTCGTGTCAACGGTATCGTAAACTCCCCAATAACTTTTGTTTTCACATCCCGTGGGACAATTCGACCCTGTCCGATGGTATGGCCAAGGAAAGTGAATTGGGCTTTTCCAAATTCACTTTTGTCTAGGTTTATCACCAAATCCACCTCCTGAAGTTGATCGAATAACTCCATCAGATGTTTTAAATGGTCTTTCCATGTCTGGATGAAAATTACCAGATCGTCGATGTATACCGCATAATTGGGTAGTCCTGAAACGACTTTGTTAGTTAACCGTTGAAATGTGGCTGGGGCGTTTTTCATGCCAAATGGCATAACTTTGAATTGGTATATACCATCTGGAGTCACAAAAGCTGAAATCTCCTTCGCCCTTTCGGATAAAGGTACCTGCCAGTAATGTTTAAGTAAATCCAAATTGGAAATAAAAGCTGATTGTTCCACTTTCTCAATGCAATTCTCCAAACGTGGGATAGGATAAGAGTCTGTTCTTGTAACTGCATTAACCTTTCTATAGTCCACACACAACCAGTGGGTACCGTCTGGTTTAGGTACCATCACTATTGGTGAGCTCCATTGGCTGCAACCCACTTCAATTATGCCATTTTTAAGCATACTCTCAATCTCTTTGTTAACCTGTGCCAATTTTAAAGGGTTAAGTCTACATGGATGTTGTTTGATTGGAACAGCATTTCCCACACCTACATCTTGTACAGCCATTTTAGTACATCCCAATTTATCTCCACAGACTTGCCCATGTGATATCAATAACTCTTTCAGGTCAGTTTGTTTTTCCTCTGGGAGATAACTCAACAATTTATCCCAATTTTTAAGAACATCCTCATTTTCCAATTTAATTTGAGGTATGTCAAATTCACAGTCATCTGGATTTGGTTTGTCACTGAGTTAAAATCATTAAAACCTCCTCCTTTTTCTCTCCCTTCCCTTTCAAAGTACCTTTTAAGCATATTCACATGACACACGCGGTGATTTTTCCTTCTAGCTGGTGTTTTTACCACATAATTTGCCTCACTTAATTTCCTTTCAATTTGATAAGGTCCACAAAACCTTGCTTTTAAAGGCTCACCTACCACTGGTAACAATACTAAAACTTTATCTCCACTGGCAAAACTACGAACTTTGGATTTCTTGTCCGCGACCCGTTTCATCACATTTTGTGCAACTTTCAAATGTTGTCTCGCCAATTCACCTGCTCTATTTAATCGTTCCCTAAAATTTGACACGTAATCCAATAATGTAATTTCCGATTTCTCACTCGCCAATTTTTCCTTAATCAATTTAAGTGGTCCTCTTACCTCATGACCAAAAATTAGTTCAAAAGGACTAAATTTGACTCATTAGGAGCATCCCTAATTGCAAACAGTACGAATGGAATTCCTTTATCCCAATCCTCTGGATAATCTTGACAATAAGCCCTCAACATTGTCTTTAATGTCTGATGCCACCTTTCTAATGCGCCCTGCGATTCTGGATGGTACGCAGTTGATTTAAATTGTTTTATTCCCAAGCTATCCATTACTTCTTTGAATAACCTGGAGGTAAAATTTGATCCTTGATCTGATTGTATTTCTGTGGGTAGTCCATATCTAGTAAAGAATTTAAGTAACTCCTCCACAATCTTTTTAGCTGTAATATTACGTACTGGAATGGCCTCTGGAAACCTAGTAGACACATCCATTATAGTCTAAAGATATTGATTCCCACATTTTGTTTTAGGAAGCGGTCCTACGCAATCAATTAGGACCCTTGTAAAAGGTTCCTCAAATGCTGGAATGGGTATTAAGGGCGCTGGTTTTATCACTGCTTGAGGTTTCCCTATCACTTGACATGTGTGACATGATTGACAACATTTAACTACATCTTTATGTAGTCCAGGCCAATAAATATGTTTCTGGATTTTAGCTTGAGTTTTCTTTATCACCAAATGACCTCCCACTGGTACCTCATGTGCAACTCGCAACACCTCCTTTCTATTCCCTACCGGCAATACTACTTGATGAACTTCTGCCCACTTTTCATCCGCCTGCACATGTAAAGGTCTCCATTTTCTCATCAAAACATCAGTTTTACGGTAAAAACACTCTGGTATACACTCAGATTCCTCTTCCGTATATGCTTTCCTACATCTTTTTGTTGTAACTCCGCCAATTTTCCTGAACTAAAAATATCCGCCTCATCCTCCACCTGTTCTTGTTCTTTTTCAACCATCTGATCAAAAATTGTTTCTGATCATTGCACTGGAACATCATCTTCACTCTTTGATTTCTCCTCTTGTCTTAACCTGTGACTTTGCGACCTTGTTACTACACAATCCGGAAAAATCCCAGGATATTTGTCCTTCAACACTTCAGTTGTCTGATTTTCCACTGGCTTATCAACCACAGTAGGCATCACTCCCACTTGCGATCCAGCTATATCATTACCCAAGATAAACTGTATTCCTGGACAAGATAGTTTCTCTATTACTCCTACTACCACTTCACCACTCTTCACTGGGCTTTCCAACTTTACCTTATATAATGGAAGACTACTCCTCTCACTCTGAATTCCACATATTACCACCATTTCTGGCAACATTCTTCCCAAACGACATATCTCCTCATCTCTTACCATTAAAGATTGACTTCCTCCCGTATCTCCTAAAATTGTGACTTTTTAACCTGCTCCTCCTGATACACATGAGTAACTTTACCCACACAAGTAAATTCTTTAAAGAGATCTGGCACCTTCTTATCAATCACCTCTTGATCAGGCTGTACAATCTTTTGTACCTCCTTCGCTTCACTTGGGCTTTCTTTTACCACTTTAACCCCACGGTCTTATCCTGTTTTACCACATCAGTCTTCCCAGTGCTTTTCTTCAACCACCAACACTGTGACTTTACATGGCCTATTTTATTACAGTGAAAACATTTGAAACTTTTAATTTATTTTCCACCCTCCTGGATTTCTTTTTTAGTCTGAGGTACACTCTCCTTAACATCTCCCATCAGATCACCTTTACCTCTACGACTTGAGTATTTCTCATGTCCTCAGTTTCTGTCCCTCACAGGCTGAAACTGATGTCGGAAACCAAGCTTTGATTTATGAACTAATTCATAATCATCTGCCATTTCGGCTGCTAATCTCGTAGTTTTAACCCTCTGCTCTTCCACATGAATTCTCACTGCATCAGGAATTGAATTTTTAAACTCCTCCAAAATTATAATTTCTCTGACAGCTTCATACGTTTGGTCTATTTTCAAAGCCCTTATCCACCTACCAAAATTACTCTGTTTGATCCTTTCAACTCCATGTATGTTTGACCAAATTCTTTCCTTAAATTTCTAAATCTTTGTCTGTAGGTTTCAGGCACTAGTTCATATGCACCTAAGATGGATTTTTTCACCTCCTCATACGACTCAGATACCTCCTCCGGTAGTGACGCAAACACTTCACTAGCTCTACCTACCAGCTGTGTTTGAATCAGTAATACCCACATGTCCTGTGGCCATTTCATTTGTTTTGCTACCTTCTCAAATTAAATGAAAAAGGCTTCTACCTCCTTCTCGTCAAACCTTGGCAATGCTTGGACATATTTAAATAGATCCCCACCAAGCCTTCGACTTTGACGCTCTTTCTCACTATCCTAATCACTATCATCCAACTGTACGTTTCCCTTTACGTCTGCCAATTTTAACTGACGGTCATGTTTCATGGCCATTTTCTGAAGTTCAAACTCTCTCTCTTTATCTTTTTCCCTGATCTGTATCTCCCTTTCTCTTTCTTTTTGTTCTGCTCGGCTATTCTTTCTTTTCTCCTTTCTCTTCTCTCCTTTTCTTTTTCCTCTCTCTCTCTTTCGTATTCAAGCTGCTTTAATTCTTTCACATGTTCCATTTGTTTAATTTGTAACTGAATTTTTGCCATTTCCAATGAGTCAAACTGTATCTCAGGCAATTTTAAATGCTTAACCACCGCCATAATTACCTCATCTTTTCACATTTTGACAAGTCATGTTGACTGCAATGTTTTTTGCCAAATCTAACAGTCTGCTTTTAGTATTTGTCTGTAAGGTACTGCATGTGACCGTCTCCACCCTCAAAAACTTCTGAGCCTCTGAAAGAGCCATTGTCCACAACACACACCCCACTTAAACTAAAACACATGAAAAGCAACCACAATATGCTCACCCCTCACTGTCTTAAGTTCACTAAGCCAATCCAATAGATAGACTTTTATCCCGGACGAGCCCCCAATTGTTATGGGCCAGGGTTTCGAGAATCCCAAAGTGTATCATGGAGTTCACCTGCTCCACAACTTTTAATAGATTGTGGTATGGGGAGCACACGGCTTACTCTACAGGTATGGTGCAGCAGAAAATGGACCAGTGGTTTTTAAAACAAAACAATGTTTATTCTATGAACTCAAGTTAGCCTTTCTAAAACAAATAGTGAACATCTTAGCAACCAGTAAATCAAATAAACCCCCCAAAGAATACAACCTGCATGCTGTCCTTTTCACATCCAAAAGACTTAACAAACCTTCAAACAGGAGCACATCAGGGTTTACATTCAAGACTGAAAACATTTATACTTCTTCTGAATTCACCAAATGATCCATAGATAGTCTTTTGGATGGCAGAGATCAACAGCAGTGCAGCTCACAGACACACCCAAGCTTTCAAACTGAAACCAGAAAAACAGAAGTAGAGCTCAGTTCCACCCACACTCTGACATCACTCCGGTAACATGAGCAGCTCCATTTCTTAAAGGTACATTTCTTAAACACCCATTTCTTAAAGGGTACTCTCATATGACACACTTAACCAGCTGAGAGAGTCCAGATATCTCCTCTTTTCACACTGGAGCAATCCTGGATCCAGGAATCTCAGTTCCACCTCTCATTCGAACCATTGCCAGGATTTGATGCTATGTCCAGGTTACAATGGCCAATTAATTCTGCTAGCTAGAGCATAGTGCTAAAGACGCTGAGCTCCCTTATTCCACCCACATGTATTATTGGGTGTCCTTTTAGTTGGCAGGGTATAAAATGGGAAAAAGACTTGCTAGAGTAAGCTAAAGAAAAATATCTCCGCTGTTCGGGAAGTCAGAAACATTAGAGCTAGACCATAATAGAGGGAAATCAGGCAGCACGATGGTGCAGTGGTTAGCATTGCTGTCTCACGGAGCCAAGGTCCCAGATTCGATTCTGGCCCTGGGTCACTATCTGTATGGAGTTTGCACATTAGCCCCGTGTTTGCGTGGGTTTCGCCCCCACAACCCAAAGATGTGCAAGGTAGTTGGCTTGGCCATGCTAAATTGCCCCTTAATTGGAAAAAATGAATTGGGTATTCTAAATTTTTTTTTTTTTTAAAAAGGAGGGAAAGCAGGAGGCCATTTTCTCAGAAAGGATAATGAAAAATCTGGAACTTGCTCTCCACAAAACTGCTGGGGCTAGGCAACAAGTGGAACTTTCAAAACTGAAACTGGTGGATTTGTATGGGGCAGAAGAGTAGATGGAGTTAAGATATAAAGCAGCCATGATCTAACTGAATGGGAGAACAGCCTCAAGGGCTGAATGGTCTCCTCCTGTTCCTATTGCATTTGTTTCTGTATATTGACAGTTCACTGATAGAATTCTCACCTGCCACACGAGTGGTCCCAATTTAACGGCGAGTCAATGCTTATTCATTCCTCCCCCCCCCCCCCCCCCCCCCCCCCCCCCTCCTCTGAAAACACTGCATCTGACCTTGGCAGGATCTGTCAGGTCAGTACTTGGAGATTGCCTGGGAATGCCAGGTACAGAAGGGTCTTGGCCAATCAGGCTTGAGATTTTAACTCACCCAAAACCCATTCACTTCTACAAAGTGAGGATCGGGCACAAGGATCTATGGAGATCAATTGGGATAGGAATCCTGGTTGAATGTTATCGTCCCCTGTCCCGAAACTATTGAGATTATCTACAAAACACCAATAACATCATATCCAACCGTTTTTCTCTGACATGAGGAGGCAAGGAGGATAATAGCTACTGCATTTAAATAAATCAAATTTATTCTTCATATGTGGATTTATGAATTCATTTAGAGTCAGCCATCAAGCACCTATCTATTCTAATCCTATTTTCCAGCACATGGTCTGTAACCTTGTATGCTATGGCGTTTCAAGCGGTCATCTTTTTTTTATTGCGCATCTTTGGATTGTAGGGGTGAGACCCACACAGACACAGGGAAACATACAAACTCCACACGGACAGTGACCCGGGCCGGATTTGAACCCGGGTCCACAGTGCCGTGAGGCAGTAATTCTAGCCATTGCATCACAGGTGCTCATCTGAATGCTTCTTGAATGTTGTAAGGTTTCCTGCCCGTACCACCCTTTCAGGCAGTGAGTTCCAGATTCCAATCAGTCTCTGGGTGAAATTGTTTTTCTTCAAATGTCCTCTCAGTCTCCCGCCATTTACTTGAAATCAATACCCTCTGGGGGTGGTACGGTGGCACAGTGGTTAGCACTGCTGCCTCTTGCCGCCGAGGACCCGGGTTCGAATCCTGGCTCTGGGTCACTGTCCTTGCGGAGTTTGCACATCCTCCCCGTGTCTGCGTGGGTCTCACCCCACAACCCAAAGATGTGCAGTGTAGGTGGATTAGTCACGCAATTTAGCCTCTTAATTGGAAAAAAAGAATTGGGCCCTCGAAATTCATTTATTTTAAAAATCTATGCCCTCTGGTTATTGACCCTCTCGACGAAGGTGAAAAATGTCTTCCTATCTATGTCCTTCACAATTCTATGTATCTAAATCAGATCCCCCGCTGCCTTCTCTGCCTTAAGGAAAACAATCCCAGTGTCTTTTCATAGCTGAAACACTCCATCCAAGGCAACATCCTCTGTACCCATTCTAGTGCACCATATATAAAATCTCCTGTTTAACTTTCCTCCTGACTTCAGTATCCATTTCCAAGAGGAAACAGGACAACGCAAGTGGGCATTAGCTACTTGCTCTCAGTTCCATTATTAGCCAATCAGAACATGACATCTTTGTGGTTCTTACAGTGCAACAGCTTTCTGTTCCTCTCTCAGGGGAGTACTTCTATATAATGTCCACCTGATTTTGTATTCTGCATGATCAAACCTGAACTTTGTAAATACCCTGCGACTCACTACACAGGCCACAGGCCAAGACTGGATCTGGTCACATGTTGTGGAAGGCAAGTTTCCAACAGGTTGTCCAAGAAGTGACAAAGCATATCCCTTTAAAGATGCTCAACAAGGATGACACGGTGGCGCAGTGGTTAGCACTGTTGCCTCATGGCACCAAGGAGCTGGGTTCGATCCCGGCCCCAGGTCACGGTGCTTGCTTAGTTTGCACATTCTCCCAGTATCTGCGTGGGTCTCACGCCCACAACACAAAGACAATTAAGGGGTAATTTAGCGTGGCCAATCCACCTACACTGCACTTCTTTGGGTTGTGGGGGCCAGACCCACGCAAACGCGGGGAGAATGTGCAAACTCCACACGGACAGTGATCAAACCTGGATCGAACCACGGCCTCGGTGCCGTGAGGCAGCAGTGCTAACCACTGTGCCACCGTGCTGCCCCTTCCAAGATGACAGGGATGACAGCAATCTCCCTGACATCCCAGCTGGAACATTGGCTGCTGGGATATTTACGCTAGAACAGAGCCACCGATTAAGGCGTTTCTCCCATGTGCATTCTGGGACGAGTGAAAAGTGCTCCTCGCCTTCCCTTATCCTTACACCCTTTTTCTGTTAATTTCAGAATTCACTCTTGTCCGACAAGTTAAAACCTCTGATTATGGAATGCTGTACTGCAGTCACACTGGCTCATTTTTGGTACCTCACTGATTTTGTTATGATTTTGAGTGATATTCCAGTTTAGAATCGAATCAAAACAAATCAAATCGAACAAGAGTGGCACAGTGGTTAGCACTGTTGCCTCAGGGCGCTGAGGCCTCAGTTCAATCCCGGCCTCGGGTCACTGTCCGTGTGGCGTTTGCACATTCTCCCTGTGTTTGCATGGGTTTCACCCCCACAACCCAAAGATGTGCAGTGTCGGTGGATTGGCCACACTAAATTGCCCCTTAATGGGAAATATGAATTGGGTACTCTAAATTTAAAAAAAAAGGAAAGGTCTCGACCAGGTATATGTGGAAAGGATGTTTCATATCTTGGGTGAGTTAGAACGAGGTGGCCCTATTTAAAAAAAAAAGATTGTCCCTTAATTGGAAAAAGAGAATTGGGTACTCTTTTTTTTTTTTAAATTAAGAGTACCCAATTCATTTTTCCAATTATGGGGCAATTTAATGTGGCCAATCCACCTACCCTGCACATCTTTGGGTTGCGGGGGTGAAACCCACACAGACACGGGGAGAATGTGCAAACTCCACACGGACAATGACCTAGAGCCGGGATCGAACCTGGGACCTCGGCGCCATGAGGCAGCAATGCTAACCACTGCACCACCCTGCTGCCCGTGAATTGGGTACTCTAAATTTATTTTTTAAAACCTTGTTTCCCTCTTCAAGATGCTATCCGACCTGCTGAGTATATCCAACATTTTCTGCTTTTATTTCAGGTTGGCAGTATCTGCCATATTTTGCTTTTGTTTTATTTCTGGATGTTTGTTCTTACATTCCCAACACCTTAACAAAATATGAGCTAGGGAGTAAACACACATTTTTGTTTTTGCATAAAATGGAGCACCGAAAAGCCAACTTTGAAAAGTGAGTGGCACGGTGGCACTGCTACCCAACAGCACCAGGGACCTGGGTTCAATTCCAGCCTTGGGTGACTGTGTGGAGTCTGCACTTCTCCCCGTGTCTGCGTGGGTTCCCTCCGGGTTCTCTGGTTTCTTCCCCAGTCCAAAGATGTGCAGGTTAGGTGGATTGACCATGTTAAATGGCCCCGTAGTATCCAAAGATGTGCAGGTTAGATGGGGTTACAAGGATAGGGTGGGGGAGTGGGCATAGGCAGGGTGCTCTTCGGTGGGTCAGTGCAGACTCAATGGGCCAAATAGCCTCCTCTGACCATAGGGACACCATGAAGATGACATTAATGCAGAAGATTAATTACATTTTGTTAATTGATCGATATCGATCTTCCAAAGAGACAGCACAGATATGATGGGCTGTAAGGTCTCCTACTACGCTGTACAAGCTACTCTCCATTTTAAACCTGGATATATTAAATGGCGGGAATGTATTTGATTAAATGTTGCTTGTCATGTATGTCTTCTGAACCCATTGGCCTGAAATATTAACTCAGTTTCCCACCCCACGGACCCCCAAATGCTCCTTGAGCTGCTGAGTGCTTCCAGCTTCAGAGGCTTCATCTGCCCTCTCTGGTGGACTGAAACGCCCCATGCCACTATGATGAAGAAGAACAGGGGAGCTCCCACTTGGATCCTGGCCAACATCCATCTCTCAATCAACATCACTATAGCACATTAACTCGTCATTACTGCTACTCGTGAGAATTGCTGCACACAATTTGGCTGCTGCTTTTCCTGCATTATAAGAGTGACTACATTTCAATAAAGTCCTTCGTTGGCTGCAAAGCACTTTGCGCTGTCCTGTAGTAGTGAAAAGCACCGGATAAATGCAAATCTTTCTATTTTTATTGGTTCAATCCTCTTATGAAAGTTATTAAAAAATATGCTCCCACCACTCCCCCGGGCGGTTGATGCCAGAACTCGCTGGCTGGGATTTTCCAGCCTTTTACGCGAGCGGGATCTTCAGGTCCCACCAATGTAAACAGGGATTTCAATTCCAGGCACTGTGTGCACAATAAGTGTTTCCTCATGTCTCGACTGATTCCTTTGACAGTGACCCTAACACGTGTCCCCTGGTTACCAACTTTCTGCCACTCAAAACAGTTTCTCTTTATTCACTCTATCAAAACTCTTCATGATTTTGAACAACTCCATCAAATTTCTGGTTAGTCTTCTCTGTTCTAAGGAGAAAACCCCAGCTTCTCTTGTGTCTCTACATCATTCAAGGTTCCCAACGCTGGTACCATTCCAGTAAAGCTTCACACCCAGGCTTGGAAACATACTCTAGCTAAGGCTTTTGTAATATCTGTACTATTAATACATGCAATATGTTTGTTTATTTTAAAACAGACTCCTCCACTTGGTCCAAAGATTTATGTACACACCCACACCCACGTTTCTCTGTTCTTTCTTAGATTTCGAGCATCCAATTCTTTCTTTTCCAATTAAGGGGCAATTTAGGGTGGCCAATTCACCTACCTTGCACATCTTTTTGGGTTGTGGGGGTGAGACCCACCAGACACTGGGAGACTGTGCAAACTCCACATGGACAGGGACCAACCGGAGTCCTCAGTGCTGTGAGGCAGCAGTGCTAACCACATGGCCACTGTGCCGCCCACGTTTCTCTGTTCTTGCACTGAGTTTACAATTGTACCATTCAATTCAGCTTGCCTTCCCTCATTCTTCCTACGAAATGTACCACTTCACACTTCTATGTGTTAAAATTGTATCTGCCATGTCTCTTCAAACTTCACCAGTCTGTGACCTCCAGACGTCTGTTACTATCCGTTGTTAGCAGATGTCAGCCTTGGCTCTCAGTCACAAGGATCTGGATCCAAATTCCATATCAGGGCTTGAGCACAAATATCAAGACCGATGCTCCAGTTCAGGAGTGAGAGAGGGCTGCACTGATGGAGGTGCTGACTTCAACATCAGTAGGATGTAAAAAGGGAGACCCCATCTGTCTGCTTGTGTTGATGTAAAGGAACCTGTTGTAGTGATCTGCATATCTGTGTATATATACAAAGGGTCAATGTAAATGCAATACAACTAAGCAATCACTAGAGGGAGCACGGGAGATGTATAAATACAGAAACAGGAAGTCAGGCACTCTTCACAGGAATGGCAGCTGGTGAGCAGGACACAGGCAGGCAGCTCAGATGTAACATAGTATAAGCGCTGGAGAGAGAACAAACTCACAATAAAGCATCTACTTCAACTGTAAGACTACAAGCTTTATTCAGACACAAGGAATAACACATGGTACCAGGTGTCTTCAGAATGCTTACTAGAAGATTACACAAGATGCAGACACAGAAAGATCGAAATGACAAGAAAACTCGTACCGGACATTCGACGTGGGGAGACTTCGCTGATTTAATTAAATTTGTTGGAACTCCACCACAGCTGACCACAACCGGTAATTTAAGTCTAGCTGGAAAAGTTTTAAACAAATGTTCGAAATATATATCATACTTATGATTTGAAAGCAGCCTCAGAAGAAATGAAAATAGCACTGCTCCTCGCAGGACATGAAGCTAGAGAAATATATAATGGCTTTAAATACTTGAAAGATGAAGACAACACCAAATTAGAAGTAATACTGAAAAAATGTGAAGAGTACTGTAACACCAGTAACAATGCTGCTTTAAGACATTCAATGTTTGGAGACCAAAATGCACAGGGAATGAGTGATGCGAAACTCAACCAATCATTACCAGAACAGAAAGATTTAATGCTGGAAATCGCGAGTGATAAGTGCAGATTGCAAGAAAAATATAACTTTCAGTGCTTACCAAGAAAAAATGCCGATAAAGTTCTTTTCCACGGGTCTAAAGCAGTTAAAATGGCGTCTGAGCACATTTTAAACTGTCCGGGGAACAAAAGATGCAAATCTGGGTCTGCGCATGCGCAGTTGAAATCAGCCGTTTTGCGCGAAGACAGTTCTGCGCATGCACAAGCCGCGCATGTGCAGTTAAAAACAGAAGTTTTGGGCGCAGATCGTTCTGCACATGCGCAGTTGGAAGAAAAGACCGCACAGTGCAGAGATAGATCCGCGTATGTACTGTTTATAAAAAAGCGCACAGTAAAAGAAAATCGATTTGCGCATGTACAATTGATTCCTACGCTTTATGTCACGAGCATCATGACGTCATCAGACGCAGACCACGCCCACTTAAAGGGGAAATGCCCGAAAATCACAAACAAGACTTTTAAAGGCACAAAACCACCAAATTCAACCTCAAAAGGCACAACATTGCCTGAACTTCTACCAGCAGTTGAAAATAACTTTCGCAGCACCCTGGAACAAGCAGTCTGCACCACCCAAAGTGAAGAGCGCAATGACAAATCCAAAACCAAAGAAGATGATTTGTTCATTGAACATGAAGAGAACGATAACAACTCCGAAACAAAAAGAGATGATTTGTTTATCGAAAAATACTACTCGGACATGGCTGAGTTATTCGGATATGCTGATCACAGCATCAGCAACACGGTTGCAAAGCTCCACACGACTCTACTCATGGTAGATGAATCCAATACCATGATGCAATGGCAGATAGTCGATACATTGGATGACAGCAACCTGTCAAATATCCAAGAAGAACACAATCCACACAGCGAGTATTGACCGATTCCATTGAGAGAGCACAGATCGACTCCACAGAGATAACACTGCACGACTCCACATAGAGAGCAATGAAAGACTCCACAAAGAGAGCGACGCAAGCCTCCACAGAGAGCTCGTTGACAGACTCCAAAATGGAAGCAATTAAAGACTCCATAGTGAATGCCATTCATGAACAAGACCATGAAGGTCTACCCACCGTATCTGAGCAACCAGAAGCAGACTATGAAAGTCTACCAAGCTCACATAATCAACAAGACGACAATGTAAGTCTACCCACTGTATGCAAAAACAGTGACAATGTGATCACAATCGACATACAGGATGTGCAGGATCACAGCGAGACTGACAGACCTCAGCTCGTCTATACAGAAGCACTCAACAATCAGAGTAGGGCTACTCATGAGTCCAGAGAGACCACGTCAATTGAAACCTCATCCACTCTAAACGACCCACAAGAAAATGAAATCTTGGAGATTTTGACTCCAGAAGAGGAGCACCAAGAAACCAAAGGTGATTCAAATGTACCGGAAATGACTCCAGAAGAGGAGCACCAAGGAAGCAAAGAAGAGGAATCAAATCCACCACAGATGACTGATGTCACCAAGATCAATGCAACATCAGATCATTCTCACAATCCTCAAGAAGAAATGCCCAACGAAACAGCAGATACCACAGAGGACACTGACACCAATAACTTGGAGAATGACTTGAATTACCGCAGCGCGGTGGCGGAAGTGGGTAGCACGGTTGCCTCACGGCGCCGAGGTCCCAGGTTCGATCCCGGTTCTGAATGAAATGAAAATCGCTTATTGTCACAAGTAGGCTTCAATGAAGTTACTGTGAAAAGCCCCTGGTCCGGCACCTGTTCGGGGAGGCTGGTATGGGAATTGAACCGTGCTGCTGGCCTGCTTGGTCTGCTTTAAAAGCCAGTGATTTAGCCCAGTGTGCTAAACCAGCCCCAGTCACTGTCCGTGTGGAGTTTGCACATTCCCGCCGTGTTTGCGTGGGTTTTGCCCCCACAACCCAAAAAGATGTGCAGGCTAGGTGGATAGGCCATGCTAAATTGCCCCTTAATTCGAAAAAATTAATTGGATACTCTAAATTTATTTAAAAAAATAAAAAATAAAGAAAATAAATACATATTAATTGGCTTTGTAGAATAACCAATATCTTCACCACCTGTACAGATATACATATCATAAGTAATCTAACTGTTTTGTACAATTTTCTTGAACACTGTACAGAAAATATGTAAAAGAAAAAAGGGGGGATGTAGTGATCTGCATATCTATGTATATGTACACACAAGGGGTCAATGTAAATGCACTACAACTACGCAATCACTAGAGGGAGCACGGGAGACGTATAAATGCAGACAAACAGGAAGTCAGGCACTCTTCACAGGAATGGCAGCTGGTGAGCAGAACACAGACAGGCAGCTCAGATGTAACATAGTATAAGCGCTGGAGAGAGAACAAACTTACAATAAAGCATATACTTCAACTGTAAGACTACGAGCGTTATTCAGACACAAGGAATAACACACCTGTGGCAGTATTTAAAAGAGGAGTTGGGGGTGGTGGACAACAGTGGCTGGAGGGTTATCGTTGGTGTCCCATCCAACATTTCCCCCTCGAAAATCAACATTATAAAAATCAGGAGTGCGATCGAACCAAGTGGGAACAGAGTGCATTAACGAGCGCGTTTAGCCAGATATTTCCTGGTGCTCGCAATGCCGAGTAACACCACGCCATCTACTAGGACTCTGAATTCGGGTCCTGAGTGGGGAACGCCCCGCCGAGGAAACAGTTAGCCCCATTTCTTACACTCAGTGCAGGAGGGGATCGGGACAACTTGTTTTAAATGGCGTCCCGATTTCTCAAGCCCCAACGCACCTATAAACGGGATTCGCAGGCCCCTCCGCATCGGCGCAGGGCACCCCTGGGCCCGATCTTCATGGTGGGTAGAATGCCAGCTTTACACTGCCAGCCTGGCACCTGCCAGCTGGCAGTGCCAGAGTGCCACCCTGCCCGAGGACAAGCACCTGGGGACATACTATCCTCTGGGAGACCCCCAAACTAGTGCCACCTGGTCCCCGTTTGTGGAGACCAGTACTCAACTGTGCTCGCCCAAGGTCTCCGAGGCGAAGGGACTAGATCCCAACACCTCAGGTGGATCGTGGGAGGACATGTAAGAGTGAGACAGGGCAGCACGGTGGCACGCTGGTTTAGCACACGGAGCTAAATCGCTTGCTTTTAAAGCAGACCAAGGCAGGTCAGCAGCACGGTTCAATTCCCGTACCAGCCTCCCCGAACAGGCGCCGGAATGTGGCGACTAGGGGCTTTTCACAGTAACTTCATTTGAAGTCTACTTGTGACAATAAGCGATTTTCATTTCATTTCATAGGCACGGAGGACCCGGGTTCAAATCTCGGCCCCGGTTCACTGTCTGTGAGGAGTTTGCACATTCTCCCTGTGTCTGCGTGGGTTTCACCCCCACAACCCAAAGGTGTGCAGAATAGGTGGATTGGCCACGTTAAATTGCCCCTTAATTGGAAAAAATAATTGGGTACTCTAAAAAAAAAAACTAAGAGTGAGACTAGCAGATTTGCATAATAGTGGTCCCACCCACATGAGCGAGATTCAGATCGCGATGACTCACAAGATCCCTTTAGATCTCGGGAGGCTTGGCAAGCTGGGTAGATCCCAGAAGAGGGATCTCCTGGCATCTACTGGCCATGCCGCCTTTCTGGCGAAATGCACAATGTAGATCGTGCCCCAGATTATCTGATCATTATCAGATGGGAATAAACTGTGCACAGATTGGCTGCTGCTTCCATATTACAATAGTGACCACACTATAAAGCACTTTGAGACATCCGATGGTTGTGGGAATGTTATGTAATGCAAGCCATTTTTTTCTTAAATATTACATTTCCAAGTTTCATATCAGCTGCCAGTTTTGAAATTATGCCCTTGAAGATCATGTTCAGGTGATTAACACTGTAGATATCAATTGCTTCCGGGGTCGGTTAGCTCAGTTGGCTGGTCAGCTAGTTTGAGATGCAGAGTGACGCCAACAGCGTGGGTTCCAATCTCATACCAGCTGAGATTATTCATTATCCGGTTATAACCTTGCCCCTCACCTGAGGTGTGGTGACCCTCAGGTTAAATCACCGCCAGTCAGCTCTCAAAGTGGAGAACAGCCTATTGATCCACTGGGACTGTGGTGACATTTAGATTTTTTTTACTTTCTTCTGCAGCCTGAAGCATTTTGGCTCTGGTCTAACTTTCACCCGGCATTCCTGCATCATCATTCTCATCTGTTCAAAGTGGAGGTTTGAAATACTCCTGGCTAGTGGCGGCTGCATTGCTTCCTACAAATGATGCCATCAGTTCATTTCTGCGGCACTCTGAACTTCAGGATGCCCAAAAGTTGTTTAGAGCCAATTAAGTACATTTTAGAAATGAAGTCACTGTTTTAAATGTAGGAATCGTGGCCCAATTTCCACACAGCACAACCCCACAACAGCAGTATGAAATTGACCAGATAATCTGGTTCAGTGATGTTGGTCGAGGGATAAATAAATAATTTTTTAAAAAGATATAGTACCCAATTCTTTTTTTCCAATTTAGCGAGGCCAATCCACCTAACCTGCACATCTTTGTTGATGTTGAGACCCACGCAAACAAGGGGAGAATGCGCAAACTCCACACAGACAGTGACCCGGGGCCAGGACCGAACCTGGGTTCTCGGAGCGATAAGGCAGCAGTGTGCCACCGTGCTGCCCGGGATAAATAAATAGTGACCAGTGCACCATGGAAAACTCCTCTGTTCTACTTCAAAGGTCACCATGGCATCCTTTATAGTTACCCGCGGGAGCAAATGGGACCTCACTTAGAGCCATCCAAAACAAGCATCTCCAGCAGTGCAGCATTCCCTCAATACTGCACTAGGATGCCAGCAATGGTAACACGCTCAAGTCTCTGGGCTAACAACGATCTGACTCGAAGATGAGAGTCTTGAGCCATGGCTGATATGTACAACTGGGGTCCGTGCTCTTGGGTTAGGAAGAGGAATCATTTTTTTTTTCAATTAAGGGGCAATTTAGCGTGGCCAATCCACCTAACCTGCGCATCTTTTTTTTTGGAGGGGTAGGGGCGAAACCCAAGCAAACACTGGGAGTGTGTGCAAAATCCACACGGACTGTGACCCACAGCCGGGATCGAACTTGGGACCTCGGCGCCGTGAGACAGCAGTGCTAACCACTGTGCTGCCCTTGGGAAGAGGAAACTTGTAGAGTTTGCAGGATTGTCCTGGAGTCTCCAGGACTTCAAGCTAATACCCTAGCTGATGCTGTAGGCAACCCAGGAGAAAGATCATCAGGCCTTTAAAAAGGCTATTTTACCAGGTTGGGGCACTTAGCGGTCAATTGATAAAAACTCAGGAATACATCCCCACCACTGTTGGTGACCCCCTGAGCCAGGATTTCTGTAGCTTCAGGCCATTAGGAGGAGAGAACAGGGCCCAGCTATAAATGGCATTAGAACAGTCCATACTCAAAAAAAGGGAACCAATCAATAAGTGACACAGCAGAGGATAAGCGACACCGCAATGCCGTTCCCAACAGGGATTGAGCCTTTCAAGACAGGATAAGTAAAACTTGCTTTGACATGGCAGCATTGATGGTGTTGGGGCATCTCAAAGGGCTTCACAGCCGATGGCATACTATTGAAGTGCAGTCAGTGTTGTAATGTGAGGAAACAAGGCGGTGAATTTGTGCACAGCAAGGCTCTACAAACAGCAGTGTGATGTTGGGGGAGGGACAAATATTGTCTAGGAAAGCAGCAAGAGCGCCCTTGTTTTTCTTTGATTTGGGATGGAAAAGCCATTGGATATTGTAGTTCCCCCTGAGAAGGCAGATGAATCTTTGTTTCAAGTCTCATCGAAAAAATGCAACATTCTCTCAGCGCCGTACTGAAGTACCAGGGTAGATTATGGGGTCAACTCACAATTTTCTGTCTGAGAGACGCGACTGTTATCCCCCCCCCCCCCGTGGTACAGTTGACAGGAGGGGAAGAATTCCTTTTTCTAAATTAATTTACGGGATGTGGGCATCGCTATTAGGCCAGCATTTAATGCCCACCTCTTTTTTTTTTTAATAAACATTTTATTGAGGTATTTTTGGTATAGTGACAACAACAAGATAAACAATATACATGAAACCATAAACATAGTGCAAAAGTCATTTACCTCTCGTGCAGGTTCCACCCTTATTAACCCCCTACTCTAATCTAAACTACTTCCCCCCCCAACCCCCCCTCCCAACGATTAATTTCCCGCAAAGAAGTCGACGAACGGTTGCCACCTCCGGGTGAACCCTAACAGTAACCCTCTCAAGGCGAACCTGATTTTTTCCAAACAGAGAAAGCGAGCCATGTCCAATAGCCAGGTCTCCGACTTCGGGGGCTTGAGTCCCTCCAAGCTAATAGTATCAGTCTCCGGGCTACCAGGAAAGCAAAGGCCAGAACATCTGCCTCTTTCTCCTCCTGGATTCCCGGGTCTTCTGACACCCTGAAAATCGCCACCTCTGGACTCAGCGCCACCCTTGTTTTTAACACCGTGGACACGACGTCCGCAAACCCCTGCCTAAATCCCCTAAGCTTTGGACATGTGGACATGTCCTCCCGCACATTTTGCGCACCTGTCTTCCACCCCAAATAATCTGCTCATCCGGGCCACTGTCATGCGAGCCCGGTGAACAACCTTAAATTGTATCAGGCTGAGCCTCGCACATGTTGCAGACGCATTGACTCTAATCAACGCGTCTGCCCATAGGCTATTCTCTATCTCTCCTCCCAGCGCCTCCTCCCACTTGCGCTTCAGCTCCTCGGTCTGCATCTCCTCCGACCCCATAAGCTCTTTATAAATGTCCGAGACGCTCCCTTCTCCTACCCACCCTCTGAAAACTACCCTGTCCTGAATCCCCCTTAGCGGTAGGAGCGGGAAGGTTGACACCTGTTTAGGAAGGAAGTCCACACCTGCAGATACCTGAATTTGTTTCCCCTCGCCAACCCAAACTTTTTCTCCAACGCCCTCATACTCTCAAAGCTCCCCTCTATGAACATATCCCCCATCCTCTCAATACCCGCTCTCCGTTAATGCATATCCCTAGTTGCCCTTCAGAAGGTGGTAGTGAGTTACCTTCTCGAACCGCTGCAGTCCTTCAGGTGCAGGTACATCCACAGTGGTTAGGGAGGGAGTTCCAGGATTTTGACCCAGTGACAGTGAAGGAACGGCAATATAGTTCCACATCGGGGTGGTGAGTGACTTGGAGGGGAACCTCTAGGTGGGAGTTTCCCAGGTCTCTGCTGCTCTTGGCCTTCTAGATGGCAGTGGTTGTGGATTTGGAAGGTGCTGCCTAAGGAACTTGGTGCGTTCCTGCAGTGCATCCCAGAGATGGCACACATGGTTGCCATTGTTCATCAGTGGTAGAGCGAGCAAACAAGCAGGCTGCTTT
This sequence comes from Scyliorhinus torazame, assembly GCF_047496885.1. Lineage (NCBI taxonomy): Eukaryota > Metazoa > Chordata > Chondrichthyes > Carcharhiniformes > Scyliorhinidae > Scyliorhinus > Scyliorhinus torazame. The sequence continues at coordinate 69,764,004 of NC_092723.1, read as the reverse complement.
GTCCTGGAGGGTATCAAGCTTCTAGAGTGTTGTTGGAGCTGCATTCAGCCAGGCAAGTGGAGAGTATTCCATTCCACTCCTAGCTTATGCCTTGTAGATGGTGGACAGGCTTTGGAGGGGACCTCCCTCCGGGCCCTCGCCACGGCGGCGCTACCATCCCCACCCAAAAAACACTCCAGCAGCCCGGTGGTGATGGCCACCTTCCAGTCCTGGAACCAACTACGGCAGCAATTTGGCCTGACCAAAATGTCGGACAAAGCTCCCATCTGCAACAACCATAGGTTCACACCAGTGCTGACTGACGCCACCTTCAAAAAATGGGGACAGGACGAGGGGACACTGACAGCCAGGGACCTATACACGGACGGCAGGATCGCAACACTGGACGAACTGACAGAGAAATTCCAGCTAACCAGGGGGAACGAGCTAAGGTACCTGCAACTCAAAAACTTCATACGAAAGGAGACAAGGACGTACCCACAACCGCCACAACAGACATTACTGGAAGAGTTACTGGAGGCAAGCATACTAGATAAAGGAAACTGTAGCGACATGTATGACCGACTGGTAGAAAAGGCCGACACCGTATTGGACGCAACAAGAAAGAAATGGGAGGATCTGGGGATTGAAATAGGGTGAGGACTCTGGAGCAAAGCACTGCAACTCCACCTCCACATGCGCAAGGCTCAGCCTGACGCAACTAAAAGTGGTACATAGAGCCCACTTAACAAGAACTCGTATGAGTAGGTTCTTCCTGGAGGTGGAGGACAGATGTGAACGGTGCCAAGGAGGCCCGGCCAACCATGCCCACATGTTCTGGTCTTGCCCCAGACTTGCGGGGTACTGGACAGCCTTCATCGAGGCAATGTCCAAAGTGGTGGGGATGAGGGGGGAGCCATGCCCTAAAGTGGCGGTCTTCAGGATATTAGACCAGCCAGATCTATTCCTGGGGAGGAGGGCGGACGCCCTTGCCTTTGCCTCCCTGATCACCTGTCGTAGAATCCTGTTCGGCTGGCGGTCAGCAGCACCACCCAAAGCTGCAGACTGGCTGTCTGATCTCTCAGAATCTTTCCAAATGGAGAAAATCAAATTCGCCATCCGAGGGTCAGACGACGGCTTCCACAGAACGTGGGAGCCATTCACCCAATTGTTCTGGGACCTGTTTGTGGCCAACGAACAAGCAGAAGAATAGCCAGGTAGCCAAGAATCAGGGGAAAGAAGCCAAGGCATGAGAGAGAGAGATAGACTGGGAGAGGGGGGTGCGGGGGGGGACTACTACACCTAAGAGGAAGGAAAGGCGAACCACAGGAGAGGGGGGGGCGGGGGGGGGCAAGAGTGAAGAGACAGGGAACAATAGAGGAGAACCAGGGAGGTGGGGGGGGGGGGGGAAAAAGAGGTAGGGAAATGATAGCCGGAAGGAGGGCACGGGAAACGATAACAAACTTGGCATCTACAGGAACAGAGAGCAAGGAGCGGAGGTGAGCGCTAGAAGACAACGGCAGCGAAATCCATCCGGGAGAAGCAAGTGACAACACCAACACCAGACCCATTTGCGTATTACCCTCTCCAATTGTTTTTCCAGCACCCAAATGTATATCTACCTCCCCAGTCTCCCCCCCACCCCTCACACACACAAACAGATGCCTACTTATGTATTGTAAATAATATTGCCAAAGAAATAAAAAATTGATGAAGCAGCTGAAGATGGTTGAGCCTCGGACTCTACCCTGAGGAACTCCTGCAGTGATGTCCTGGAGCTGAGACAATTGACCTCCAACCATCACAACCATCTTCCTTTGTGCGATGTATGACTTCAACCAGCGGAGAGTTTTTCCCCTTATTGCAATTGTCTCCAGTTTTGCTCGGGCTCCTTGATGCCATACTTGGGCAAATGCTGCCTTGATGGGTCATTCTCACCTCACCTCTGGCATTCAGCCCTTTTGTCCATGTTTGAACCAAAGCTGTAATGAGGTCAGAAGCTAAGCGACCCTGGTGGAACCCAAACTGAGGATGGGGATATTTGTGGAGCCTCCTTCTCCAGTGAGTTGTTTAATTGTCCACCACCATGTGGCAGGACTACAGAGCTTAGATCTGATGCGTTTGTTGTTGAATCGTTCAGCTCTATTATTTGCTGCTTATGCTGTTTGGCACACAAGTAGTCCTATGTTGACGCCTCATTTTTCGGTCTGCCTGGTGTTGTTTCTGGCATGCCCTCCTGCACTCTTCATTGAACCAGGATTGATACCCTGGCTTGGTGGTAATGGGAGTGTTGGGGATATGCCGAACCATGAGATTGCAGATTGTGGTTGAGTACAATTCTGCTGCTGATGGCCCACAGCACCTCATGGGTGCCCAGTCTGGAGTTGCTATATCTGTTCGAAGTCTATACCATTTAGCATGGTGGTAGCACCACACAATATTTCTCTGGGACACAAAGTTAAAAGATCTTTAAAAAATATTCACTCTTGGAATGTGTGTGTCGCTGGCTCGGACAGTATTTATTGCCCATCCCTAATTGTCCTTGAGAAGGTGGTGGTGAGTCATCGTCTCAAACCACTACAATCCATGTGGTGGAGGTCCAACCACAGTGCTGTTTGGGAGAGATTTCCAGGATTTTGGCCCAGTGACAGTAAAGGTACGGTGATATAGTTCCAAGTCAGGTTAATCTGTGGCTTTGAGGAGAACTTCCAGGTGGTGGTGGTACCCTTGTCCTTCGAAGTGGTAGAGGTGACATGTTTGCAAAGTGCTGTCAAGGAGCCTTGGTGAGTTGTTGCACTGCATCTTGTAGATGGCACACACTACTGCCACTGTGCATCGGTGGTGGAGGGAGTGAATGTTGAATGCTTGTGCAAGGGGCAATCAAGCAGACTGCTTTGTTGTGGACAGTATTGAGCTGCTTGAGTGTTGTTGGAGCTGCACTCATCCAGGCAAATGGCAAATGGAGAGTATTCCATTGCACTCCTGACATGCGCCTTGTACAAGTGGACAAGGTGATGCTTTGGTGGACAGGCTTTGGGGAGTCAGGAGGTGAATTGGTTGCCACAGAATTCCCAGCCTCTGATCTGCTCTTACAGCCGGAGTATTTATCTGTTTTTTCAGATTAAGATTCTGGGCAATAGTAATCTTCAGGCAGTTGATGGTGGGGGATTTAGTGATAGTAATGCTGTTGAATATCAAGTGGAGTTGACTGACTCTTGTGCATGTTATTTGCCATTTATTAACCAAGCCTGAATGTTCTTCCGGTCCAGTTGCATGCACTGACAACCTCAGTATCTGTATTAAAAGTAACATGTTTGTGCTTGTCTGCTGCTTTTAATGAAAATATTGTATGTGGGTGATAATACTTCTGCATTTTATACTGAATGCTAATGAGCACTCAGGTGCTTCACAAGTAATGGAAACGACTCCATTTCTTTAACAGCCCTCACAACGTCAGCCTTGTAAGTAAGATAACCCCAATGTAACTGTGATGCTCACTTTGGTCGGGGCTCATCTCCTGTTCAACAGCATCAGTACTACCACACTTCCTGGTGTCAGTATCCAAATACAATAATTTCAGAGCCATCACTGTCGGGGATGAAAGCTGGACGTTCAGAAAGGGTATTAAGGGATATGCAACTGAGGCAGGATGGTAGACTCCAGATCAGCCATGATCAATCTGAAAGCTAAGACAGGCTTGGCAGGCTGAATGTCCTCCTCCTGTTCTATGTTCATAGCGTGCCAATTCTCCAATGAGAATATTTTCATTAAAAGCAGCAGGCTAGTGCCAAAATGCTACTTTTAATACAGATACGGAGGCCATCAGTGCCCATGTACAATTAGACCTGAAGGACATTCAGGGTTTTCGTCAATAAATGGCGCATAACCTGCACAAGGGTCAAACAATGAGCTCTGATGACTATGGAGTTACCTCATACTACTTATGAATTTTTTGGTCCTTCCTGCCAATGGCAACCATCCCCCACCCCCCGGCAGCAAGGCTGGCAAACAACGCAAAAGGCCGTCAACGGGACTGGAAGATCCCTCCACTGGCCAATGGTGAGCCAGAGGGGATGGAAAGTCCCGCCCATTATGTTTGTCAGCTGGGATGAGTGAGGAGTCTGGCTATTCTACCATGGAGTGCATCACCACCATGTCTGACATTCACAGATATGCAAGGATTGATTCTGCATTGTCAGCAGGGAGTATTTAGCAAAGAGATGGTGGCGTAGTGGAAATGTCACTCGATGAATAATCCAGAGGTCCAGGCTAATGCTCTGGCGGAATTTAAATTCAGTTAATAAAATCTGGAATTATAAAGCTAGACTAACGGTGACCATGAAATTATCATCGATTGTTATAAAAATCCATCTGGTTCACTAATGTCCCTTTTTTAAAATAAATTTAGAATACCCAATTCATTTTTTCCAATTAAGGGGCAATTTAGTGTGGCCAATCCACATATCCTGCACATTTTTGGGTTGTGGGGGCAAAGCCCACACAAACACGCCAAGAATGTGCAAACTCCACACGGACAGTGAACCAGAGCCTGGATCGAACCTGGGACCTCGGCGCCGTGAGACAGCAGTGCTAACCACTGTACCACCATGGTGTCCTCACTAATGTCCCTTTAAGGACAGAAATCTGCCATCCTTACCCAATCTGGCCTACATGTGCCTCCAGACCCGCAGCAATATGGTGGACTCCTAAATAGCTGAGCGAACCACTCCGTTCAAGGGCAATTAGGGAAGGGCAACAAATGTTGGCCTTGGCAGTGACGCTAACATTCCACAAATAAAATAACAAAATAATCATGAGAAGGCAGTGCATAATGGCAGTGCAAAATTTCTTGTCACATTCTGATGAGCACTAATCCTTGTTGGGAATGTAGCAGGGAACATGGAGATGTGAGATTTGAACCAGATGAATTCTAACCTCTCCTCGCCACTCTTTCCTTCCCTTGTCTCTGTCCGCCATAGGGATGAGCTCACTACCTGGATTGACCGCGATGCCACTATAGTGGAATAGCTCCACTGACACTCAGTCCTTAAGACTCGAGAGTCGGTGACTGAATGTGCCCCAGCATGAGATAACATGCAGTTTCATTACTCACCATGCTAGCTGCACTATGGAACGACTAATGTTTCTGAACGGTGTCACTATGAGATTTCAATGGTCAGATAGTAGCTGGCGATAATACAGTGTAAACCACCAAAGTGCTTAATGTCTTACTTTAGAAACTTGACTTTCCTGTGACCAATGCAGAGACAAGCTTCTAAGTGTGCAAGATTCTTTACAATTTTATACAATGCTTTGAAATGTCTTACCCGTTCGTGCTTCTAAAATCATAGAATATACAGTGCAGGAGGCCATTCAGCCCATTGAGTCTGCACCGGCCCTTACAAAGAGCACCCTACTGAAGCCCACGTATCTCCCCTATCCCCGTAACCCAATAACCCCCAAGTAACATTGACACGAAGAGCAATTTAGCATGGTCAATCCACCTAACCTGCACATCTTGGGACTGTGGGAGGAAACCGGAGCACCCGGAGGAAACCCATGGACACGGGGAGAATGTGCAGACTCAGCACAGACAGTGACCCAGCCGGGAATCGAACCTGGGACCCTGGAGCTGTGAAGCAACTGTGCTAACCACTATGCTACTGTGCTGCCCAAGCTCCTTCTGATTAGTTTTCTCAGAGTCACCACCCATATTTAGTTTTCTCAGAGTCACCACCCATATTTAATCAATCAAGCACAGTGAGCATCGATCAGTTATCAGACTTGCACAAACATAAAACAACTAAACAGTGCACTCAGTGTGTCTAACGGTGAGGATGGATGGTCAGCAGGGTCCAAAAAGGAACTTCGCCGCATTTATTTCGAAATCATTCCTCCTCTCCCCACCACTTCCACCCATCTCCTACACCACTATCCTCCACATCTCCTCTCTCCCCCATCGCTCTCCCCTTCCCTCACGTCAATCCTTGCTCACCGCTTCCCTGCACACCTCACTCCTTCCACCATTTTCCCCCTCTCCAGCATGCATAGACTCCAGGTGGAGCCCACCGCACACCATAATCCCAGTAAATTTACTGTTCTTCCTCGGGGAGCTAATGTTGGAGTGCTCTTGTGTAAGGCATTGCTCCTTTGTCTCGTCCTTGATTTTCACACCCACGTACCTTCAAACCCAAGGACGGGGGAGTTGGGGGGCCGGGGGGGGGAGTCAGTGGTTTGCAACCGAAAGCAGGGCAGATGAATAATTTGTTCTGTTTCCAGAACCAGTAGCAGAAGCATTGACGTGAATTCCAGCGATCATTTGCTCTGTGTCGAGCATGAACTGGTTCAGCACAGACTGAACGAGTCCGCACAGCATGCATCAGGAGAGGGGGAGGGGGGCGGTGTGTCATGACACATTCATGTATCATTTTGCAAAGCTGAGGGCTCAGAAATACAGACCACGTGGAGGGAAGTGAGTCTGGATGGCTGCTTTTGACCAACATCCTCCCATAGATCTGTTAAAAAGAAATAGCTGCAGATTGCACCTGCAAGATCAGGGGAAAGTGCTCCTTGTTTAAAAGCGAGGGTGCAGCCACACTGTTTGAAGAATTTAGCCAGTGTTTAATCTGGGCAATGCCCAAATAATTTGAACAAGCACACAGTTCTCCAATAAACCTTCTCCCAAGTGCATGTCGAGGTATAAAGTGTGGGTTTCTACGCCCATGTGCGTGTATCTTTCAAGAATGTGCAACCAGCCGGATTTTGAGTGGACGAGAAAAAAAATAAGTGAGTTCTGAAAAATTTCCAATGTCTTGAAGTTACCATCAGCAACATCAGTAGTTTAACATCTCGAATATTGCGTTGTCCGCACTGTATGGTTTATAAGCTCACGGTTCTGCAAAAATAGCTTTGTCAGAGGAACGCCCATTGGCTGATATACCAAGGTAGGGTGCTCTTTCAGAGAGTCGGTGCAGACTTGATGGACCGAATGGTCTCCCTCTGCACTGTAGTGATTCTATGGATCGAAATAGCCTTTCCACAGAACTGATTAAAGGTAATTCCACCGGGAAACGGTTCGGTTTCTCTCTCCACAGATGCTGCCTGACCGGCTGAGTAACATTTTTGTTGTTAATTTGGATTTCTCCTTGCCGCAATACTTTGCAAATTGGATTAGCTGAACTTAAATTTTTGGCTCATTGCCTGTGAATTAGAATGCCGTGGGTGCAAAACCTCACTCCAACACTAGAGTATGTGGTAAACCACTGTGTTCCTATATTAAGGGGTGTACGGTAGAACTTGCACTACAGGTTCACCTGGGCCCCTGCATGCTAGCTCCGCCCAGGAGCCAGGTTATAAATATGCGTGGCCTTCAGCTCGCAGCCATTTCGTCAGCTGCTGTAGGAGGCCACACTTCAGATACTAATAAAGCCTCAGTTTGAATTCTACTTTGTCTCCAGCCAAATTGATCGTGCCTCAGAGTACAAAATCTAGGCTGACAAGGTCCACCACAGACGAGACATTAAAACCAAGACTTTGTCTGACCTGTCAGGTGGATTAATAAAATCCCATAGCAACTATTTGATGAAGAGCAGTACAATGCTCCCAGGCATCCTGGCCACTACTTTTTTTCTCAACCAAGATCACTTAAAAGAACACCTTGGATTGTCACATTGCTGCAATTATCACATTGCTGGTCGCCACAATACAAGAAAGATGCAATTAGACTGGAGAGGGTACAGAGGAGCTTTACCTGTTGCCAGGAATGGTGAATTTTAGCTCGGAGGCAAGATTGGATAGGCTGAAGTTGTTTTCCTCAGAGCAGAGGAGGGCGAGGGAGATTTAATTGAGGTATATAAAATGACAGGCCACAAACAGCGTGGACAGGAAGGGACTATTTTTCTTAGCAGAGAGCTCAATCAACAGAGTGCATAGATTTAAAGTACTTTTTTTTTAGAAAGGTTAGAGGGGTCTTGAGGGAAACCTTTCACTCAGAGGGTTGGTGGGGTGTGGAACGTAGTTACCGAAAAGCAGAAACACTCACTCATTTGAAAAAACACTTGGGGGGGGGGGGGGGGGTGGAAGAGGATATGCACTTGAAGTGCTTGTCCTTCAGAGGGGCTGAGTGTACTCCACCTGTTAAACTTCCGACCTTTATTTTGCCGTTCGTGAGCTGTGTTCAAATTGGCTGCCACATTTCCTCCAATACCAGTGACTGCACTTCAAAGGTATTTTACTGGTTCCAAAGGGTTTGGGGATATTCGGAGGTTGAAGCTGCAATATGAATGCAAGCTTTCAAGACGGTAAACTAATAAATCTCTCCTTTCCAGCCTTACTAGAATGGACTGCCAGTCAGGCGCTGAGCTCACGGTGGAGTGAGTTCCATTGAAGAGAATCATGGACCAGTTAGTTATCCCAAGGGAAATCTGCAGCATGGTGCAGGATAACGAAGCTCAAGAGGATAGATAGAGGCAGGCAGGTTTTGTAACTGCAGGAAAACAAAGCATTTAGCATATTCTTGGATAACCTGCTCTGTTAAAGCATGAAGCCTGTTAGCACTGCTCACATCTCCACAAGTGAAAGACTTACCGACTTCTCCACAGTTGTCCGTCTCCCAGTGCAAGATTTGTGTAATCGCTGAACAGAGACACTGCCTGCAGCAGCAGCAGTTCCTTGTCTGCTATTTCAACTCAGGGCGGGGCTGAAAGGAATGACACAATCAGGAAGTAGAAAAGGAAATCGTGCTTCTAAGAAAATGCCTGGGCAACAGTCAGATCGGGGCTGCAAACAACGGGCGAATGAGCCCTTCACCAAAGCTCCCGAGGGGTTCATGCTGTTGTGGCTGAACCCTCTGGGAACAGTGCTGTCCCTTTAAGCAGGAGCGATGCCTCCTTTTAAACAGAAGTAGCAACCTGTGTGTTAATGGAGAACATTCGGTATTCACAGTGTGGCACAGAAGTTCGGGGCAGTGGCCTCCACTGACCACTGTGGTTGTTACAGTGCTCTGCATTTGTTTACAACTCCACTTTTCCTTCACCGTACCAGGTGAGCCTCACACTCCAGGAACGTGACCAGCTACCGGGAAAGTCAAGCCGCCCATGGGCAAAGCGCTTCGAGTCCAACATCTGTGTGTTCTCATAGTCTCCCTCCTCTCCTCGTGGAGGGATGTCCTGAATTAATTGCAACACAGAGTGGTAGTTGTCCCTCCCCGTGCCTCACTCAGGCGCACGAGTCTCGACGGTGATTCCCGACTGTGGAAGGCATCACTCTTGAGCTTGACCCTGTTTCCACCCACCTTTGTAACAGGGCTGGACATTTATGGCGAAGGTTTTTCCTCCCCGCTCTCCCAGTGTGCCTCAGAATTCCGACGCGGAGAGGGGAGATTAGCTGAGGAGGAGGCCAGGGGAAGGAAGCAGCCTAGGAGTCACGTAGAGACGGTGGGAGATCAGGAGAGGGCTGGCAGAGGAGGAGGAGAGTGGCAGCATAACCTTGTGAGGTTGGAGTCAGAGAGTTTCTGTTTATCATTTCGGGAATTGATGCTCTTGTTGGTCAGTGGTAAACCTCAAATGTTACTTTATATTTTATTACTGTTCTCGTTTTGAAACCCCAGCAAGTTTGAAACAAAAGTTTGAACAAGCTCACAAATGCCATGGCTACTGGAACAGGTCAGAGGCTGGATATTGTTTTAAAGTTTTTTTAAACATTTAGAGTACCCAATTGGTTTTTTTCCAATTAAGGGGCAATTTAGCGCGGCCAATCCACCTACCCTGCACATCTTTGGGTTGTGGAGGTGAAACCCACGCAGATACGGGGAAAATGTGCAAACTCCACACGGACAGTGACCCGGGTCCTCAGTGCTGTAGGCAGCAGTGCTAACCACTGTGCCGCCCAGAGGCTGGGTATTCTGTGACCAGTGACTCACAACATACAGGAGGGTATGCAGAATTGACATTTAATTGGCAAATTTCAATTATTTTAATATAAATAACAGGTGGTGCATTTGTGTTGGAGATATCGGTGTTGGACTGGGCTGGGCACAGGAAGAAGCCACCAGGGTTAAAGTCCAACAGGTTTGTTTCGAATCACTAGCTTTCGGAGCGCAGCTCCTTCCTCGGGTGAATCGTGACCAAAAAAGGTTAGGAGGGGTTATTGGGATAGGGTTGAAGTGAGGGCTTAAGTGGGTCGGTGCAGACTCAATGGGCCAATTAGAACATTACAGAGCAGTACAGGTCCTTCGGCCCTCAATGTTGCGCCGACCTGTGAAACCACTCGAAAGCCCAGCTACACTATTCTCCTATCGTCCATATGTCTATCCAATGATCATTTGAATTCCCTTAGTGTTGGCGAGTCCACTACTGTTGCAGGCAGGGCACTCCACGCCCTTACTACACTCTGAGTAAAGAACCTACCTCTGACATCTGCCCTATATCTATCTCCCCTCACTTTAAAGCTATGTCCTCTCGTTCTGCATTGTATGTTCTATGTGATGATCACCAATCTACATGACGCCCCTTCATGCCCCCGCTTCAACGCCCATTCTTCATAACCCCCTTCACCCCTCCATTCATGGGAATGGCCCCACTCCAGCCCCGACCCCTGACACTGCAAACCTGGCACCCAGGCAGTGCCCCTGACACCCTGGCAGTACCAGGGTGCCCAGGTGCCAGGAGGGAGCCAGGGCATTGCCTTGCCTTGGCCCCGACCATCCTGGGGCTCCAGTGGTCTCCGGGATTTCTGGGGTGGCCTTCACAGCCGATGTTCGCTTGTGGAGACCAGTATTAAATAATGTCTGGGTGAGGCCTCATCGCTGGGGCCGGGAGCCAAGAGAATGTGGCTTCAAACAGGCCTTGCATTTTTAAATGAGATTATCTAGATCACGCTTAGATCGTGCCGGACGCTGTGGGTCACGTGACTCGTGTGCGCAAAAGCCCGATTTGGGCCTCACCTGCAATTCTTCCAGCGCAATGAGATCAGCGCCAGGCCCATTGCAGTGGCAAAGTCACACTCAAGAGTATGAGATTCCAACAACACAAGCCTTATTGATATTAGGCTGCAATAAAGCCATCAAAGTGAGGGAGCTATTGGCTCAAATGAGAAACTGGACACTCAGTCAAGGCTCCTGGAGTCACCTACAAATGGACAGCAATTTCCTGTGTCAGATTTCCAAAAGAAGCCAAACATTGTAATAAAAATGCCTTAAAATAGTTTTGAGTTGCTGCAATTTCCTGTGAGCGAATCAGGTTTACTCAAGCACCCAATGTAATGAGACACTGGTGACCAGTGCTTCCAGCAATCATAGCACACTGTTCCACCAAGAGATAAATAGAAAGGTTCTGCCAAACAGATACAGACACTAATCAAAAAACGTTTCTAAGTGTCATTTCAGGTGTGTTTTGCTGGGGGTTTTGCCCCGGCTCTGTTGGCGATTTCCCCACCGCTATCTAACCACACTTTTTTTTTCTTTTTATAAATTTAGTGTACCCAATTATTTTTTTCCAATTAAGGGGCAATTTAGCGTGGCAAATCCACCTAGCCTGCACATCTTTGGGTTGTGGGGGCGAAACCCACACAAACACGGGACGAATGTGCAAACTCCACACGGACAGTGACCTACAGCCGGGATCGAACCTGGGACCTCGGCGCCATGAGACAATAGGGCTAACCCACTGCGCCACCATGCTGCCCTTATCTAACCACATTTAGTCACTTTTTCAGGCCCTGGGGAATTTCTCTCCAGGCTAGCCCACATTGAATTTTTTCCATCGCTGGGAGCCAAAATCGCTGGCCAGACGGGCTCCTCAGAGATCGGGCCACCATTTTGAAAGGGGGCCTCGATCTCGAGGTGAGCTTGAGGGTCTCCCCACATTCCCCCCCCCCCCCCCCCCATGGGCAATGTCACCCCCCCCCCCCCGCACACACATGGGCACCACCCCCCACTTCCCCAAAGTGAGGACACACCACCATGGGCTGAGTGCCCCCATTTACAGGCCTTACCGTACCCCCTTTCGGGCACTCTCCTCCCCCACCATGCACCTCCCAACCTCCCGGAGGCCCTTTCATTCCAGCCTTTCACCTCTCACACCCTTCATAACTCCTAATCCCTCTCATAGGCATGCCCCCCTCAGGCCCTGACCCTTGGCAGTGCCACCCTGACACTGCCACTGCAACCCTGGCAGTGTTCTTGCCAGCTTGGCAGTGCCACCAAAGCACCTTGCCAATGCTAGTATGGCAGTGCCAAAGCCAGCCTGGCAGTGCCAGGGTGCCACACTACCATGTGCCTGATTACCCAGGGGCCTCCAATGGCCTGGGAGACCCACTGGTGCCATTGCACCTGGTACATGTTCGTACTAATTGGTGCCCGGCTGGGGTTTCCCTGGGGAGGCTGGTGGGTGCCGGGAGCCGGTTAGATCTGGCGTCAGCGTGATTAAGTGGGCAAGATCACGATGTCTCGCGAGATCGCAACAGCTTTCGGGAAGCCTGGGGGAAACTTCTCCTGGCATCTACCAACCGCGTTTTTCATAGATTATCATAGAACTTACGGTGCAGAAGGAGGCCATTTGGCCCATCGAGTCTGCACCGGCTCTTAGAAAGCGCATCCTACCCAAGTTCAACACCTCCACCCTATCCCCATAAACCAGTAACCCCACCCAACACTAAGGGCAATTTTTGGACACTAAGGGCAATTTATCATGGCCAATCCACCTAACCTGCACATCTTTGGACTGTGGGAGGAAACCGGAGCACCCGGAGGAAACCCACGCACACACGGGGAGGATGTGCAGACTCCGCACAGACAGTAACCCAAGCCGGAATCGAACCTGGGACCCTGGAGCTGTGAAGCAATTGTGCTATCCACAATGTTACCGTGCTGCCCTGTTCGAGGGCCTCTGTTCGAGCGCAACATGGCGGTAGATCGCGCCTGGAATAAAAATGGGATTTGATGCCGTCAGTGCCATTTGTCAATATCAGTGACAGAGAAAATCTGATTGATTTTTGTTACACCCAGTTATAAAGTTGTCTTTTTGTTAAACCATGGTGTTCGTAAAATAACTGGGAGAACAATTGGTGTTCAGGGGCAGCACGGTGATGCAGGGTTAGCACTGCTGCATTACGGTGCCGAGGACCCGGGTTCGATCCCGGCCACGGGTCACTGCCCATGCGGAGTTTGCACATTCTCCCGTGTCTACGTGCATCTCACCCACCAACCCAAAAAGATGTGCGGGGTAGGTGAATTGGCCTCACTAAATTGCCCCTTAATAGGAAAAAAAGAATTGGGTATTCTAAATTTTTTTTTTTAAAGGAATAACTAAGCTCAATGCTCCCTGAGCGGAAACTGAACAGCCCCATTCTAAAAGTTGGTGCAACATTGGGTTTGTCTTGATAGCTGGTCAGCGTTAATGTGGCTCGCTTAAGCCAACAAAAAACTGAATTGTTCCAGTCAACAATGTCTCAAAAGTGATTGATTTAAACAGAAAGGAACACAAATTGACGTAAAAATTTATTACAATTCTTGTTTTTCTTTGCTCAAATGAAAGCCAGTTAGTGCCCCGTCACACGCCAGGATCCAAGCATTTAAAGGTATTCCAAAAATTTAGAAACAATCTGGACAGCAGGAAGGGGCAAGGAGATCCCTAGGCAGCTTGGAGGTCTTTTTAGCCCCTGAGTGATCAGGGCCATGGCTGGACAGTGTGCTGCCACTGCCCCCTGGCAGTGCCACAGTAACAACCTGGTAGTGCCAGATTGGCACCGCCAAGGGACAGCAACTATGGGGGGACTGGAAATGGGGGGTAAACAGTGGGGGGGGGGGCTGTTGGCAAACCCATGGCGAGTGTCGCTCAGTTGGGGACTCCCAAGTCACTCACTTGGTGACAGTGATTAGTGTTATGGGGGAGGGGGGGCGGCAGCGAGGTCTTTGTTCGCGCGAAGGGAGGTGGTGGCAGGGCTGTAGGGTTATTCTGAGATCGGAGCACCCTTTTTTGATCTCTGAGGATCTGGCCTTGCTGGATCCCACACATCACATTTTTGCACGAATCACCCCTGGCTCCAAAAAAACTTCTTAAGTGTGGGTGGATTGCAATCTGGATCACACAGATCCACCCGGTGGGAATCGTGCTTCGTTTTCAGTCAGAGACCAAAATTAGAAAATTGTGGGGAGAATTCTGCCCAGTGTTATGTGCATATTTCTGGACTTTACAGTATTATGATCAGATGAGGCGCCCTTCTCTTTTCCCATTTCTCGTTTGACTACAGGTTCTTTTAAAAGGATACTTGTCAATTTAGTAACTGATTATCTATTTACTCATTGTGATCGTAAAAGACACAATCAGACAGATTCCATTGAGTTTTAACAAAGTGAAGAGGATAGCTTTAACCGTACTTAACTTCACCCACACACAGGGCAGCACGGTGGCGCAGTGGTTAGCATTGCTGCCTCACGGCACCGAGGTACCAGGTTCGATCCCGGCTCTGGGTCACTGTCCGTGTGCAATTTGCACATTCTCCCCGTGTTTGCGTGGGTTTCGCCCCCACAACCCAAAGATGTGCAGAGTAGGTGGATTGGCCACGCTAAATTGCCCCTTAATTGGAAAATATGAATTGGGTACTCTAAATTTATTTTTAAAAAGAAAAAAAAAACTTCACACACACACACACATGCAGGTGACACACAAATACATGCATGCACACACACACATGCACACATATAGATGATTTGTCTGTTCAGGGTCAAAAGCTTGCAAGTTGGATTGGAAAGAGAGAGGAAGGAGGGACCCCACTTGGGTCTTCTTCCTTCAGTGGCTTGATGGTGGTCCTGCAGAGAAAGCGAATGCTTAAACACACAAATAGTAAGATTGTCACATGACTGTCAGCCAGTGATTCAAACGTGGTCATGACTAGTGTATTACATTGTAATGTGATTAGTTCACGCTTGGGCATCCCTGTCTCAACAAGGGTCCCATTGTCCAAGTGGTTAGATGTAATGGTTCATCTCCATCCTGTTGTGTCTTGATGCTTTGCTTATGGGACAGGATGCATTGTTCAACAACATTCACTTGAGACCATTGTCTCTGATGGACTTTTGCAAACTTGGGGGACGGGATTATCCATCCCGCCGCACCCGTTTTCTGGTGTGAAGCGCCGGCAATGGGACCCTCCGTCCCGGCAGCCGGCCAATGAGGTTTCCCATTGTGGGCACCCCCACACTGTCAGGAAATCCATGGGTGTAAGTGTGCTGCCGGCAAAGCGGAGGATCCCGCCGGCAGGGAATGCAGCCGGGTCTCTATTTCTTTTTTTTAATTTAGAGTACCCAATTATTTTTTTTCCAATTAAGGGGCAATTTAGCGTGGCCAATCCAGTTACCCTGCACATGTTTGGGTTGTGGGGGTGAAACCCACGCAGACACGGGGAGAATGTACAAACTCTACACGGACAGTGACTCAGGGCCGGGATTCGAACCCGGGTCTCTATTTCAATGGGTTGAAATGGGAAAGGACAGTGATGCAAATTAGTGTAGCCATCTTTGGCTGTCAGCTCAAGTGATTGGAATTTTTACTCTTTTATTAAAACAAACATTCAAATTGTTTTTTCCAGCCAGCGGATTCAGAAATTATTTGATATAAAACACATTTTTCTGATAATATTATGAGAATAAATATGGAGGAACCAGAAGGTGGAAAAACAGATGAACATGAATTATATCAAAACTGAGCGAATATATTTATCAGGAAAGGGTGAACACCTGGGGCTCTTTTCTCTAGAAAACGGGAGGTGGAGGGTTGACTTGCTGGAAGTCTTTTAGAGTTTGATAGGCTAGACATAAAAAAGATGTGCATAGTGTTTTTCAAGACAACCAGATGTCTTGAGGCACTTTACAGTCAGTGAAGTAATAGGGGAAAAACAGAGTCCCGTTTTGGGCGTGTTTAGTGGGTGTTTTAAACAGGACTCTGTTTTATTTTGGCCTTGGCAAGGAACATCCTGCCAAGGTGGCACTTACCTCACATCCAGGAAGAGATCAGTGCGGCATTTTAAAAGCCCGCCCCGATATCCCAACTCCCCTCGGACTACCCACTTTAGCCCCCGGAGTCCCCCCGCAATGGCCCAACTTACCTGTTAGGGGGTCCTCGAGCCCTCCCCTCACCCCACCTCATAAGGGCAGGGATACCCCAGGCTCGATCCCAGGCATGAGCAGCCTGGCCTCCTGGCAGTGCCACCAAGGAACCCAGGCAGTGCCAGAATGGCACTGCCATGATGCTTGGGTGACAGTGCCAAGATTCCAGGCTGGCAGTGCCGGGTGCTAGTGGGAGTGCCAGGGGACCACCCTCCCCAGAGTCCAACTACCCTGGGGCCTCCAATGGCCTGGGTGATGCCCCTTGTACATGTTTGCCTGGACCAGTGCTAAACGGGCCATGGCAAGGTCCCCCAGGGAGAGGCATTCGGTCCCAGGCCTCGGGAGCATCAGGCACCGACATATTTAAGTGAGCCTAATTGAACACTACTCGCCCTCACAGTGAGGGCGAGATCCAGATCACAACACCTTGCAAGATCTCGTGAGGCATTCCGAGCGTCTCAAATCTCACGAGAGGCCTCTTGCAGGGTTTAATGGCCTCATCGCATCACCGAGTCGGGCGCAACGAGGCCGTTCAATCGTGCCCGCAATCACTATTTCATGATAGGAAATGCAACAGCCAATTTATGCACAGCAAGTGCTCACGAACAACAAAGTGATAAAGACCAGATAATCTATTATTGCGATGTTTATTGAGGATTAAATATTGGCCAAGCCATTGGAGAGATCGATGGATCCGGAAGCATGAACTAGTGCCATGGAATCTTCTATCAACCTTCAAGGTCAGATAGGGCCTCAGTTTAATGTTTCAGCTGAAAGACAGAATTCTCCATTCCTGAGACAAAGCTACCACAGCCAGCGCGTGGAATACAATCAATTCCAAGGAGAAACCGGTGCCGGATTCACCGGTTTCGCCGAAATGGGGACCCTCCTAGATGCGGTGGAGGACATAGACATAGACATAGAATTTACAGTGCAGAAGGAGGCCATTCGGCCCATCGAGTCTGCACCTGCTCTTGGAAAGAGCACCCTACCGAAGGTCCAAACCTCCACCCTATCCCCATAACCCAGTAACCCCACCTAATCCCCATAACCCAGTAACCCCATCCTACGGGCAATTTTGGACACTATGGGCAATTTAGCATGGCCAATCCACCGAACCCGTACATCTTTGGACTGTGGGAGGAAACCGGAGAACCCGGAGGAAACCCACGCACACACGGGGAGAACGTGCAAACTCCGCACAGACAGTGACCCAAGCCGGAATCGAACCTGGGACCCTGGAGCTGTGAAGCAATTGTGCTAACCACCATGCTACCAGTGAGGCGGTTGACCCTGTACCCTGGCCCGGGAAGGAGGCTGCCAGCACCCGCTATTCGCTGTGCCTGGGCACAGATGGCAGAGGCGGTCAGTGCCATCAGCAACACCATCCGGACCGGCCAGCAGTGCCGGAAGAAACCGCATGACATCCTCAGGACGGCTCGGGTGAGTAGGCAACATTGTGCCCCTGGCACTGACCCACGTCCCACACACCTGTAACCCAACCCCTCCCAGCCCCACACACACACACACACACACACACAGAGGGCAGCTGAACCCCCACCCTGCACCACATGCCGGCACCCTTACCAGCTGCCATGGCCAGATGCCCTGGTCACTGAGGCCACCAGTTACCCACCCCCCTGGATTACATGTGTCGGACTGTCTAACACTGTCGTTTTCTGTTTCCGCCCCCCAGATAAAGGCCACTCACAACTGACGGGAGCAGGAGAAAACTGGAGAGGGGCTGCTGGACCTGCTGCCCCTCACTGTGGCAGAGCAGAGGGCCCTGGCGGCCCGCAGGAAAGGCAGGTCGCTGGGGTGGAGGACAGCCATGGGCAAGGAAGTGAAACCCTGCTGAGTTTCGCTTTCCCATGCCACGTGGGTCAGCCCTCATCCTCAACCCCACCCCCACACCACCCTCCACCTCTGCCCTCACACCCAAAACAACCCTCAACCCTAACACACTCACCCCCTCCATCCCCACCGCCCCCCCAGCCAGTGCCCCACCCACCGTGGGCCGAGCAGTGATGACGACAGCAGCATGGACGGCAGCCCCTCCGCCCGAGATTCAGGACACTCTGGAACCCAAGTACGAGGATGATAGTGATTTTCCATCACAGCTGTCTCCAACACCCTTCACCATCCCAGAGGCACTCACCTCGGTTGGGCACTTTAGTGTAGAGTCTTCTGGGACACTCTATGGTGCTCACAACACAGCTGCTCCAGCACATCAGGTGGAGGCAGGAACACCCAAGGGGGGGGATGCTCGGAGGCGGACCATCCCCAGGAACTAGCTGCCGTCCAGATGGGTCCCAGACTTCTGGAACATACAGTCCCATCGATTGTGGAGACACAGTCTCAGAGCTAAGGACGACATAAGGGGTTGTAGGGAGCATCCAGCACTGCATCCGCAGGTGGAGGAGTCCAACCACGTGCAGGAGCAGGAGGAGGTGCCGACCATGTGTGCCACCAAGATGTAGTATTAGGGCCCGCAAGGCCAGAAATTTAGACACCAGTTAAGTTGGCATGGGTGCAGGGCACAGTTTAGTTCTAGGGGCTAGGGCACAAGCCTGTATCTATGTTGTCGCATTTCACACAGTTACAACCTGCCACGGTGCTCTGTCAGTTGGGTGTGAGGGGTGGGCTGTGTCATAATATGCCCTCATGTTCATAATGAGATACAGACAGGCAGTGATGGACACACACAGGAACCAATCACCACACAGAATACAGAACAACCAATCACCAGGCAGGACACTACAGGATACATTACCAGTATTAAACACACCAGGCAGGAAGGCTTGGCCTCTTCGAACTGGTGATAGCTGTAGCAACAGTCAGGATGCAATGTACAGTCAGCACCTACTACACATGGCACAGAGCAAGTCTGGGCAAGCCAGACCAAGGTTAGCAAGCTTAGATTAATAGAGTGTCGACCCACAGCGAACTATGTACATTACTCGGCAAGTTCAATAAAGCAGTGTTGAACCATTGACAGCGTTGGAAACCTGTTTTCAAGTGATACTGCATCGAGTTGCTGTCGTGTTTATCCAACATATATAACACATCATGGTACCAGGAAACTATTAACTCTAACGGACCTACCTCGAGTAAATCTGAAATAACCGGAAAGCAAGTAGCAAACAGCCAGCGGTATGGAAAAGATCCAGGCCCCTCCGCGGCTCCGGATCTCCGGCAACCTCGGCGCTAACTGGAGGGTCTTCAGACAGAAGTTCCTCCTACACCTCGGGGCATCCGACCTTGAGGAAGCATCAGATGCCAGGAAAATCGCGCTGCTCCTGTCGACGGCGGGGGATCATGCCATCCACATCTTTAACTCGCTCACGTTTGCCCAAGGGGAAGATAAAGCAAAGTTCCAGACCATTCTGCAAAAATTCGACAGCCACTGTGAAGTAGAGCTAAATGAGAGCTTTGGACGGTACATCTTGCAACAGAGGCTTCAGGGTAAGGACGAACCTTTTCACTCCTTTTAGACCCATCTCCGCATCTTAGCGCAGTCATGTAACTATGACTCAACTGCTGATTCTATGATCCGGGATCAGATCGTTTTCGGGGTCCATTCCGACTCCCTTCGGGAGCAGCTCCTTAAAATCAAACGTATGACCCTCCCGATCGCCATCGAAACGTGCGTTGCCCATGAACATGCCAGAAATTGCTATCCCACACCAAGGCGGCAGAAACGGCAAAACTAGCCTCCCGCATGGCAGAAAGTGCACAGGCCATCGCTAGGCTGCAGGGCCTGAGCACTGAGGAGAGTGGCCATTTTGCGGGTTACAGTGGCCGTTTCGCGGGCTTTCCACAGGGCCCCGCGCAGGCGCACCGCGACTGGGAGGACAATGCGGCCGGAAACCCCCTGCGCATGTGCGAACGTCGGCCGACCGCACTGCGCAGGTGCGAAGGCGCACGGGACGCACTGACGTCAGCGTCATGACGTGCCAAAATTGTGGCTCCGACCATTTAAAGCGGCAATGCCCAGCCAAAGGAAGGCGATGTCTACAATGTGGAAAGCCTGGGCATTATGCGGCCTTATGCAGGTCCGCTCCACCAGTCAAAAGCCAGTGATCCCAGCTGCAACGCAGACCTGTCCACTGCATACAGCAAGGTATGCAGGATTCCAATCCTGAAAGCCCAACGGACCCAAATGATGACTGCCTCGAGCCTCCATATCAGGTGGGCATTATCACCACACGTGAGACGGTCTCCTCCACTCATGCAAAGCGCCTCGCAATCCTAAGTGTGGATTCTGGTGACGAATGGCTGTCGTTAAAGTGAATCAGTGCAGAATCCAATTCAAACTGGACACTGGTGCATCTGCAAACCTCATATCCCGGGCAGACCTCAACAGCATCCGAGACCAACCCAAAATTCTTCCGCCAGCCTGCCAGTTCCTTGATTACAATGGCAATGCCATAGCTGCTAGTGGATCGTGTCATCTAGTTGTATCCCACAAGGCAATCACGGCGACGTTAAGATTCAAGATTGTCAGGCCTGACAAGGCATCCCTGCTCGGTGCCCGTGCATGTAAACTCCTTAATCTGGTACAGCGAATCCATGCCATGTCCTCTGCACCTCCGACTGCCTCATCTCATGTGAATCTACAGACTCATATAGACGACATCCTCACGCAATATCCCGATGTGTTCGATGGGATGGGTACTCTCCCGTATCGCTACAAAATACTACTTAAGCCGGATGCCACCCCAGTCATTCATGCACCACGCCGGGTGCCGGCTCCTCTAAAGGATCGTTTAAAAGCGCAGCTGCAAGAGATCCAAAGCCAGGGCATCATCTCAAGGGTCACGGAACCAACAGACTGGGTCAGCTCCATGGTGGCGAAATATGAATCAGTATCGATCCCAAAGACCTCAATCGCAGCATCATGAGGGAGCACCACCCGACCCCGAAGCGGGAAGAATTAACCTCTGAGATGGCATCTGCCAAATTCTTTACCAAGCTGGACGCCTCACATGGTTTCTGGCAGATACACCTGGATTACTTCAGCAGGAAGCTCTGCACGTTTAACACTCCGTTCGGCAGGTACTGTTGTAACCGCTGCCTTTCAGTGTTATTTCAGCCTCCGAAGTCTTTCACCGCATAATGGAGCAAATGCTGGAGGGCATCGAGGGTGTGCGAGTCTATGTGGATGACGTGATAATCTGATCCACGGCCCGCGAGGAGCACATAGATCAGCTCCAACAGGTCTTTAAAAGGGTCCACGAGAATGGCCTCAAGTTAAACAGGGCCAAATGCTCCTTTGGTCTGTCATCAATCAAATTTCTGGGTGACCAAATATCCCAGCAGGGTGAGCAACCTGATTCCGACAAAGTAATGGCAATCAATGCCATGAAGACCCCAGAGGACAAAAAGGCAGTACTACGCTTCCTGGGGATAGTGAATTTTCTGGGAAAATGCATTCCTAACATGGCATCCCACACCACAGCCCTCCGGCATCCAGTAAAAAAGACCACAGTATTCCAATGGACACCAACACACCAAACGGACTGGATGGAGCTCAAGGCAAAGCTCACCACGGCCCCAGTCCTGGCGTTCTTTGACCCGACCAAGGAAACAAAAATATCCACGGACGCAAGCCGGGACGGCATTGGTGCGGTGCTACTCCAAAAAGATGGTTCCTCGTCCTGGGCTCCAGTGGCATCCAGGGCCATGACTCCGACCGAGCAAAGGTACGCACATATTGAAAAGGAGTGCCTGGGTCTCCTAACAGGAATCGTCAAATTCCACGATTACGTACACGGTCTGCCAAAGTTCACGGTGGAAACAGACCACAGACCCTCAGCCCACATCATCCAGAAGGATTTAAATGACATGACGCCCCGGCTACAGCGCATTCTTCTGCGACTCCGCCGATATGGTTTCGACCTCGTCTACACACCGGGCAAGGAGCTGATAATCGCGGATACCCTATCCAGATCCATCACCACGCCCTGCGAACATGTAGACTTCATTCGCCAAATTGAGGCACGGGTGCAGATGTGCGCCAGCAACCTCCCGGCCACTGATGAACGTGTCATCGAGATACGAGCAGAAACTGCCAAAGACCCTCTGCTGAAAAGGGTAAAGCACCACCTCGCAAATGGGTGGCGCAAGGGGCAATGCCCCCAGTTTTTTAATGTCAAGGATGATTTGACGGTTGTTGAAGGGATCATTCTGAAACTGGATCGAATTGTTATCCCCCACAGCATGCAGGCCATGGTGCTCAAGCAGATCCATGAGGGTCACCTTGGAGTCGAGAAATGCCGACGCAGAGCTCGACAGGCAGTTTACTGGCCTGGGATCAGCCAGGACATCTCCAACATGGTCCTCTATTGCACCACATGCCAGGGATTCCAACCATCTCAGCCCAAGGAGACGCTCCAACACCATGAGCTCGTGACCTCTCCGTGGTCCAAGGTGGGAATAGACCTCTTTCACGTAAATGGGCGTGACTATGTACTTTTGATCGATTACTTTTCGAACTACCCAGAAGTTGTGAAGCTGTCGGACCTCACGTCAAAATCAGTCATCAAGGCCTGCAAGGAGACGTTTGCCAGGCACGGTGTACCACTCACAGTGATGAGCGACAACGGTCCATGTTTCCACAGCCAAGAGTGGTCTGACTTTGCACAATCCTACCATTTCAAACATGTCACATCCAGTCCCCATTACCCGCAGTCAAATGGGAAGGTGGAAAAAGAGGACTACATTGTCAAGCAGCTGCTCTGATTTTAACCTTGCACTGTTGGCATACAGGGCAACCCCACTGTCGACTGGTCTGTCTATGGTTCAACTACTCATGAATCGCAACCTGCGGACAACTGTTCCAGCCATCCACGTTCCAGACCTTGATCACGTCACGGTGCTAAGAAAAGTGCAGCGACTCAGGGACCAGCAGAAGATCACGTATGATGCTCATGTCACTGATTTGCCTGTGCTGGCTCCAGAAGATGTTGTTCGCATCTGCCTGAGAGAGGTTGGTCAGCCCCAGCTGTTGTTATACGACAGGCTGCCCCCAGGTCTTTCGCTGTTTGCATGGCTGATGGCTCCATTCTCAGGCGCAACAGAAGGGCACTGCGCAAAGTTGCCTGCCCACCACCACCTGACCACACCCCTCCGTATGTCGAGACGCCTCCTCCGGACATTTCAAATCACGAGCCCGCCAATCTGGCAGCAATCCCGCCTGTCGAGAAGCCAGCGCCCCCCCCGCCACCTCTGAGGCGGTCGACAAGAATCCGTTGCCCACCACAAAGACTGGACTTATAGGGCGAAATTCTCCCCCAACGGCGCGATGTCCGCCGACTGGCGCCAAAAACGGCGCCAATCAGACGGGCATCGCGCCGGCCCAAAGGTGCGGAATGCTCCGCATCTTTGGCGGCCTAGCCCCAACATTGAGGGGCTAGGCCGATGCCGGAGGGATTTCCGCCCCGCCAGCTGGCGGAAATGGCGTTTGTTGCCCCGCCAGCTGGCGCGGAAATGCGGCGCATGCGCGGGAGCGTCAGCGGCCGCTGTCAGTTTCCCGGTTGCATGCGCGGGAGCGTCAGCGGCCGCTGTCAGTTTCCCGCGCATGCGCAGTGGGGAGAGTCTCTTCCGCCTCCGCCATGGTGGAGGCTGTGGCGGAGGCGGAAGGGAAAGAGTGCCCCCACGGCACAGGCCCGCCCGCGGATCGGTGGGCCCCGATCGCGGGCCAGGCCACCGTGGGGGCACCCCCCGGGGTCAGATCGCCCCACGCCCCCCCCCCAGGACCCCGGAGCCCGCCCACGCCGCCTGGTCCCGCCGGTAAATACCAGGTTTGATTTACGCCGGCGGGACAGGCAATTTCTGGGCGGGATTTGGGCCCATCCGGGCCGGTGAATCCAGCGGGGGGTCCCGCCAACCGGCGCGGCCCGATTCCCGCCCCCGCCCAATCTCCGGTACCGGAGACTTCGGCGGGGGCGGGATTCACGGCGGCCAACGGCCATTCTCCGACCCGGCAGGGGGTCGGAGAATGACACCCATAGACTTTAACTGTGCAAATTTTGTTCACCTTGTTCTGTATATGCACGATAGACACCTTCCCATGTATATATGTTCACTCACTCACCATTTTGCACATAGTCACACATGTAAATACAAGCACACAGCCACAAGCATCCAAAATTTATTTAAAAGGGGCAGATGTCATAATATGCACTCATGTTCATAATGAGATACAGACAGGCAGTGATGGACACACAGAGGAACCAATCACCACGCAGAATACAGAACAACCAATCACCAGGCAGGTCACTATAGGGTACATTACCAGTATAAAACACACAAGGGAGGAATGCTCGGCCTCTTCGCACTGGTGATAGCTGTAGCAACAGTCAGGGTGCAATGTACAGTCAGCACCTACTACACATGGCACAGAGCAAGTCTGGGCAAGCCAGACCAAGGTTAGCAAGCTTAGATTAATAGAGTGTCGACCCACAGCGAACTGTGTACATTACTCGGCAAGTTGAATAAAGCAGTGTTGAACCATTGACAGCGTTGGAAGCCTGTTTTCAAGTGATACTGCATCGAGTTGCAGTCATGTTAATCCAACATATAGAACACACAGGCTGGTCTGGGCTGGCCAGAGAGGGGGCGACGGGAGAACTTTGCAGGTGGCTTGTGCTCCATGATAGCGCAGATGCACCTGTGCACCGAGGTTTGTGAGATCCCGGGCAGGCCCCACTTGGACCTGGATGGACCCCGTTGCGTAAAGGTTCAGGGCGACCGTCACCTTGATGGCAACTGGGAGTGAGTGTCCTTCCCAATGCCTCTGCGGTGCCAGGTGTGCCATGATCTGGCAGATTAATCGCACTGTTTCCCTGATCAGCCGGAGTCTTTGACGGCATGCCCGGTCCGGCAGGTCCTCTAATGTCAGGTGCTGCCGGTATGCACAAGACTTCATGCGGCGCCTCCTTTGCACCTCCCCCACCTCCTCGGCCTGTTGGGCGGCTGGCTCTCCATCCTGGACGGCTGCCTCCTGTCCCTCTGTGGCACGCTGTGCTGCTGCACGCTTCACTGCTGCAGCTTCCCCCTCGAGCAACTCCAGCTCATACGGCCGCAGGGCATCCCCAGGGCTGCAGCGACTAGGAGGAAGGCCACCGTTGTTCGTTGAATTCCAACTGGCTGCAAGGGGTGAAAGTCCGACATGTTAGCATGGTGCGTACCCCTGTGCCCAACCAGGTCCACCAGGCTACATGGTGGCCCCAGTTGGCACTGCAGGCTCTGCCCCCGCAAGTCCTCACCCCCCATCACCCTGGCCCCATCATTGCCCGGCACCATGGGGGCCTCTGGCCCTAGCGCTCATCCCTGCTGCCAGGGATACCGTCGGCTGGCATTGCCCTTTACAGCGGTACACTCCCTGGCCCCTGCCCGGCACCCCGGTAGGGGCTACAGTGGGCGTTGCACTTGAGTGGGCCGCTTGATGCCCCACTGGCGGGTGGCGGCCGGGTGGGGTGGGGGACGGGGGCACCTTATGGCCAGTGTCACTTTGCAGAACCAAGGGCCAAGGTGGGTGGTCAGTGTGGTGCGCAGCAAGATGGCTGCCTTGCAGGCCGCGGCCCAAGCCTGAACACACCCCAGTCCCATGGGGGGTCACTCCAGCCCCACGGCCGATTGCCCTGTCCCCCCCCCCCCCTCCCCACCAGCCATGGAAGGGCCCCCTCAGCCCAGCCAGCCCAGCCAGTGTCTGGCCCAGCAACCCACAGCTGGGCCTCTCTGTGCCCTACCTCCTCTCTCTCTCCCTCATCAGCCACGACGCTGGTTTCCCGATTTTTAAAAGTACAGTGAACCGCGCCGTTGGAACTTGGCCCATCGGAGGCGGAGAATTGTGGAGGCCCCGGAGAATACCGGGTTGGGCCCACTAATAAAATACACACGGTTTTTACTGTACGTGCTTTCCGGTCCCCATTGACGCCGCTATCGAAGTGACGGAGAATCATGATTTGACAAAATCGCGCTCGCTGCAATTTCAGCTTCCTAAACGATTTTCCACCCAATTGCGTTTCCCGATTTTGACGTCAGCCAATGGAGAGTCTCGCCCATCATCTCTGACAGTGCTGCACTCCCTCATACTGTACTGGAGTTTCAGCTTTGATTTTTGTATTCATGTCTTCGAGTAGGTCTTGAACTCAGCGATGAGAGTAGTACCAGCTGAATCATGGCTCACTGTCACATAGAGAAATCGTGTTGACTTGTGCAAAAGTCCAAACGTAGGTGTCCTAAATATCAGATGGTCACTAATAGCTTCAAACAGGAAGTGAGGAGAAACATCTTTACCCAGAGATTGGTTAGAATGTAGAAATTGCGGGATGGCATACGCCGAGGACCAGGGTTCGATCCCGGCCCTGGGTCACTGTCCATATGGAGCACATTCTCCCCGTGTTTGCGTGGGTTTCACCCCCACAACCTGAAGATGTGCAGGGTAGGTGGATTGACCACGCTAAATGGTACCTCAATATAAAAAAAAAAGAATTGGGTACTCTAAATTTATTTTTGAAAGTATGTGGTACTTGTTACCACAAAGAGTTAGCTGAGGCAATTAGCATAGATGTATTTAAATGAGACAAACTGCTGAGGAAGAAAGGAATAGAATAGAATCCCCACAGTGCAGAAAGAGGCCATTTGACCCATTGCGTCTGTACCAACCCTCTAAAAGAGCGCCCTGACCAGGCCCACTCCCCCACCCCATCCGATAACCCCAGTTGACCTTTTTTAAAAAAAAATGTTATTCTCCTTTTTCACATTTTTTCCCACATTTACATCCATCAACAATAAACAATAATCAGCAAGATATGTCAGTCCCCATAATAACAATGATCCCATCTACCCACCAACCCCCAAACCTCAATCCGCATGTTTACATAAACAAATGACAAAAAGGAATCAGGGATTACCCGTAGTCACCCTTAATCTTACACAGCTCTCCCCCCCCCCCCCCCCCCCCCCCCCACCTCCCCCACCTCCCCCAAGGTCTCCAGCTCCTCCCGTCCACTGCCTCTTGTAAAACTCCTCCTCCCAACCTCGGTTCCTTCCCCCCAACTTTCCACCCCGGCTAGACCACTCGGACCCTGTTCTGCCAGGCTCTGATGGCCGCAGCCCCTCCCCCCACCTCACTCCCGTTCACTGGCCGGCTTAAACCGGACAGCATGGAGGCCCTCGCTCAGGGACTTTTACAAGCTCAGGGACTTTTATTTTGGAACGACAGAAGCAGCGGAGGAGTTTGCGAAAGCAGAAGGACTGTGGCAGAACTGACAAATTGAGGAATGGCCATGTGCCGATGTAACCTCATGACAGAATTTGAACAGAGGATTGCAGGGTTCCTCAGAGAAAGAGGATTTTTAGTGCTGATATTAATTATCTCTAGTGATAGAAACTGGCTGTTGGGACAGAGTTGTCTGACTTTGATGTTCCTGTCCCCTAACACACAAGGAGCCGTGGGCCTGCTAGTGACCACGTTTCCATCAGTCCAGTTTGCTGTCATCTGTGACTCATTGGAGCGCTCTCACCTCGGTATCAGTCTTTGGTCCTGAGACTTTCATTCCTGGGCAGTCACAGTGGGTTGACTACCCTGGAGCCGGGAGGTATCCTGAGTGCATCCTTCCCTTGCCACATATGTATGAAATCATGCTTCCCCCAGTTATCACAGAATCTAGCTCCCAGCCCAGTTCCCATTGGTCCGGACACATTTCTGCTGCTTCTGATCGAAAGATACTTTTAAAAATTGTAAATGCTGCTTGCCGTTAAAATTGGTTGGGCCTCACTTCCTTCCTTCGGGAAGTTTCGAAAGGAATGAAAGGGGCGGTCACTGTCTCACTTTCCACCTGCAGTGATTATCGAATAACTGAATTGAAAATTATTTCACATTTAGTATGCTTTCTGTATCCAATCCACTGTTTTTTAATATAAATTTAGAGTACCCAATTGGTTTTTTTTCCAATTAAGGGGCAATTTAGCATGGCCAATTCACCTACCCTACACATCTTTTATGGTTGTGGGGGTGAGACCCACGCAGACACAGGGAGAATGTGCAGACTCCACACGGACAGTGACCCGGGGCTATGATCGAACCTGGGTCCTCAGTGCCGTGCTAACCACTACACAACAGTGCTGCTCCATGCAATCCTCTATTAAGTGGATAATAAATAAATAGATCTCCAAATGTCAGATTAAAAAGATGCTGATTCCTGTGAATGCGTGAAACGTTCCTATTGAACAAAAGCTGAGGGTAATGATACCCCAACGCTGTTACCCATGCAAATTAGATGCTGAATCCCCCTCCAGATGTTTGTGAAGCAGGTGAGTCTCCACTTTCCCATTATAAAATTAAGGACCAGGGAAACCTGTTTTCAACAAGCTTTAGCCATCTCTGCCTCCTCCCTCTCTGTACTGCTGTTGAATTTCAGGGCCATTGACTGGAGGTCTGACGTGCAGGGGAGCAAAATACTCAATGCTCCACTTCCGCTGAACAGCCACAGATTACTGTACACTGATCTTTAACAAGGCACCAACAAGCTCAAATAAACTTTCCATGAACCTTTACCATTTCTTTTCTAGGGATATGAAAACTAAAAGTAATCCGTTTACCAGGTCTGTTGAAATAGCGGATAGAGGAATTTCTGTTCACCAATCTTAGGAATGAGTTTCAAGGCCCACATCAGACAGTGAGCAGAGTTTTCAGGACCCTTGCAGAGAACAAGAAATGTTCCTTGTGCTTCGTGCAAAATTTAAAGGTAAAATTATGCAATTAGTCAGTGTTGAGGACCTTTATGGAGTAATGAGGAGGGCCAATTGGATTTCCTCATCCAATAATCATCTTGCGACACATACAGCCTGCTTTTTAACAGCTGGATCCTGATCAAAATATGACCTGGTTTGGCAAGAATATATTCCACTTAGATCCGGGTCCGCCCAAACCACAGATACAGCTGAACTGTTGACCAATCTCATGGCTCACATCATCATCTGTGACTGAGTCATTCCTCCACCCTTCCAAATAAACACTGAGTTAACAGATCGCAGACAATGAGCTGATCTCCCCGGATGGTAATTTGTTGGTGATTCAACCACAATTCTCATGGGAGTCTAAAAAAAGGATAATTTCTATTTGCTTTTGCATGGATCTTACACCACAGAACCAGGCTGCTTGGCTCATCAGCTGTATGCCAGCTTTTATGGTTCGGATGAGCCTTCTCATTATCTCCACCCTAACAGCATATCCTCCGACTCCTTAATCCCACAGGTGTTCATCAAGTTTCCCCTTAATAATAACAGCAACTAGGGCAGCACGGTGGCGCAGTGGGTTAGCCCTGTTGCCTCACAGCGTTGAGGTCCCAGGTTCGATCCTGGCTCTGGATCACTGTCAGCGTGGAGTTTGCACATTCTCCCCGTGTTTGCGTGGGTTTCGCCCACCCCCAATCCAAAGATGTGCAGGCTAGGTAGATTGGCCACGCTAAATTGCCCCTTAATTGGAAAAAATGAATTGGGTACTCAAAATTTATAAGAAAAGTTAATAAGTTTTAAAATAATAACAGCAACTTATATTTATGTAGCATATTTAATGTAATGAAACATACATAGAAAATAGAAGCAGGAGGAGGCCATTCGGCCCTTCATGCCTGCACCGCCATTCATCATGATCATGGCTGATCATCAAGTTCAACACTCTGATGCCACCTTCCCCACATATCCCTTTCCCCGTAGCCCCAAGAGCTATATCTAATTCCTTCTTGAAATTGCACAATGTTTTCGCCTCACCTACCTTTTGCAGTAGTCAGTTCCAGAGGAAAGTCCCAAGGTGCTTCACAGGAGCTTTAGAGAACAAAGTATGACTCCGAGCCTTGTAAGGTGATTGTGGTCTATAACATCCTGGTACCCCAGCGAGAGATTTAGGGGGGTACCCTAATGATGTGCTGGGAATCCCTTGAGGAAGTTCCCATATAACGGTTTATCCGGCAATTGCCCAGAAGTGCTAGGTTGTTCCTCTGGACATTTGCGTTGGGCTAGGAACTATCCGACAGAAGTGATTTAAATCGCTAACTTAGGATGGTTCTGCCCGTTTTACCCTGATAGTTACTCTGAAAGAGTCAGAGGAAAAAAAATCACTTATGATTCCAGAGTAATTATTTATAAAAACCCAGACGCAGACTCGCACGGGACCCCCACACACACGACCACTCCCCCCCCGTTTCGAGTCTGGATGACTCTTTGTCGAATAACAAATTTTAACCTCAGGACGTGGATGAGTGAGGAGAAAAGAAGTCCAAAATGTTTCTAGTTATACCCCTGGCAGAAAGTATGTATGCTTGCATATTTGTAACTGCGTATATAGGGATAGCACAGTGGTTAACACTGCTGCCTCACAGCGGCAGGGACTTGGGTTCAGCTCCGACCTTGGATGACTGTGTGGAGTTTGCACATTCTCCCCCTGGGTGTGTGGGTTTCCTCCCACAGTCCAAAGATGTGCAAGTTAGGTGGAGTTACGAGGATAGGGTGAGGGAATGGGCCGAGGTAAGGTGGTCCTGCAGAAAGTCAGTGAAGACTTGATGGCTGAGGTGCCTCCTTCTGCACTGAAGGTGCACTGACTATGTTCTATACGCATGCAAGAAACAAAGGCAGAGGTTTCATTCGTAGAGAGGGAGCGTTGTACTTTGCGATGTGGTGTCTTTTGGATGAGGAATTAAACTGCTCAAAGCCCCATCTGCTCTTTCAGGGGGACAGACAAGATCCTAGGACACTATTCAAGGAGCAGGAATGTTCTCACTTTTAATTTGGTCAATATGTGACCCTCAACCAGCACCTAAAAATAGATTAAACATAAAATACTGCAGCAATCCAAAATAAAAATAGAATTCCAGCATCTGCAATATTTTGCTTTAGTATTAGTGTTTAGTTCACAACCACTTCCTTTCCCAGGGAGGCTCACTCTGAAGAAGTTATGCTCTTCTCTCTGATGGGGTTTCCATTCGCAGCCTTGTTCACCTACATTGCTTACTGTTTTCCTTCTCGTCTTTGATCATGTATCTGCCGAAACTCGCATTCACAGCCACATATCCCCTTCCTTAGCAACCCATTTCAGGCTCCAAGTTATTCCATGTGGGTTCCAAATAAAAATTCCAGTCTTCACATTTTGGATCCAGCCAGGATTACAGGTAGCCCTGAGCCACACAATGTGCTGAATTTCACATTGCCCCCTATCCCCTCGGGCGGATTTGAAGGCAGGGAGAGAATGGAAAATGAAGCGGGCGGCCAGCCCACCCTCCGGCCTGTCCCCCAAATTACAGGGAATGGGTACCATGTCAGGCAGCTCACCTGTCTTTATGCTCTTTTGAGGCCTCTAGGTGGCCAGTTAATGGCCACTTAGTCTTCATTCCATTTCTGCCACTATAATATGGCAAGCTATAATATGACAAGCTGGGGAAGGGCCTGGGTGGGGGGCTATGGAGGAGGCGGGGAGGGGGGGGGGTTAGTGGAGCAAGGTGGCCAGCCCAGCCAGTTTTGGACTAAAGGAGGGCAGGAAGTGGTGTTACCTTCTTTGGGGCACACTCTGTGGTGTTCTTTGTGTTGCCAGGATGGATTTGTAGTGTACACAAAGAACACACAAAGCTAAGTCAAATAACAAAGCTAATATTTATTACACTACTTATTTTTTTTTAAATTTAGAGTACCCAATTCATTTTTTCCAGTTATGGGGCAATTTAGCATGGCCAATCCACTTAACCTGCACATCTTTGGGTTGTGGGAGCGAAACCCATGCAGGCATGGGGAAAATGTGCAAATTCCACACGGACAATGCCCCAAAGCCGGTATCGAACCTGGGACCTCGGCGCCGTGAGACAGCGATGCTAACCACTGCTCCACCCTGCTGCCCCTATTACACTACTTATTATACAATTCAATCATTATTCTTAAAGCAAGCAATATTCTAACTAAACTACAATCTACACTATATTAACACATCTCTCATGCACACCATCTTAAATTGTACTCTGCTCTGCTCGTTGTCTCGCTAACCTTCTCTTGCCTTCTCTACCCTCTCCCAGAAGCCTGAGAGGCATTCCCTTTTATAGGTCTGCTCTCCAGCTCCGTCTGGTGGTAGAATACAATGTTACATTAACTCTTAATGTGCCAGACATTACACATAATGTCGCACACCCCACGCAAAAGATGATACCCCACCCTTCCTATCTCCTTCTCAGTCTCTAAAGCTCCCCTTCATTTCCTCCCCATCACCCCCCTCCACTTCCCCCCCACCACTCCCCCTACCACCCCACCTCCCCACTTTTAGCTTAGGGTTGTGGGGCTGGGGGGGTAGTGGGTCATTCTTCTCCCTATAAAATCCATCCCAGTGTTCCTCACACCACTTTACCCCCCGAGGTCCAGGCTCAGTGCCATGTGCCTGCACGTGCACAACCTCGATCTCTCACTTCAGCAATACTGACTCACTCTATCTTAAAATTAACCTGGTCTAAGGCAGCATGATGGTGCAGTGGTTAGCACTGGGACTATGGCGCTGAGGACCCGGGTTCAAATCCCTAGCCCTGGGTCACTGTCCGTGTGGAGATTGCATATTCTCCCTAAGTCTACGTGGGTTTCGCCCCCACAACCCAAAGATGTGCTGGTTTGGTGGATAGGCCATGCTAAATTGCCCCTCAATTGGAAAAAAATAATTGGGTACTCTAAATTTTTTTTAAAATTAACCTGGTCTGTCCTGTTGGAAGGTTACAGACCTGAAAAGTTAACCCTGCATTGATCTACTGAGTATTTCCAGCGTTTTCTGATTTTATAACGTAAAAGTAAATTATTGAGTCATTTATTTCATTGTTTCCAGTGGGACACT
Organism: Scyliorhinus torazame; assembly: GCF_047496885.1. Taxonomy (NCBI): domain Eukaryota; kingdom Metazoa; phylum Chordata; class Chondrichthyes; order Carcharhiniformes; family Scyliorhinidae; genus Scyliorhinus; species Scyliorhinus torazame. Next base: position 69,731,059 of record NC_092723.1, on the reverse strand, counting down.
GCAGTGCTCAAATTGGCTACATGTTTCGTAAATTGCAGTACAGTACTTGTCAGAAGCAACAAATGAACTGGAAATCACCTTGAGATGTTCAGCGGTAATGAAAAATACAATGGAAATGTAAGTCTTTCTTTATGTGAGTGTGTGTGTGCCCATGAGCGCATATATGTGTGTTTGTGTGCACGTATATATGTCTGGGTGGATATGTGTTCCTGTGTGCACGTATATGTGGGCGGGTTTAGCTCAGTGGACTAGACAGCTGGTTTGTAATGCAGAACAAGGCCAACAGTGCGGGTTCAATTCCCGTACCGGCTTACGCGAACAGATGCCAGAATGTGGCGACTAGGGGCTTTTCAGAATAACTTCATACTTGTGACAATAAAACATTATTATTATGTGTGCCTGTATGCATGTATATGTGTTCCCGTGTGCATGTGTGCGCGTACAGGTGTGCCTGTCTATGCATATGTGTGCCTGTGCACATGTATATGTGTGTGTGTGTTTGTGTGCGTCTCTGTGTTGCCTTGTCTGTGTATGTGTATTTGTGCCTGTGTGCATGCATATGTGTGTCTGTGCACACGTGTATGTGTTCCCATGTCCATGTATATGTGTACCTGTGTGCATGTATTTGTGTATTTGTGTGCACACATGTGTATGTATGTGTGCCTGTGTCTGTATATTGTGCTTGTGTTCACATATATGTGTACTTGTGTTGGCATATATATGCACCTGTGTGTGTACATGTGTCCCTGTGTGCACGTATATGTGCATCTGTATTCCCGTAATGTGTGATTGTGTGCATGTATACATGTGCCTGTGTGCATTGTGTGTGCCTGTGTATGCGTATATGTGTCCATGTATTTGTGTGCTTGTTTTTGTGTATGTGCATGTATATGTGTGCCTTTGTGCATGTATATTGTGCCTGCGTGCACGTGCATGTGCCCCTGTGTGCGTGTATATGTGCACCTGTGTGTATATATATATGTGTCCCTGTATGCATGCATATGTGGGCCTGTGGGCACATATATATTTTTTTATTTTGCCAACCCACCTACCCTGCACAACTTTGGGTTGTGGAGGTGAGACCTATGCAGACACAGGGCGAATGTGCAAGCTCCACACGGACAGTGACCCAAGGCCGGGATTGAACCTGAGACCTCGGCGCCATGAGGCAGCAGTGCTAACCACTGCACCACCGTGCCGCCCCCACAGCTGTTTATTTATAACAAAAATAGAGATAAGACATGCAATAATCGGGGGATGGTGCAGTGGTTAGCACTACTGCCTCACAGCGCCGTGGACCCGGGTTCGATGAAGCCTTCCTACCTTGGCAGAACATTCCAGAATGGTCAGCACCAATTAGAATAGATTATCCGCTAAGTGCCTGGCAATGTAAGCAGCTCAATGGCCACCAGCCAAGTCCATCAAGATATATCATCATTGATGTCAGACCAAACTGCTCATCCTGCTGGATGTTCATTTAAAAAAAATTAATGGTGAAGTCCATCTGAAAGGCATAGGTCCCAGGTACAAAAATTGAAAGAGAAGAATAACAGAAATTAAAAGGATAAACAAAGGGCAGACAAGGATTAACAGGAAGATCCTTATATATGTGCGTCCATGTGCATACATTTGTGTACTTGTGTGCTTGCACATATAATGTACAATGTGCCTGTGTGTGTATATGTGTGCCCATGTGTGTTTGTGTGCCTGTGTGTGTATATTTAAAACAAAATTTAGAGTCCCCAATTCATTTTTCCCAATTAAGGGGCAATTTAGCGTGGTCAATCCACCTAACCTGCACATCTTTGGGTTGTGTGGTCGAAGCCCACGCAAACACGGGGAGAATGTGCAAACTCCACACGGACAGTGACACAGAGCCGGGATCGAAACTGGGACCTCGTTGCCGTGAGGCAGCAGTGCTAACCACTGTGCCACCATGCTGCCCTGTGTGTGTATATTTCTCCCTGTGTGTATATATATGCACCTGTGTGTACGTATATGTATGCCTGTGTGCGCGTATATGTGTGCCCGTGTGTGTTTGTATGCCTGTGTGCACGTATATTCTGTGCCTGTTGCACATATATGTCCTCGCATACATGTATATGTATGGCTATGTGTATGTATATGTGTGCCCGTGTGTGTATATATATGGCTGTGTACACGTCTATCTATGCTTGTTTATTAGCTGGAGATCTTTTCCCAGTTAGCCTTTATCTCCAAAAAATAGTTACCAATGCTGAGGATAGCTGTCAACTATCAAGAGCTCTTCAATCACCTGGCTGTAGGAAGGAAGAGACCTTTCACTGGAATTGCATTTAATCCTGAAATATTAACTTGCCTGTTCCAGCTGAGAAATCTGCCTTTTCACTTTATTACCTATTTACAGCATTCCTATTTTTAGGTTCTATTTCTGGACGAAGACTGCACTGCAGCAGATGTTGTCATCACTGCATTGTGAGCATCAGTGTAATGCTAATTTGCCTGTGGAACTCAATAACATCTTTCAAAGGTCGTCCTAAAAATCTGCAACAGCACTTCGCAATGTCAAAATGATCAATTTCTTAACTTAAGCTCGACATCTCTGTAAGGCACACTGGTTGCCAAAACGCTGAGAATTGAATACTCGGTGGACATTGAGATCAAGTTGGAGCAGCACTAGGCTCACTTGACATTTCGGTACTGGAGAATCACGAGATGGTAAGGGCGTGGGAGCATTGCCACATAGACATTGGCATCATCTCCCTTGCCGTCAGTTTAAAATCCCTTCTTTATATTAAGTTTCTCAGTGCTGTTTAAAGCCGTACACTTATAGTAAACATATTCTAGGCAGCCATTCAGAACTTGTATATTGGCCGGCTTAAAACAGCAACAACATTTAGAACAAGTCCAATCTCCATTATATCTAGCAGCTGGGTACTAGAGAAAAAACATTCTGACTGCTGTAAATCCAGAGTCGCATTGAATTCCCACTTCCTGTCTCTGAGGTTTTGCAGCCCTTCCCTCCAGTGGGAGCTTTTCCCTCGCCACCATAGCAGGTTTCCTGGTGGCGGGACTGGCGAGCCATGTAAAAGACCATTGACTTCGATGGAACTGGAAGATCCCACCGCAGCCAAAGATTCACCACCTCCAACACAGGAAAACCTGCTGTGGGGGGGCGGGTCGGAAAACTCTGCCAGTCTCTAATCCCAGTTCTCTATTCCCAGTCAAGCTGTCCTGGTCCCTAATCCCAGACCTCTATTCTCAGTCACCCTGCCCTGGTCTCTAATCCCACCTCTCTATTCCCAGTCACCCTGTCCTGGTCTCTAACCCCAGCTCTCTATTCTCAGTCACCCTGTCCTGGTCTCTAACCCCAGCTCGCTATTCCCAGTCATGTGTCCTGGTCTCTAATCCCAGTTCCCTATTCCCAGTCACCCTGTCCTGGTTGCTAACCCCAGCTCTCTATTCCCAGTCACCCTGTCCTGGTCTCTAACCCCAGCTCTCTATTCTCAGTCACCCTGTCCTGGTCTCTAACCCCAGATCTCTATTCCCAGTCACCCTGTCCTGGTCTCTAACCCCAGCTCTCTATTCTCAGTCACCCTGTCCTGGTCTCTAACCCCAGCTCGCTATTCCCAGTCATGTGTCCTGGTCTCTAATCCCAGTTCTCTATTCCCAGTCACCCTGTCCTGGTCTCTAACCCCAGCTCTCTATTCCCAGTCACCCTGTCCTGGTCTCTAACCCCAGCTCTCTATTCCCAGTCACCCTGTCCTGGTCCCTAACCCCAGCTCTCTATTCTCAGTCACCCTGTCCTGGTCTCTAACCCCAGCTCTCTATTCCCAGTCACCCTGTCCTGGTCTCTAACCCCAGCTCGCTATTCCCAGTCATGTGTCCTGGTCTCTAATCCCAGATCTCTATTCCCAGTCACCCTGTCCTGGTCTCTAATCCCAGCTCTCTATTCCCAGTCATCCTGTCCTGTTCTCTAACCCCAGCTCTCTCTTCCAGTCACCCTGTCCTGGTCTCTAACCCCAGCTCTCTCTCCCAGTCACCATGTCCTGATCTCTAATCCCAGCCACCCTGTCCTGGTCTCTAACCCCAGCTCTCTCTTCCAGTCACCATGTCCTGGTCTCTAATCCCAGCTCTCTATTCCAGCCACCTTGATTCAGTCTCTATCAATTCTGAAGAAGAGTCAATTGGACTCAAGACAATTTCTCTCTCCGCAGATGCAGCCAGACCTGTTGAGTTTTTCCAGCACTTGCTGCTTTTATTCCAGTCTCTCTTCCCAGTGCTCCATTCCCACTAACACTGTCACATAATTATTCTCACTCAGCCTGTTCCAGTTTTCGATTCCACTCATCCTGACCCAATCTCTGTAACGCCAGCATGCGAAAAACGCTGCAATAAATGTGGAAAGTGGAATCACTTTGCCAAATGTTGCAGAATGAAATCACAGCAGTCTTCCTTTGACAAGAGCCACATTGCAGCCGGTCAGTCCTCCAAAGTTGGGAGCATCAGCAAAGTGACTGAGTTGGAGCTCAGCCAGAGCAACCAAACCACTGAGCCTCTCATAACACCCTACTGTGAGAGGGTCATCACAGTGACCGAAAAGAACGAGGGCATCATCACCGTGAACATGATATGCAACAATGCAAAACTGAAGGTAGCAACAAAATCCTTGTTTTACTCAGCATTTGATATTCCTGGGAGATGCTACTCCAGAATGCTGACAGTCACATGGGCTTTTGGTGTGGTTTTTAAAATAAATTTAGTGTACCCAATTCATTTTTTCCAATTAAGGGGCAATTTAGCGTGGCCGATCCACCTACCCAAACTCCACATGGACAGTGACCCAGAGCCGGGGTCGAACCTGGGACTTTGGCTCCGTGAGGCAGCAGTGCTAACCACTGTGCACCGTGCTGCCCTTTTTGTGTGTTTCTAATGTGTGTCGCAGGACAAGTACAACAGTGTAGTCTTTTCAGTTGGAGTCAGCAGTAAGTTAACAACTGACTCTGGGGTCTCAACCTCAAAATAAATTTTTCACCCACCCCTTCTCTTTCAAAATCTGAAACTTCTCCTCTCATTCTCCAATACTTCCCTGCATATAACACACATGAGCTTTCCACCCTTACTCAAAAAAAATCGTATTTATATTGCTTTGTTCCCGATTGAACTTTCTTCTTGGTCGGCTGTTCACCAGAGGCCTTGGAGCTCTGCAGAGACATAACATTAGCACTGCTCCGACCTGCCTGTGGAGAAACCTGTGGATTCTCCTGAGCAGCACTCTCCAGCATATTCTGTTGTGAGATCCTGTCCAGTAGGTACACTGCCTATTTGTGTCTCTGGTCATCTCTTACTTGTAAGAAAACTATTCATCTTCACAGTCCCCTTGCCTTGCTTGCCAGCAGCTAGAAAATGGAAGAAGCTCTCCTCCGTGACTTGGCGCCAAAATCAGGTATATACAGGCTACTTGTCACCTGCCAGCGGCTCACCCGAGGGTCACGACCCACACTTTGAAAAACTCTGCTATACAATACCAGGCACATGAATAAACAAATGCAAATTAACCCTGCAGATGACGGGTTATCAAATTTCCACTGTTGGTTAATACAGTAAGATGTCTCACAAAATCAGATTAAAGTCCAACAGGTTTGTTTCGACTCACTAGCTTTCGGAGCACTGCTCCTTCCTCAGCTGCGCTCCAAAAGCTAGTGATTCAAACAAACCTGTAGGACCTTAACCTGCTGTTGCAAGACTTCTTACTGTGTCCACCCCAGTCCAATGCCGGCATCTCCACATCATGGTTATATATAGGAAAAAGGGACTGGTTGTTTAGCAGGAAGCTGCTGAGTGATTTCAATCCAGAGTTATGGTTGAACTTGGCTCCAAATGCTGAAGCAAACTGACCCCGGGAATACTCAGCTAGCTCCGTTTCCCTGTCCCTGTACTGTAACTGCTTAAAAATGTTATATCTCTCATTTTTTCCTGTTTTGATGAGAGGTCACCGACCTGGAAGAGTAATTCTGTTTCACCTTTCACAAATGATGCCTGTTTTTTCCAGTATTCTGCCGTTTATATTACAAATTTCCCAGCAGGACAGAATCTTGTTTTTACATATGTCTCCCAGGTTTATTTCCTGCTCAGAGAGCAATGCCAAAAGACCTGATTGTCCACTGGAAAATTCTTTTTTTTAGAGTAGAACATAGAACATAGAACAAAGAATAGTACAGCACAGAACAGGCCCTTTGGCCCTCGATGTTGTGCCGAGCATTGTCCTAAACCAAGATCAAGCTATCCCACTCCCTGTCATTCTAGAACAGATATCCCCCCCCCCCCAGTACTCAATTCTGTTTTTCCAAATAAGAGGCAATTTGATGTGGCACGGTGCAGTAGTGGTTAGCACTCTTGCTTCACGGCACTGAGGACCCGGGTTCGATCCCGGCCCCAGGGCACTGTCCATATGGAGTTTGCACATTCTCCCTGTGTTTGCGTGGGTCCCACCCCCACGACCCAAAGATGTGCTGTGTAGGTGAGTTGGCCACGTGAAATTGCCCCATAATTGGGGACTTCAATTTTTTTAAAAGGCGCAATTTTGCATGACCAATTCACCTATCCTGCACATCTTTTTGGGTTGTGGGGTGAGACCCACGCAGACACGGGGAGAATGTGCAAACTCCACACGGACAGTGACCTGGGGCTGGGACGAACACAAGTCCTTGGTGCCGCGAGGCAGCAGTGCTAACCACTGCGCCACCGTGCGCTAGAGAATTCTGTGCAAGTCCAAGGGTCATAATTTTTATTGAGTACCTGTTAGCCCTGTTGCATGAAATCTATCTAGCCAACTGCGCTGCTATCTGTGCCTTTATAAATAATAACATCAATACTGAAAGAAGAAAACAATTAATTCCTATCACCAGCACAATCTAATGTAGATAAAAGTACCTTGTGATGCTGAGTCACAGTCTGGGAAGGTCCCAGGTTCCACCTCCAAGTCTATGCTGTTAAGTGATCCACAATTAATTTCCTGGGAGTTACCATTGACCAGGAACTCAGCCGTATAAATACTGTGGCTACAAGAGCAGGTCAGAAGCTGGGAATTCTGCGGCGAGTAACTCAATTCCTGACTCCCAGAAGCGTGTCCACCATCTACACAAGCCAGGCACTTGCCCGGATGAATGCAGCTCCAACAGCAGAGGGAGGAAGAGAGGGAGGCCAGTCCTGGTGGACTGGAGCTCAGTCAAGGAGGGAGGGATGTCGGTCCGGGAGGGAGGTTGGTCCAGGAAGGATGAGAGGGAGGGAGGTCCGGGAGAGGTGTCAGTCCAGCAGGGGGGAGGGGGGGGGGGTAGTTCAGTCCGGGAGGGAGGGACGGGGGGAGGGTCAGTCCGGGAGCACGGACAGTCCCGGTGGTAGGGAGGGTCAGTCCGGGACCGGGGTCAGTCCGGGTGGGAGGGAGGGTCAGTCCGGGAGGGAAGGAGGGTCAGTCCGGGAGCGGGGTCAGTCCGGAGGGAGGGAGGGTCAGTCCGGGTGGGAGGGACAGTCAGTCCGGGAGCACGGACAGTCCGGGAGCGGGGTCAGTCCGGGAGCACGGACAGTCCGGGTGGGAGGGAGGGTCAGTCCGGGTGGGAGAGAGGGTCAGTCCAGGAGCGGAGTCAGTCTAGGAGCACGGACAGTCCGGGTGGGAGGGAGGGTCAGTCCGGGTGGGAGAGAGGGTCAGTCCAGGAGCGGGATCAGTCCGGGTGGGAGGGAGGGTCAGTCCGGGAGCGGAGTCAGTCTCGGAGCACGGACAGTCCGGGTGGGAGGGAGGGTCAGTCCGGGAGGGAGGGAGGGTCAGTCCTGGAGCGGGGTCAGTCCGGGTGGGAGGGAGGGTCAGTCCGGGTGGGAGAGAGGGTCAGTCCAGGAGCGGGATCAGTCCGGGTGGGAGGGAGGGTCAGTCCGGGAGCGGAGTCAGTCTAGGAGCACGGACAGTCCGGGTGGGAGGGAGGGTCAGTCCGATAACGGGGTCAGTCTGGAAGGACGGACAGTCCGGGTGGGAGGGAGGGTCAGTCCGGGAGGGAGGGAGGGTCAGTCATGGAGCGGGGTCAGTCCGGGAGGGAGGGAGGGTCAGTGCGGGAGCACGGACAGTCCAGGAGGGAGGGAGGGTCAGTCCTGGAGCGGGGTCAGTCCGGGAGGGAGGGAGGGCCAGTGCGTGAGCACGGACAGTCCGGGAGGGAGGGAGTGTCAGTCCGGGTGGGAGGGAGGGTCAGTCCGGGGACACGGACAGTCCGGGAGGGAGGGTCGGTCCGGGAGGGAGGGAGGGTCAGTCCAGCAGGGGGGAGAGGGGGAATTCAGTCCGGGAGAGAGGGACGGGTGGGGGAGGGTCATTCCGGGAGCATGGACAGTCCGGGTGGGAGGGAGGGTCAGTCCGGGAGCGGGGTCAGTCCGGGAGCGGGGTCAATACGGGAGCACGGACAGTCCCGGTGGTAGGGAGGGTCAGTCCGGGAGCGGGGTCATTCCGGGAGCGGGGTCAGTCCGGGAGCGGGGTCAGTCTGGGTGGGAGGGAGGGTCAGTCCGGGTGGGAGGGAGGGTCAGTCCGGGAGCACGGACAGTCCGGGTAGTAGGGAGGGTCAGTCCAGGAGCGGGGTCAGTCTGGGTGGGAGGGAGGGTCAGTCCCGGAGCACGGTCAGTCCGGGAGGGAGGGAGGGCCAGTGCGTGAGCACGGACAGTCCGGGAGGGAGGGAAGGTCAGTCCGGGGACACGGACAGTCCGGGAGGGAGGGTTGGTCCGGGAGGGAGGGAGGGTCAGTCCAGCAGGGGGGAGAGGGGGAGGGGGGTGGGGGGAATTCAGTCCGGGAGAGAGGGACGGGTGGGGGAGGGTCATTCCGGGAGCATGGACAGTCCGAGTGGGAGGGAGGGTCAGTCCGGGAGCGGGGTCAATACGGGAGCACGGACAGTCCCGGTGGTAGGGAGGGTCAGTCCGGGAGCGGGGTCATTCCGGGAGCGGGGTCAGTCCGGGAGCGGGGTCAGTCTGGGTGGGAGGGAGGGTCAGTCCGGGTGGGAGGGAGGGTCAGTCCGGGAGCACGGACAGTCCGGGAGCGGGGTCAGTCTGGGTGGGAGGGAGGGTCAGTCCGGGTGGGAGGGAGGGTCAGTCCGGGTGGGAGGGAGGGTCGGTCTGGGTGGGAGGGACGGGGAGAGGATCAGTCCGGGAGCACGGTCAGTCCGGGAGGGAGGGAGGATCAGTCCGGGTGGGAGGGAGGGTCGGTCTGGGTGGGAGGGACGGGGAGAGGATCAGTCCGGGAGCACGGTCAGTCCGGGAGGGAGGGAGGATCAGTCCGGGAGCGGGGTCAGTCCGGGTGGGAGGGAGGATCAGTCCGGGAGCGGGGTCAGTCCGGGTGGGACGGAGGGTTAGTCCGGGAGCGGGGTCAGTCTGGGTGGGAGGGAGGGTCGGTCTGGGTGGGAGGGACGGGGGGAGGATCAGTCCGGGAGCACGGTCAGTCCGGGAGGGAGGGAGGATCAGTCCGGGAGCGGGGTCAGTCCGGGTGGGAGGGAGGGTTAGTCCGGGAGCGGGGTCAGTCTGGGTGGGAGGGAGGGTCAGTCTGGGTGGGAGGGAGGGTCAGTCTGGGTGGGAGGGAGGGTCAGTCCGGGAGCACGGACAGTCTGGGTGGGAGGGAGGGTCAGTCCGGGTGGGAGGGAGGGTCAGTCCGGGTGGGAGGGACGGGGGGAGGATCAGTCCGGGAGCGGGGTCAGTCTGGGTGGGAGGGAGGGTCAGTCCGGGAGCGGGGTCAGTCCGGGTGGGAGGGAGGGTCAGTCCGGGAGCGGGGTCAGTCCGGGTGGGAGGGACGGGGGGAGGATCAGTCCGGGAGCGGGGTCAGTCTGGGTGGGAGGGAGGGTCAGTCCAGGAGCGGGGTCAGTCCGGGTGGGAGGGAGGGTCAGTCCGGGAGAGAGGGAGCGGGTCAGTCCATTAGGAGGGTCAGTCCGGGAGCACGGTCAGTCCGGGTGGGAGGGACGGGGGAGGGTCAGTCCGGGAGCACAGTCAGTCCGGGTGGTAGGGACGGGGGGAGGGTCAGTCCGGGAGCACGGTCAGTCCGGGAGAGAGGGAGCGGGTCAGTCCAGTAGGAGGGTCAGTCCGGGAGGGAGGGAGCGGGTCAGTCCAGTAGGAGGGTCAGTCCGGGAGCACGGTCAGTCCGGGTGGTAGGGACGGGGGGAGGGTCAGTCCGGGAGCACGGTCAGTCCGGGTGAGAGGGAGCGGGTCAGTCCAGTAGGAGGGTCAGTCCGGGAGCACGGTCAGTCCGGGTGGGAGGGACGGGGGAGGGTCAGTCCGGGAGCACAGTCAGTCCGGGTGGTAGGGACGGGGGGAGGGTCAGTCCGGGTGGTAGGGACGGCGGGAGGGTCAGTCCAGGAGGGAGTGAAGCGGAGGATCAGTCCGGGAGAGAGGGAGCGGGTCAGTCCAGTAGGAGGGTCAGTCCGGGAGCACGGACAGTCCGGGTGGTAGGGACGGGGGGAGGGTCAGTCCGGGAGCACGGTCAGTCCGGGTGAGAGGGAGCGGGTCAGTCCAGTAGGAGGGTCAGTCCGGGAGGGAGGGAGCGGGTCAGTCCAGTAGGAGGGTCAGTCTGGGAGCACGGTCAGTCCGGGTGGTAGGGACGGGGGGAGGGTCAGTCCGGGAGCACGGTCAGTCCGGGTGGGAGGGACGGGGGGAGGGTCAGTCCGGGAGCACGGTCAGTCCGGGTGGGAGGGACGGGGGAGGGTCAGTCCGGGAGCACAGTCAGTCCGGGTGGTAGGGACGGGGGGAGGGTCAGTCCGGGAGAGAGGGAGCGGGTCAGTCCAGTAGGAGGGTCAGTCCGGGTGGTAGGGACGGGGGGAGGGTCAGTCCAGGAGGGAGTGAAGCGGAGGATCAGTCCGGGAGAGAGGGAGCGGGTCAGTCCAGTAGGAGGGTCAGTCCGGGAGCACGGACAGTCCGGGTGGTAGGGACGGGGGGAGGGTCAGTCCAGGAGCACGGTCAGTCCGGGTGGTAGGGACGGGGGGAGGGTCAGTCCAGGAGCACGGTCAGTCCGGGTGAGAGGGAGCGGGTCAGTCCAGTAGAAGGGTCAGTTCGGGAGCACGGACAGTCCGGGTGGTAGGGACGGGGGGAGGGTCAGTCCGGGAGCACGGTCAGTCCGGGTGAGAGGGAGCGGGGGGAGGGTCAGTCCAGGAGCACGGTCAGTCCGGGTGAGAGGGAGTGGGTCAGTCCAGTAGGAGGGTCAGTCCAGGAGCACGGTCAGTCTGGGTGGTAGGGACGGGGGAGGGTCAGTCCAGGAGCACGGTCAGTCTGGGAGAGAGGGAGCGTGGGGAGGGTCAGTCCAGTAGGAGGGTCAGTCCGGGAGAGAGGGAGCGTGTCAGTCCAGTTGGAGGGTCAGTCCGGGAGCACGGTCAGTCTGGGTGGTAGGGACGGGGGGAGGGTCAGTCCGGGAGAGAGGGAGCGGGTCAGTCCAGTTGGAGGGTCAGTCCGGGAGCACGGTCAGTCCGGGTGGTAGGGACGGGGGGAGGGTCAGTCCAGGAGCACGGTCAGTCCGGGTGAGAGGGAGCGGGTCAGTCCAGTAGAAGGGTCAGTTCGGGAGCAGGGTCAGTCCGGGTGAGAGGGACGGGGGGAGGGTCAGTCCGGGTGAGAGGGAGCGGGTCAGTCCAGTAGAAGGGTCAGTCTGGGTGAGAGGGACGGGGGGAGGGTCAGTCCGGGTGAGAGGGACGGGGGGAGGGTCAGTCCGGGTGAAAGGGAGCGGGTCAGTCCAGTAGGAGAGTCAGTCCGGGAAGGAGGTAAGTGAGGGAGGGAGGGTGGTCAGTTCAGAATGGTGATATATCTGGTAGGGAGAGAGGCGGGTCAGTCTGAGAGGGAGGAAAGAGGATCAGTCCGGGTAGCAGTCAGTCTGAGAGGGGGTCTGGGTTTATTTTTATAGTTACTCAGTAGTGGAGGGTGTGCAGAGGAGATTCACTAGGTTAATCCCAGAGCTGAAGGGGTTAGATTACGAGGAGAGATTGAGTAGACTGGGACTGTACTCGTTTGAATTTAGAAGGATGAGGGGGGATCGTATAGAAACATATAAGATTATGAAGGGAATAGATAGGATAGATGCGGGCAGGTTGTTTCCACTGGCGGGTGAAAGCAGAACTAGGGGGCATAGCCTCAAAATAAGGGGAACTAGATTTAGGACTGAGTTTAGGAGAAACTTCTTCACCCAAAGGGTTGTGAATCTATGGAATTCCTTGCCCAGTGAAGCAGTAGAGGCTCCTTCATTAAATGTTTTTAAGATAAAGATAGATAGTTTTTTGAAGAATAAAGGGATTAAGGGTTATGGTGGTCAGGCCGGAAAGTGGAGCTGAGTCCACAAAAGATCAGCCATGATCTCATTGAATGGTGGAGCAGGCTCGAGGGGCCAGATGGCCTACTCCTGCTCCTAGTTCTTCTGAAGATTCCAGAAATAAAAGCAGAAAATAACGAGGATTACAGACCGGAGCAGTTAATAGTTTTTCTCAGCACAGATGCGATCTGTCCAGCTGAGCTTGCACAACATTTTCTGTGTTTATTTCTGATTTCTTGCATCTGCTGTATTTGTTTTAACGCAGACCCAGTCCCTTGCAATGTATAGTCAGCAGAGTCCCGGTTAAACTATAAATTGGTCATTTGAAGCCAGAATGGTTTTACCGGGTAAATTTAATTCATGTAACTCCACAGGGCTACATAGATCACAGTGGTTCAGTGCAGGTTTAACAATGACAACTTCCATCTGGTGACCATCTTTACAATGTCAGCTATGGCTCAGCATCTTCCATCACTCAGTTGGGGTTCCAACCCCACACCAAAAACCTAAGCTGACAGATAAGATCCTGAGGGGTCTAAATGTTTCCTCGTGTAGAAGAATCTGGGACCAGGGACCACTGTTTAAAAATAAGGGGTGGGTTGCCCATTTAAGGTGGCTAAATTAAAAACTTAAAACATGTTCCCTCTCAATAACACATCAAGAACTAGAGGGCATAGATTCAAAATAATGGGCAAAAGGAGTAGAAGGAAATGTTTTTTCACTCAGAGTGGGTTGGAGTCTGGAACAAACTTCCTGAGAGGGCGGGGGACGCAGGTCCGATCGAGATATTGAAAAGGTACTGGATTGCTATCTGAAAAGAAAGAATGTCCAAGGTTAGGGGAATAAGACAGGGGAGTGGGATTAGGTAGAATGATCATTCCAGAGTGCCAGCGCAGACACGATGAGCCGAATGCACTGTAAAGATGCTGTGATTCTGCGACAGAGATGAGGAGAATTATTTTCCTTTCTGAGGTAGTGAGTCTTTGGAACTCGCTTCCTGATAGTCTTCGAATACTTTTAAGGCAGAGGTAAATAGATTTTTGATAAACAAGGGGGTGAAAGGTAACCGGGGGTAGACGGAACGTGACAATCAGATCAGCCCGTCCACACATACAATCTGGCCATTAGCACATTGCTGTTCGCAGGAGATTACAGTGTTTCCAGCATTACAACAGCGGGGGTGTGTGTTACATATCACTCAGGGACATGCACTTTTACATTTGTGGTGCATTCTGGAGCTATGGACTGTGATGGTAGAGGTTCCAATGGTCTTGCCGTCATTTGGCTGACCAGGAATCTCTCCCATTCTTACCACCAATGGCATGTGTTAGAAGGATTTGCAGGTTGCTACTTAACCAGCAAAGTGAACACACCTTCCTTGGCTATCAAATCCTGGACTGGGGCTCGAACCCAGGGTTTCTGGCTCAGAGACAGGGATGCTACCCACTGCACCACAAGACCTGCCCACATTATAACAGTGATACTTTCAGAAAAAATACTTCGTAGGCTGGAAAGCACATCTTGAAAGATACTCCATAAATACACAACCTTTCCTTTCTTCTTCCATCTTTAACATAATGAAATATTCCTGCAGCATGGGAGCTCTGGAACCAGACTTACAGCCATAACAAAGAGCACTGCACACCAAAGATGTGGAACTCCTTTGAGACATTCTGAGCTGATAAGGTGCTCTATAAAGGCAAGTATTACCATTGAGATTGATTTCACTAATTTGTCCAGATATTGTCTGATACTTCAATATTTTGTTTTACCTATTCTTCCCCCTCCTCTCCTGGATGATCTGATCCATTCTGGGTTGGGATTCCATGATGGGCACCTGCTATCTCTTGGCAATTTGGACAGATTGACTTCCTTCATGCCTGAAGCCTGAGTGTGTGTCTTATGCTATTTGTCTTTGGAGGGCACCACATTGCTGAACTGTCTGCCTCACTCGATGTCCATACAGAGGCACTCTCCATTTGATCACAATAAAAGGAAGAATAAGGGGCGAAATTCTCCTACCCGCCCCGCCACTTTTCTGCCCCGACCGGCCGGCGGGAGTCTCCGTAACACCGGCCGGTCAATGGGGTTTCCCATTGTGGGGCACCCCCACGCCGTCGGGAAACCCCCGAGCGCCGGCAGAACGGAGACTCCTGCCGGCGGAGAATGACGCCCCAGATATTCCTTCTTCCCACCCCTGTGATGCTGGTGCAATAATAATTCTTCAGCTTCTGCAACCGCCAACTCTGTTAACTCAACACAGACTGGAGTTCATCCTTGACTCTTCCATTCTGAGCCAGGGACAGGAAAAATAGGCATCGCCGATTGCTCAGTGAGCAGAAACTTACAGCCAAGTTCCCCACACATGAGTACGGCCTCAACTGGGACCTTGGATTCATGTCGCCCCCCATCATCTGGCCTGGGCTTGCGAAATCCTACCAACTGTCCTGGCTTGAGACAATTCACACCTCTTTAACCTGCTCCATCTGGATCTGCAAAGGCTTAATTACCTGCAAAGACTCGCATTTAAAGTATCGTCTTGCATTTTTGACTTTGTCCATATATATGTTTCTGGAACCTACCTCTTCATTCACCTCAGGAAGGAGCAGCGCTCCGAAAGCTAGTGATTCTAAACAAACCTGTTGGACTTTAACCTGCTGTTGTAAGACTTCTTACTGTGCTCAGTGGGAAGTTCACCTGCCTCAGAGTTAGAAAGTTGTGTGTTCAAATCTCACTCCAGGAACCGGAACCCATAATCCAGGCCAACACTCCAATGTGGTAATGCAGTTTAGGATGTGTTAAGGTTAGAAAAGGTATTATGGAAATTTAAATTCCTTCTTTATTATTCTTCCCCTTGGCTTTCATGATCTATTCACCATCTCGCTGTTTGCCTTGGAGCGAGGCTTAATTATTAATGTCAACAGAGGTGACAAACCTGCTGTGCATTTGTATTGCTCTCTGCTACTATTTAGAATTATTTAATTGCTTTGTCTCCACTGGTAGAGGTGTGAAAAAGAGATGAGATAGGGATTCCATCACAAGATAATTACAGGTCAGACAGGACTTTCAATCGATCACAACTCATCCACCCAGAATACATCACAGAGGTTACCCCATTTCAATGTGTTTACTTTTTAATTTATTTTTTAATAAATTTAGAGTACCTAATTCATTTTTTCCAATTAAGGGGCAATTTAGCAAGCCGGGATCGAACCTGGGACCTCGGCGCCATGAGACACCAGTGCTAACCACTGTGCCACCATGCTGCCCCTTGGGTTTGCTTTTTAAAGTTATCTCAGAGTTTTCATCTCCGCCACTCTTTCGGGAAACTTATTCCACACGTTGATTGGATTTTGTGTGAAGGCGAGCTTTCTGTTGTCAGTCATGGCCGACACATTAGTTCCACTCATTACGAATCGAGGAAATGGGAGCAGGTGGCCAGGGAGATCAGTCTCCAAGCTCTCCTCGATGACCTGCTAGTAGTGTGGCCAATTGTTCAATAAACTCACAAAGGTGGTCAATATTAAGAATGGTGGGACTTCCGGTGGCGGCCATGGAGTGAGTGGTCGCTTATTTGGTAGCTCCCGCTCATGGCCGACCTTTGAGACCCTTCCCCCCGATTTATGGGGGAATTGATGGGCAAAAAGAAGATTGGTGAGGTAGTGGAGTAGGATTCCCCACCAGTGTATGGATTTGTGGACCAGAGGTGGTCTGAAAAGGAGAGATCGTTGGGCAAAGAAGGGAGTGAAGTCTGCAGCACAGAAAACATGGCGGAGGGTCAGGGACTTGGATTGCCGGCCCAGTGGTCAACAGAGCAGCTGGTGGAATTCCTCCAGGAGAACTTTACTAAACAAAGACAAGAGTACCTGGGCCCAATTAAGATGGGGATTGACTGGGTGGAGCAAAGATTGGAAGCCCAGGGCCCGGCGATCCAGAAGGTGGAAGAGGCGGTGGCTGAGCAGGAGGACCAGCTAACCGCGATGGCGGCGGGGATGGAGCTGATGAGGGACCACCGGAAAAGGCTGCAAGAGAAAGTGGAGGATCTGGAGAACAGGTCGGCAGGCAGAACCTGAGGATCGTTGGCTTCCCGGAGATCGGACGCAGGGGCATATTTGGCGTGAATGTTCGATAAGCTGCTGGGAGAAGGTGCGTTTACTCAGCCCTTAGAGGTGGACGGGGCGCACAGAGCGCTTATGAGGAAGCTGCAGATGAATGAGCCGCCCGAGGGCGATGGTGGTACAAATGCACTGGTTCCTGGACAAGGAACGGATCTTGAGGTGGGCCAGGCAAACGAGGAGCTGCAAATGGGAAGATAACGAGCTGCGCATTTACCAGGATTTGGGTGCGGAACTAGCCAAAAGAAGGGTGAGCTTCAATAAAGTTAAATCGGCCCTCTTCAAGAAGTGGGTGTAGTTTGGCATGTTGTACCCAGCTCCTTTGTGGGTCACGTACGAGGGTCAAGAACTGTATTTTGGATCGCCTGATGAGGCGATGAACATTGTTAAGGACAGAGGACTGGCAGGTGACGGAAGATATTGAACTTGGGGGTGAGTAAATCTGTACTTATGCTGCTAATTTTTTTTTCCCCTTTGGGTTCTGTGTGTATTGTTTTTGTACCAATTTTTGGGCTGTTGCTCAGTTCTGTATGTGGGTTAACTTTGTTCTTAATGGGGATGGTGGGTGGAATTTTCTTCCTTGTGTTTGCTGGGGATTGTTATGTTTTGCATATGTATGTTCGAGCGGGGGAGGGGGAGATCAGTGGGGGTCAGGATGCTTGGCGCCATGGGCGGGGGCTATCAGGCTAGCTGGGCGGGCTAGCTCACGGAAGCGCAGTGGGGGGGCGAGCAGGTGATAAGTTTGTTGTGGGGGGTTGGGATTACTATTTTGTTATGGGGTGTAGGGCAAGGGAGGGGGGAATTGTTCTGCTGACAGGGGAGGGACTGACGCTTGGAGACAAATTGGAGGTCGATGACGGTGGACACCCGAGGGCGGGCCTGAGGAGGTGCGGAACGCGGGCTGGACGCTGGCCGAAGAAGAGTGATGGCTGATCGGCGGGGGGGTGGGATGGGGGTGCCCCCTGACCAGGCTGATCATATGGGACGTGAGAGGGCTGAACGGGCCGGTCAAGAGGGAGGGCTTGCATGTACGCACATTTGAAGAGTTTGAAGGCGGACGTGGCAATGCTACAGGAGACACACCTGAGGGTAGTGGATCAGACTAGGCTGAGGAAGGGGTGGGCTGGGCAGGTATTTCATTCGGGGCTAGATTATAAAACTAGGGGGATAGCGATCTTGATCAATAAGCGGGTGTCATTTGAGGTAGGGAGTATAGTGGCAGACTCGGGGGGTAGATACGTTATGGTGAGTGGGAAGTTGGGGGAGATACCGGTGGTTTTAGCGAATATTTACGCACCAAACTGGGACAACGCGGGTGCACAAGTGGATAGCACTGTGGCTTCACAGCGCCAGGGTCCCAGGTTCGATTCCCCGCTGGGTCACTGTCTGTGCGGAGTCTGCACGTTCTCCCCGTGTCTGCGTGGGTTTCCTCCGGGTGCTCCGGTTTCCTCCCACAGTCCAAAGACGTGCAGGTTAGGTGGATTGGCCATGCTAAAAATTGCCCGTAGTGTCCATAAGGGTTGGGAGGGGTTATTGGGTTGCGGGGATAGGGTGGAAGTGAGGGATTAATGTGGGTCGGTGCAGACTCGATGGGCCGAATGGCCTCCTTCTGCACTGTATGTTCTATGTCTATGTCTATGAGGTGGGTGTTGGGAAGATTCCGGACCTGGATTCGCATAGGTTGATCATGGGGTGGGGAGTCTTTAATACGGTCATTGATCCGAGATTGGATCGGTCAAGTTCAAGGACAGAGAAGGTGTCAGCCACGGCGAAGGAACTAAAATGGTTTATGGAGCAGATGGGAGGAGTAGATCCATGGAGGTTCGGATGGCCAAGAGCGAAGGAGTTTTCTTTTTTCTCCCATGTATACAAAGTGTACTCCCGGATTGATTTTTTCATTTTGAAAAGGGCTTTGCTGGCGAGTGTGATAGATGCCGAGTATTCAGCGATTATTGTGTTGGACCATGCCCCACACTGGGTGGATATACGGGTGAGCAAGGAGGGGGGGTCAGTGCCCACAATGGAGATTGGATGTAGGATTGTTAGCGGATGAGGGGGTGTGCGGGTGGGTGAGGGAGGCCATCCAGAATTGTTTGGAGATAAATGACACGGGAGAGGTGTCGGCAGCAACGGTGTGGGAGGCCCTGAAGGCAGTAGTTAGGGGGGAGCTAATTTTGATATGGGCTCATAGGGAAAAAGTGGAGCAGGCAGAGATGGATAGGCTGGTAAGGGAGATACTCTAAAGCCCCGGAGGCGGGGCTGTTGAAGCAGCGGCGGAAGCTGCAGATGGAATTTGGTCTGATATCTACAGGGAAGGCGGTGGGACAGTTGAGGAAGGCGAGAGGAGCGATATATGAGTATGGTGAGAAGGCCAGTAGGATGCTAGCACACCAGCTCAGGAAAAGGGAGGCAGCCAGGGAGATAGGAAGAGTGAAGGACAGAGGGGGGAACATGGTCTTGGACCCAGCGGGGATGAACGGGGTGTTCAAGGAGTTTTACAGTCGGCTGTCTGAGTCGGAGCCCCCCGCTGGGGTGGAGGGGTTGAGGCAGTTTTTGGAAGGGTTGGAGCTTCCGAAGGTGGAGGAAGGGTTGGTGGAGGGGTTGGGAGCCCTGATCGGGATTGTAGAAGTAGTAAAGGGATTGGAGGCCATGCAGTCGGGCAAGGCCCCGGGACCGGACGGCTACCCAGTGGAATTTTATAAAATTTCTCTGGGATGTTGGGCCCGCTGCTGGTGAGGGCATTTAATGAGGCAAGGGAGTGAGGTGTTCTTCCCCCGACAATGTCACAGGCTTTGATCTCACTGATCCTGAAGCGGGAGAAGGACCCAAAGCAATACGGCTCATATAGACCAATTTCCCTACTGAATGTTGACGCCAAATTGCTGGCCAAAACTTTGGCCTCAAGGATAGAGGACTGTGTTCTGGGGGTGATAGGGGAAGACCAGACTGGGTTTGTCAAAGGCAGGCAGCTAACGACCAATGTTAGAAGACTCTTGAATGTAATGATGCCCTCCGAGGGGAGGGAGGCGGAGGTGGTGGTCGCTATGGACGCAGGGAAGACCTTTGACCGGGTGGAGTGGAATTATTTGTGGGAGGTCCTGGGACAGTTTGGGTTTGGGCAGGGCTTTATTGACTGGGTTCGGTTGCTGTACCAGGCACCGGTGGCGAGTGTGCGGACGAACACGGATGGGCAGCACGGTAGCATAGTGGTTAGCACTGTGGCTTTACAGCACCAGGGTCCCAGGTTCGATTCCCTGCTGGGTCACTGTCTGTGCAGAGTCCTCACGTTCTCCCCGTGTCTGCGTGGGTTTCCTCCGGGTGCTCCAGTTTCCTCCCACAGTTCAAAGATGTGCAGGTTAGGTGGATTGGCCATGCTAAATTGCCCTTCGTGTCCAAAAAAGGTTAGGAGGGGTTATTGGGTTAGGGGAATAGGGTGGAAGTGAGGGCTTAAGTGGGTCGGTGCAGACTCGATGGGCTGCATGGCCTCCTTCTTCACTGTATGTTCTATGAACCGGGTGAGTTCGGACTACTTTAGACTGCACCAGAGGACAAGACAGGGATGTCCCTTCTCCCCACTGTTGTTTGCCTTAGCTGTAGAGCCATTGGCGATGACACTGAGAACGTCAAAAGACTGGAAGGGGCTAGTCTGGGGGAGGGGGTGGA
The DNA here is from genome assembly GCF_047496885.1 of Scyliorhinus torazame. Taxonomy (NCBI): domain Eukaryota; kingdom Metazoa; phylum Chordata; class Chondrichthyes; order Carcharhiniformes; family Scyliorhinidae; genus Scyliorhinus; species Scyliorhinus torazame. Next base: position 69,711,007 of record NC_092723.1, on the reverse strand, counting down.
ACACAAGTTCTCAACGACCTATTCCTGTCTTTTTCTGACCCGTTAGGAGGGATGGATGAGATTATGCGGATCATAGGGGAATTTGGCCGGTTCTTGGGGTACAAATTGAACATGGGTAAGAGCGAGGTTTTTGTGATCCAGGCGAGGGGCAGGAGTGGAGACTGGGGGAGTTGCTGTTTAAAGTGATGGGAGGGAGTTTTCGCTACTTGGGTATTCAGGTGGCACGGGGATGGGAGCAGCTACATAAATTAAATTTGGCCCCGTTAGTTGAGCAAATGAAGGAGGATTTCCAGAGGTGGGCATGCTCCCGTTGTCACTGGCGGGGAGGGTACAGATCATAAAAATGATGGTTCTCTGCACTGCCGAACTTTAGGAACTACTATTGGGCAGCAAATATAGCCATGATTAGGAAGTGGGTAGTGCGGTAAGGGTCGGTGTGAGCGGGTAGAGGCGGCCTCATGTGAGGGCACAAGTTTCGGGGCATTGGTAACGGCTTCTCTGCCGTTCTCACCGACTCGGGTACTCCACAAACCCAGTGGTAGTGGCGGCCCTGAAAGTTTGGGGGCAGTGGCGGAAGCATATGGGAGTGGAGGGAGTGTCGGTGTGGGCTCCAATTTGTGGTAATCACTGGTTTGTCCCCGGGAGGATGGGTGGGGGATTTCGGAGGTGGCAGAGAGCAGGGATTGAGAGGCTGGGAAAATTTGTTTATTAATGGGAGCTTTCCCTATTTGGAGGATTTGGAGGAGGAGTTTGAATTGCCGGGTGGGAGTGGGTTTCGTTATCTGCAGGTGAGGGATTTTGTGTGAAGGCAGGTTTTGACCTTTCCGCTTCTACCGCCACAGGGGATACAGGGCAAGGTGGTTTCTAGAACGGGGGAGGGGGAGGGGAAGGTATCGGAAATCTATAAAGAACTTATGTAGTGGGAGGAAACCCAGATAGGTGAGCTAAAGTGTAAATGGAAGGATGAGTTGGGAAAGGAGTTAGAGGTGGGGCTGTGGGAGGATGCTCTGAGCAGAGTCATCATGCGCCAGGCTCAGCCTGATACAATTCAAGGTGGTTCACCGGGCACACATGACGGTGGCCTGGATGAGCAGGTTTTTTGGGGTGGAGGACAGGTGTGCGAGGTGTGCAGGAGGGCCTGCAAATCATGTTCTGGGCATGTCTGAAGCTCAGGGGATTCTGACAGGGATTTGCGGATGTCATGTCCACGGTACTAAAAACAAGGGTGGTGCCGAGTCCAGAGGTGGCGATTTTTGGAGTGTTGGAAGACATGGGAGTCCAGGGGGCGAGAGAGGCCGACATTTTGGTCTTTGCCTCCTTGGTAGCCTGGAAACGGATCTTACTAGCGTGGAGGGACTCGAAGGGATTAGGGAGTAAGGGGGGCAGGGGGAGTTAGGTTATTTTTGTCTAGCTTAGGTGGGAACAGTGAGAGATGGGTGGCGCATTGAATTATGTTTACATTTGTCTTTGTATCTTTTGTTATTATAAAACCATAAATGCGGGCAGCTTATGGTGGCACAAGTATTTAGCACAGTTCCCTCATGGCGCCGAGGACCCAGGTTCAATCCCTGCTCTGGGTCACTGATCGTGTGGAGTTTGCACATTCTCCTCGTGTTTGCATGGGTTTCGCCCCTGAAGCCATCTGGAATGGCCACGTCCCGGTTAGAAAACGGACACTCGCAAAGAATGCAGGGAAAATTGGACAATACTAAGAAGAAAGCAGGTGCAAGCTCTGTCTGTTGATTAGAACCTTAAACTCTCAGACAGGACAGAAACTGCCAAGCAATCTACATACTAATGAGCCATCTCCGGGGACAAAAGGGAAACATTTAGATACACAATGTTAAGGCAGACACCCCGGCGCCAGAAGAGACTAAAACAAAGCAGACCAACGGTCACTGGGACACGCCCAATGATCAGGAAACCACCCCTCTATTGGAGGAAGAACGATACGGATCATTGGGAAAGACCCAATAGTTGAAGCCAAGTTCAAGGTCCGCCCAAAAGCACGCAAAGCCCTTTTTAGTATAAAAGGTATCCCCAAGGGAGAATCTTTCTCCTTTGGCTTTGGCTCTTGGCGAATGAGAGACCAGCCGAGCAGCTACACCAGACCAAGTAAGTTCCAAGTCAGCGCACGCTACGAGATAGACGCTCCTACTTGTTACCCTGTAAACAGCTCAACCCAGCAGCCTCAGAACCGAGCAACGGCCATTGTTCCTCTGACTGAGTGGGCACCCAAAGCTAAGTATAGGCTTTAGTAATAGTGGTAGTTTAGTTTGTAGAGTTTATGCATGAGTAGATTTGACTGTGTGTAAATAAATGAGCATTGCTTTTGAACTTACTAACTGGTGTATCGAGTCTTTGATCAGTATTCGGTTCTGAACCTTGTGGCGGCGTCGAAAGATACCTGGCAACTCTTGAGCAAACGTAATTAAACAGAGCCAAATTAAGAAACAAGTAAAGTTAGCAACATTTACTGGCGACATCTGACGGGACGCGACTTAGAAGCGGCCTAACCACTCCGAGAGAACCCAAAATTTGAATTGAGAATCCAATTGGGAACAGAAAGAAAAACCACAAACGTCAAAACAGTACTGATCAAGCCTCTGAGATTCGGAAGTGTGTTAATGCGTGCGTACTAACAGGGATATAAGGTAAACCTGAGAGATTTTGTTGCGTAAAACTGTCGGGAGTTTTGTAGGCCGGAAATTAGCGTAAGCCGTAACCGTGTTTACATCACCACTTTATCACCCCCTGTTCCAAATTCAGTAGAGAACCTAGATAGAGAGAATGGCGATGAAGGCAATGGAACTCCTTATGAACCACCAGGAATTTGAGGTCACAGTGACCAGCAGAGTAGGACAGTGTCCCGTTTGGGAAGATGAGATCAGGAAATATCTCAAAGGGAAAGGGTGGCCCCTTTGGAGTGAATTCTGCAATAATGAGGAAACAGGACCCGGGAGTATAGGACATGCTTGGTGGGAGAACCTGTCAGAGATCCACAAGAAGAGCTTAGGGAAAGCTCGCAAGCCGATGGCAATCGTGTCCTGTTTGGCACAATTGCCAGGCACAGAGGAGGTCGTTAGGACGCTTCGTAGAGAGATAGAGGTGAGAGACAGAAGCAGTGAGGTAGACGTGAGTGAGGTAGAGAAGGAGAATCGAGATTTAAAAGAGCAGTTAGCAGCAAGGGACAGAGAGGTGGATGATGCCAAGAGGGCACACCAGTCTTGTCTCACGCATTTGAACAGTTTTCAGACGCAATATGATAAGGCCTACCAGGACACGCAACGTGCGGTCTTGGTAAGACAAGAACAACAAAGAATAAAGAACAAAGAAATGTACAGCACAGGAACAGGCCCTTCGGCCCTCCAAGCCCGTGCCGACCATGCTGCCCGACTAAACTACAATCTTCTACAATTCCTGGGTCCGTATCCCTCTATTCCCATCCTATTCATGTATTTGTCAAGATGCCCCTTAAATGTCACTATCATCCCTGCTTCCACCACCTCCTCCGGTAGCGGGTTCCAGGCACCCACTACCCTCTGCGTAAAAACCTTGCCTCGTACATCTACTCTAAACCTTGCCCCTCTCACCTTAAACCTATGCCCCCTAGTAATTGACCCCTCTACCCCGGGGAAAAGCCTCTGACTATCCACTCTGTCTATGCCCCTCATAATTTTGTAGACCTCTATCAGGTCGCCCCTCAACCTCCTTCTTTCCAGTGAGAACAAACCGAGTTTATTCAACCACTCCTCATAGCTAATGCCCTCCATACCAGGCAACATTCTGGTAAATCTCTTCTGCACCCTCTCTAAAGCCTCCACATCCTTCTGGTAGTGTGGCGACCAGAATTGAACACTATACTCCAAGTGTGGCCTAACTAAGGTTCTATACAGCTGTAACATGACTTGCCAATTCTTATACTCAATGCCCCGGCCAATGAAGGCAAGCATGCCGTATGCCTTCTTGACTACCTTCTCCACCTGTGTTGCCCCTTTCAGTGACCTGTGGACCTGTACTCCTAGATCTCTTTGACTTTCAATACTCTTGAGGGTTCTACCATTCACTGTATATTTCCTGCCTGAATTAGACCTTCCAAAATGCATTACCTCACATTTGTCCGGATTAAACTCCATCTGCCATCTCTCTGCCCAAGTCTCCAAACAATCTAAATCCTGCTGTATCCTCTGACAGTCATCATCGCTATCCGCAATTCCACCAACCTTTGTGTCGTCTGCAAACTTACTAATCAGACCAGTTACATTTTCCTCCAAATCATTTATATATACTACAAACAGCAAACATACTACAAACAGAACAGCAAGTTGAGAAATTGCAGAAACAGTGCAATGATTTAAAAGCAGCCCTACGAGCACTCCATACTTCCACAATGGAACAAAGGCAGAGCTCCGTAGACCACGCAAAGTGCCGGAAGCTAATTACAGAATTGCAATCTCTGCATTCCGTTCAAAATGGATTTCAAAGTACATTCGGACCCCAATTAGATCAGGAAAACGGCCCCGATTGGCAGGAATTGAACGAGACTGCCCATAGATACGTACATGGGACATGTACGCAGGGAAAACCCCAGAAAAGGAAAGTGCCCCAACCCCCAACTGAACAGGCAGAACACACCCCCATGAATCCTGTGACCAAACACCGCAGGGCCGCAGGAGAAGGAGAAGCAGATTTCCTTTACACAACCCCGTTTACCGTGACCCAATTACGGGACGCGTGTGGAAAGGTTACACCGTTCCTTCCCACATCAGACCCCCACCAATTTTTCGCGAAAGTCAAACAACAGGCTACCATGTACGGCCTGGACGAAAAGGAGCAAGTGAAGCTCACAGTTCTAAGCCTCGACCCTTCAGTCGTGGCAGCCCTTCCCAACCCACAGAATGTAGGAGGAGGCACACTCCAAGAGATGCACACAGCGATCCTTGATGCGATCGGCTTTAACAGAGGAGACCCCGTAGAAGGCCTAAATAAGTGTCGGCAAAAGAAGACAGAGCACCCCACAGCGTTTGCTGGACGTTTGTGGATTCGCTTTACCGCAGTTTTTGGAGAGTTAGCCCGCGCCCATTTGTCCCCAGATAATATGGCCAAATGGACCCGAATTCTAGTCTCCCACGCCACAGACGCAGGACGAAAAGCTTGCACAAATTATGACCCCTCAGATGAGGCCCACAGTGAAAAATGGGGTTTGAAGAGATTGTCCCGCGCTTGGGAGCAATCAATTGCAGGCAAAACCGCATTTATCAAACCCAATGAAGAGCAGGCAGAGATGAACCCAGTTAAAGAACACCAGAACCCCACATGGGTAAATGAGGGCAGGAACAGTGCACCCCAGCCCAAAACTCAGGAATGTTACAGCTAGGACACTTTGCACGAGAGTGCAATGCACCCCAGAAGCAGCAGAGAAACCAACAGACAGGCACCCTAAACAGGAATAGGGCAAAGCCGATCCATAGCGTTAGCGCCCGTTCAGAGAATGCAGACATGAACGGCACCGACTGACAGTGTTCGGGCTCCCCAACTTGGGTCTGCGACACCCTTTGGGACAAGTCCGGTGATGTGTTGGGTGTTCTGGATCATATACAGGTCACCAACACTTGAAGTAGTGGAACACCATTTTATTAAAAGGTTAACTATTTAAACATACTTGAACTGTGGGTAAATACGATACCAGCTTTAACTAAAGCCTTGTCCTAACCAGTTGATGCACTCAGCACATGGTGAATGTCTGTGTTGCAGGTTGTGAGATCTGTGCTCCTAGCTAGCTGCTACTCGAATGAGCGGGACCTCTGATGTCCCCTGTCTTTATAGTGCGTGTGCTCTCACTGGTGATTGGCTGCGGTGTTGTGTATGCTGATTGGTCCTACTGTGTGTCCATCAGTGTGTGGCTGCACCATGATATACTGGTGTATATTATGACATCCGATTGACCGGTAGTAGCAGGCAAAGTCCGGGGACAACCCGTAGAATTTCTTTGGGACACAGGAGGGTCCCCCACCACACTCAATTCCTCCACGATGTTTCAGCGAGACACGTGGCCCACAACAGAGACCATCACACTCAGCGGTTTTACAGGCCATTTACAGCAGGGACACATCACAGCCCCTGTAGCAATACAGATAGGGAACATCACAACTAATCACCCCGTAGTTTTAGTTGATCGGCCCCAGACAGCAGAACATATCCTTGTGATCGATTTCATGAGCTCCCATAACATTTCTTTTGACCCAGTTAACAAATGTGTTTGGAAAATGGCAAAGGCAGCACGAGCCCCCGCCACGCTCACAGTAGGAGAGTACGTAAACAGGATTAGCTCAGTAGGAGACTTCTGGTTCGACCCTCAAGCCAGAAGTGCAGACAAATAGGTTAGGGCAGTCCTGCAGGAACATAAAGCAGCATTTGCACAGCACAAGCACGACTGTGGCAATTTGGCTGGCTTTGTGAACATTACAGGTCCCAACCCTAAACCCCAGAAGCAATACGGATTTCCCCAGGAAGCAGAGGGAGAAATCTCCAAAGTAATAGAGAGTTTGGTGGATCAAGGCGTACTCAGATCAGTAGCCTCCACAAACAACACACCGATTTGGCCCGTCAGGAAACCGGAGGGATCATGGCGACTGTCCATTGATTACCGGGAACTGAATAAAGTAACCCCAGCAGCAGCCCCCACCGTAGCCACGAGACCCGAGACCATGCTCAAACAGGGACTCCAGTCAAAATGTTTTTCGGTTTTGGACATGAGTAATGGCTTTTGGTCCATTCCATTGGCTAAAGCGTGCCAGTACAAATTCGCCTTTACATTCCAAGGGCAACAGTACACGTGGATGTGCCTTCCAAAAGGCTTCCACAACTCCCCCTCCATTTTCCACCGACAGCTGGCAAATGGATTAGCAAAATCTTCCCGCCCCGATTGTCTGGTCCAGTACGTAGACGACTTGTTACTAAAGACAGACACAAAGGGAGAGCACATTTTGCTTCTCGCTGAGCTCCTAGGACTCCTAAAAGAAATTGGCTATTCCCCACAATGTCTCAGCCCTCTGGTCATTTTTAGGACTGGTTGGCTACTGCCAAAACCATATTGACGGTTTTGCCACTAAAGCAGCGCCCATTTCCGACCTTCTCAAGAAAAAGGCACCTTGGGAATGGCTTCCACAGCACACGGATGCCGTGGATGCATTAAAAAGAGCCCTCAGCACAGCCCCGCATTACAGGTCCCAGATCCACTTTCCCCATACGCAATCGAAGTTGCAAGCACCGACTGAACCCTTTTGGCCGTACACCTCCAGGAACGCCATGACCACTTACACCTGGTAGCATATGCCTTACGCGTGTTAGACCCTGTAGAGCAAGGATTTTCTGCCTGTGAAAGGCACCTGCTTGCAGGTTTTTGGGCAGTGCAATACTTCGCATACATTACAGGACTCAACCCCATCACCATCCTCACAGAACACATCCCGACACAGCTATTGTTAGACGGCCGACTTAAGGATGGCACAGTCAGCCAAATCCACGCAGCCCGTTGGACCCTTCTTTTGCAGGGACGGGACAGCACGGTAAAGAGAACCAAAACCCACACATTCCTTGCCGATAATTTGCAGTATGCAGGCACCCCTCACGGATGTGAGATCATCACCACGAAACAGAACATAGGCCCATTTATTCCCAAGACACCCCCCAGGAAAGCAGGTAATACACTCCAGAGACCCCAGCCCACATACAGGTGGGCACCCCTGAAGATTTATGTGGATGGCTCATCCACAGTATTAAATGGAGAATTACCGGTTGCGGTATATATGTAGAGGACGCGCAGGGACGCGCCCTAGATGAAATTTCCTTGAAGTTGCCAGGACACTTAGGCTCGCAGGCAGCAGAGCTGCCAGCGATTGCATATATTGTAGACCACCCCGACTCGTTCCCAACCCCAGCAGACATCTACTCAGACAGCTTGTATGTCTGTAATAGTTTGACAGAGTTCCTACCACTCTGGGAAACAAGAGGATTAGTTTCCGCGGACGGTAAACCCCTACCCTCAGCCCCATTACACCGCCATATCCGAGAGACAGCGAAGGATAGGAAATATAGAATAATTAATGTTCGCAGTCATCACTGTTCTTCCCCCCCGGTAACGTTAAAGCAAACACACTAGCGAAGGCAGGCTCCAGGCACGGTTATTTTTGGAACCCCCCCCGAAAGCACACCAGTACACACAGTTCAGGTCTCACAGACCAATATTCAGGATCTAGCAAAGGCTCAGAAAGAGGACGAGAAACTAAGGGAAGTTTTAAAGGGAACCTTCCCAGCCACGTACGACAAGTTTAAAAATGCAATCACCACACATGACGGTGTGATTTTAAAGGATGGCATTTATATAGTTCCCAGCCAGGACAGGAACCAGATCATTTGTTAGTTCCATGACAATCATGGACACCAAGGAATTGAACCCACCCTAGCCCACCTCAGACCGCTCTGCTGGTGGCCTGATTTAAAAATCGATGTAACACACTACATTGAGAATTGCTTGATCTGTGCACAGAACAATCCAGACAGATATGCGAAAAAGGCTCAACTTAGTCATACCCGCCCCGTTAATGGACCCTGGACAAATCTCCAGATAGATTATGTAGGACCCCTACCCCTGTGCAGAAATGGTTACAAGTATGTGTTGGTGGTCATAGAAACCTTCACAAAATGGGTGGAAGCATTTCCATCACGAACTAATACGGCCAAGGCAACGGCTAAAATATTAACACACCACATCTTTACAAGATGGGGCCTCCCCACAGAATAGAGTCCGATCAAGGCTCCCATTTCACCGGACGTGTAATGAACAAAGTCCTCATGATTTTCGGCATTAGACAAAAGTTTCACATTGCATACCACCCCCAGTCAAGTGGTATTGTAGAATGAATGAATAGAACATTAAAAGCCACCCTCAGGGAGATGGTACAGCAGAATAACAGCACCTGGGATTCAGTTCTCCCATTTGCTCTAATGTTTTTAAGAAAGACGGTATCCACGTCCACAGGATACACCAACCACACCCTCATGACCGGATGCTACATGAAAGGCACTGAGTATTTATTAGGACTGGATTTGACCAGCCCCGCAGTTACAGCCCTCATGCATGAAAATGCAGTTAAACAACTGATACAGAATATAAAGGCAGCCCAACTCGCAGCAGCAGTGAGACTTGGAACTAGGAAGAAACAGAGCAAGGCTTGTTTCGACAAAACAGTACATGCCACTGAGTTTACAGTAGGGCAACAAGTTATGCTTTCCCTTTACAACCCCAGCTCATTCCTTTCCCCCAAATTTTCCGGACCGAACTCCATTTCGGACAAAGTCAGCCGCTCAGTGTACAAAATAACCTATCCCAATGGTAAGTCTGTGTGGTTTCATATAAACCAGCTCAAGGCTTACAGCTCATAGAATAACCACACACACCACATCCTGCTCGCAACAGCAGACGAGCACACCCCGCCCACAGATGACGTATTCCTACCCTCCCCCAACCTCTCCAGCACCCCCTCCGACACAACTTCAACTGCGCCCCCAGAGGCACGACTGCGCCTCTCCCTTCCCTCAACCAGCAGCGACAGCGACAGTGATAGCGATAGCAATGACGACAGCCACAGCACACCATGTTACGAGTATACCCCTGCACCAGGCCCCATTCCCAGCAAATCTGAGCATGATTCTACTGACCCATTTGAGATCACTTATATCAGAGCCCCTGACCCAGACCCACCGCCCGACGATTACGGATTGAAGCATAGTAGCTCCAACCTCGACACACAATTCTGGCACCGGGACAATTTGTTCAGGCTCATCCGGAATGGTGAGATGGACCCCAATTCGCCCCAACCAGCTTTAGCACGGTTACTACAGACAAGAGTTTGGCAGCCGGGAGAAGATGACTTAGAGTCTGACTCCCACCAAACAAATCCCTTTGCGACCCTGTTCGCTATTGAGCAGTGAGGTGTCCAGATGATGGAGTAAAAAGGAACCGATGGAGAGATACGGTGTCCTTTCTCATATAACCTGCACCATGTTTGTTGAATGTTTGTTGTTAGTGCTAATGTTAAGTGTTGTTCGTAAACTCGAAAGTTTTCACGGCCCCACCTCACCACTCCTTTGACGCCCCCTGGCTGTTAGAGGAACTAATTTGTCCCCAGAAACTTGTTAATGGAACAAGTTTGTCCCCAGACAATAGTTCAGCGGAACTAGTTTGTCGACAGAACACGACTCATAGTTGCTCTCCTATTTCGAGAGGCAGCCCCCCATGATGACCACATTCTTACCCATTCTTGCCGGTTGCTCAGGCAGTGGAGAAATGGCATTGGTCCCCGCCCTGCCTGAGGACCCCCCTCTGATCAGCTATGCTCGGGTAGAGCACATATGGCATTGATCACCGTCCTACCCAGGGATTCCACCCATTTCTTACCCGCCCGCGGCCCATACGCACCCCATTTTTGGCTTGTTATGTTCAAAAATTTTTTGTTTGGTTTTAGCAACCCTTAGGTTGCTTCCCTGTGCTATTTACATCCTCAAACCCTGGGATGGTAAATCACACAGGCTGCGAGACGGCTCGCAGTACGGCAGTATTTTTCTTCGATGTCTAGTCCAAATATTCGGTTTAACAAAAAAATGAGGGAGTCACAGATGGTGATCAATTATAAAGGGAAATTGGCAATAAAAGACAAATAGACAGACATACGAGATCTTAAGCAAGATAATAACAGAAATTATGCTTGTGTTCACAGAACTCCGGAAACCCAGGAACCCCAGAGGAAGACAAAGAAGAAGACCGACAAAGATGAAGACAGTCTTCGTGTTCACATGGATCTTAGCGGGATCCCTTCAGTTGCACGCGGACACTACCCCCCCTGACCCCTACCACACAAACCGTAAATGATTCCCACCCCTGCAATACACGGAACCCCGAGATAACTAGCCCAGCGACAGCTAGCAATACCACGACCTGGTGTGATAAGTTTAACACCTGATACTCACCCTCATATGTAGTCGAAGCACTCTTAGTGCTGGCAATACTTTGCAGTGTTGTGCAAACGTTTAGAGTTAGGAAATGGCGAAAGAGAGCATATCGCTCTCGCACCCCGGTATACAGGTTTAGGTCCCCCATTTTCAGATTTCACCAGACCCCCCGAACCCATTGGGTCGGATTAAAGAGCATCCATTTTTCTTTATGTATTCTGTGGAATAAAGAGATGTAAACCTCTGTGTCTGACTGCCAGGCCAGAGAAATTTGTGTGCTGCTATTTTGTACAGTTTAAGATGTAGAGATTATTTTTGGATTGTTTGTATTTTTGGATTGTTTGAATGAGGATAGTTTATTGAGAATAGTTAGAGGTTCCAGTTTTTATTTTTCTGTAATGCATGTATTAATGTCATAGCGCCCCGTAGAGTTTTTATGATAATGAATGTATTTAAAATGGTTTAGGTAAAATTGTGTTGCATAGGATAGGACAGTGTAGAGCCTAAGTATGGGTGCCCCGGTTGGTCAGAGGATGAAGACGACATAGTAGGGTGATCCTTCACGCTTCGCGTTGAGGATCACAAGGAGGGAGTGTAATCATCTGGGATGGCCACGTCCCGGTTACAAAATGGACACTCTCAAAGAATGTCGGGAAAATTGAACGATACTAAGAAACAAGCAGGTGCAAGCTCTGTCTGTTGATTAGAGCCTTAAACTCTCAGACAGGACAGAAACTGCCAAGCAATCTACATACTAATGAGCCATCTCCGGGGACAAAAGGGAAACATTCGGGGCAGCACGGTAGCCTTGTGGATAGCACAATTGCTTCACAGCTCCAGGGTCCCAGGTTCGATTCTGGCTTGGGTCACTGTCTGGGCGGAGTCTGCACATCCTCCCCGTGTGTGCGTGGGTTTCCTCCGGGTGCTCCGGTTTCCTCCCACAGTCCTAAGATGTGCGGGTTAGGTGGATTGGCCATGATAAATTGCCCTTACTGTCCGAAATTGCCCTTAGTGTTGGGTGGGGTTACTGGGTTATGGGGATAGGGTGGCGGTGTTGACCTTGGGTAGGGTGCTCTTTCCAAGAGCCGGTGCAGACTCGATGGGCCGAATGGCCTCCTTCTGCTCTGTAAATTCTATGAAAGTCTATTTAGATACACAATGTCAAGGCAGACTCCCTGGCGCCAGAAGAGACTAAATACAAAGCAGACCAACGGTCACTGGGACACGCCCAGCGATCAGGGAACCACCCCTCTATTGGAGGAAAATCGATACAGATGATTGGGAAAGACCCAATTAATTGAGGCCAAGTTCAAGGCCCGCCCAAAAGAGCGCAAAGCCCTTTTTAGTATAAAAGGTATTCCCCAAGGGAGAATCTTTCTCCTTTGGCTTTGGCTCTCAGCGAAGAGAGAGACCTGCCTAACAGCTACACCAGACCAAGTAAGTTCCAAGTCAACGCACTCTATGAGACAGACGCTCCTAGTTGCTATCCTGTAAACAGCTCAACCCAGCAGCCTCAGAACCGAGCAACGGCCATTGTTCCTCTGACTGAGTGGGCACACAAAGCTAAGTATAGGCTTTAGTAATAGTGGTAGTTTAGTTTGTAGAGTTTATGCATGAGTAGATTTGACTGTGTGTAAATAAATGAGCATTGCTTTTGAACTTACTAACTGGTGTATCGAGTCATTGATCAGTATTCGGTTCTGAACCTTGTGGCGGTGTCGAAAGATACCTGGCGACTCTTGAGCAAACGTGATTAAACAGAGCCAAATTAAGAAACTGCCAAAGTTAGCAACACCCCCACAACCCAAAAAAATTTGCAGGATAGGTGGATTGGCCACGCTAAAATTGCCCCTTAATTGGAAAAAATGAATTGGATACTCTAAATTTTTTAAAAATAAAACCATAAATGCCTTAATAAAATGTTTGTTAAAAAAAATAATAAACTGACACAGGTGGTCAATGTTAAGAATGTATCTGGTGAAATGACCATTATCTTGAAGGTAGACAATTGTTAAAAGCCAGAGCTGCCAAGCAGTTAGGAATAGTTACTGCCTCTTGGTACAACAGCTGAGACTTAGCGATTGAAAGTCAGAAGATCGCAAAGTCAGGGAGCCAAAGTCAGCTCTCCTTAGTTACTGGACACTGTAACCTATTCGCATCTGTGAGACTATTGGATTAGTCAGGCATAATACCCACTGCAGAATATATCCATACCATGATATGTTCCACTGATACCCAGGTTTGTTACCTGGTCTGTGTGTTGCTTTTAGATGGGACCAGTGTACAGACTTTCCAACCCCACCAGCTCATGCATCAGACATTCAACATTCTCTTTCCTCCCTAACATACTCATAAAGCTGTTAATTAAACACAACCAGAGAAAGCCCCATTGAAGAAAACTTTAATCCTCTTAACATGTCTGAATCTTGTCCAAATAAACAAATAGGCATTGGAAAACCACGTCAAAAAAAGATAAACATACTACATTCTCATAAATATGTCGATAATACAAAGCTAGCAGTCCCATTCAAACTGTGTAAACAGCAGCCCCCCCTCCCCTCTGCCCACCTTGTGACTGAATGCATTATTTCATCCTGGAGCACAGCTAAATATTCAGTATGAGACCAACTGGCAAAACAAGTGCCAAAAAATTACCATCTGCAACAGGAGAGAACCTAACCATCTTCCTTTGACATTCAATGGCATTACCATTGGGGCATTACCATTGGGGGCGGCACGGTAGCACGGTGTTTAGCACTGTTGCTTCACAGTGCCAGGATCCCAGGTTTGATTCCCGGCTTGGGTCACTGTCTGTGCGGAGTCTGTACGTTCTCTGCTTGGGTTTCTTCCAGGTGCTCCGGTTTCCTCCCACAAGTCCCGAAAGACGTGCTGTTGGTTGAATTGGACATTCTGAATTCTCCCTCCGTGTACCCGAACAGGTGCCGGGATGTGGCGACTAGGGGCGTTTCACAGTAACTTCATTGCAGTGTTAATGTAAGCCTACTTGTGACAATAAAGATTATTTTTTAAATATATATATATAAAATTTAGAGTACCCAATTCTTTTTTTTCCCAATTAAGTGGCAATTCACCTACCCTGCACATCTTTGGGTTGTGGGGGTGAAACCCACGCAAACCCACGGGGAGAATGTGCAAACTCCACACGGACAGTGACCCAGAGCTGGGATCGAACCTGGGACCTCAGCACCGTGAGGCAGCAATGCTGACCACTGCCCCACCGTGCTGTCCATAAAGATTATTATTATACCATTGCTCAATCCCCACTATCAACATCCTGGGGGTTACCGTTGACCAGAAACTGAACTGGACCAGCCATATGAATTACTACAAGAGCTGATCAGAGGTTAGGAACTCTGCGGAGGATAACTCAACTCCTGACTTACCAAAACCTGCCCACTGTCTATAAGGTACAAGTTTGCTGTGTTATGGAATACTCTTCACTTGTCTGGATGAGTGTAACTCCAATAGCACTCAAGAAGCTTGACACTATCCAAGACAATGCAGCCGACTTTTTAAAAAAGAATACCCAATTCATTTTTTCCAATTAAGGAGCAATTTAGCGTGGCCAATCTACCTATCTTGCACATCTTTGGGTTGTGGGGGCAAACCCACGCAAACACGGGGAGAATGTGCAAACTCCACACGGACAGTGACCCAGAGCCGGGATCTGACCTGGGACCTCGGCGCCGTGAGGCAGCAGGGCTAACCCACTGTGCCACAGTGCTGCCCTCAATGCAGCCTACTTGATTGCCATCCCGTCCACAACATTCATTCCCTCCACCATCGATGCACGGCGGCAGTGTGTGCTATCTACAAGATGCCCTGCATCAATTCACCACAATTCCTTTAACAGCAACATTTAACATTGCAATCTCTATCATCTCGAAGAAAAAAGGCAGCACATGCATGGGAACACCACCGCATGCAAGTTTCCCTCCAAGTCATTTGCAATATTAATTTGGAACTATATCACTGTTCCGTCACTGTCACTGGGTCAAAATCCTGGAACTCTTTTCCTATCAGCTTTGTGGGTGTACCTGCACCATATGGACTGCAACGATTCAGGAAGGCAGCTCACCGTGACCTTCTCAAGGGCAATTGGGGATGGGCAGTAAGTGCTGGCCTAGCCAGTGCAGCCCACAGCCCATGAAGAAATAAAAAAAGGTCTGGCCATCTGATTCTGCCACAATTTCTCCACTGGTTCTAGAACCAGCAACAATAAACTGCAGCCGTAACTAACATTATTCAGGTACAGGTCAGTCTGTACTGATGGTCTTTTATCATTCTTGTGTTGCTGCATAATGACTCACACGTAAGGATGCCGTTTCCTCTCCTCAGCCCAAGTTGTAAGGTGGACTGGTGCTCCTGTTGTGATCAGCTAATTCAGCACACCCAGGCTTAGTAACACAGCACTGCTTTTAGACAATTCCTGGCAAAATTTAAGGCAAATAGAATAATTCAAAAGGCATTTTCCACACCGTGTTAATTTGTGAACTATGCAAAATGATTTCTGTTTTCTCTGTAGCACGATGTGTGATAACATCAGTTCAAAGTAACAGGGTGGAGTTGCAGTTCTAGTGATGTCTGACTCCCCCCATAATCTCTACTTACAAATGATTTACTAATTTATTGTGCACATATCTAAGGGTGTAGCTAAAGGGCCATCAGTCCAGAATGGCCACTAAACTGGAGCTAGTTTAAGTGACAATCTCAAATTCACGGTTTAAAGTTATTGGTCTTACAAAGGTTTTAGTGAGTGAATGCAGGATAGTAAGTCTTCATTTTAAGTCGTTCCCATTTAAGTTGTTTTGTTTTATAGTTGGTTTTGTTTTAGGTCCATTTCCCGGATTGGCTACGACCAAGGAAGCACAACAGTACCTATACTTTCTCAGGAAACTAAGGAAATTCGGCATGTTCACATCAACTCTTACCAATTTTTACAGATGCACAGAAAACCATAGAAAGCATCCTATCTGGCTGCATCACAGCCTGGTATGGAAACTGCTCGGCCCAGGACCGCAAGAAACTACAGAGAGTTGTGAACACCGTGCAGTCCATCACGCTAACCTGCCTCCCATCCATTGACTCTATCTGCACCTTCTGCTGTCTTAGGAAAGCGGGCAGCATAATCCAAGACCCCTCCCACCGGGTTGTTCTCTCTTCCAATCTCTTCCATTGGGCAGAAGATACAAAAGTCTGAGAACACGCACTTAACAGATTCAAAAACAGCTTCTTCCCCGCGGTTACCAGACTCCTGAACGGCTCACTTATGGACTGAACTGATCTCTCTACGCATCTTCTCTACTGTTGTAGCACTATGCTCTGTATGCTTCACCCGATGTCTATGTCTATGTATTTACATTGTGTATTTATCGTATGTCCTATGTTTTTCATGTATGGAACGATCTGCCTGGACTGTACGCAGAACAATACTTTTCACTGTACCGCGGTACACGTGACAGTAAATCTAATCTAATCTAAAAATATGATTTCAGCTCTAGAGTTGTTTCATGTTGTTTCCTTCCTCATGCCACCGCTGTCCTTTTCATTCGTTCCCTGTCTTCATTGTCATCTGCTCCCCATAGCTCCCATTGTAAGCTGGACCCAGATCACAATGTCTCGTGAGAGGGGGGGGGGGGGACTTTAATGCAGGTATTGACCCAGGGCTAGACCGGTTGAGCTCAAGGACAGGCAGGGTGCCAGCAATGGCAAAGGAGCTAAAGGGGTTTAGGGAGCAAATGGGGGTGGGGGAGTGGGGGTGGGGGTGGTGGACCCATGGAGATTTGGGCGGCGAGAGTGAAGGAGTTCTCCTTCTACTCACATGTGCATAGAGTGTACTCCCGGATTGACTTATTAATTCTGAACAGGGCTTTACTGACGGGAATAGTGGACACTGGGTATTCAGCAATCACGATCTCGGACCATGCCCTGCACTGGGTTGACCTACAGGTGAGCAAGGAGAGTAGCCAGCGGCCGCACTGGAGACTGGATGTGGGACTTTTAGCGAATGAGGAGGTATGTGGGCGGCTGAGGAAATGTATCCAGAACTACCTGGAAGTTAACGACACGGGGTGAAGTTTCGGCTGCCGGGGTCTGGGAGGCGCTGAAGGCGGTGGTTAGAGGGGAGCTGATCTCGATACAGGCCCACAGAGAGAAGGCAGACAGAGCAGAAACGGACCGATTGATAAGGGAAATACTACAGGTCGACAGGAGTTATGCGAAGGCTCCAGAGGCAGGGCTTCTAAGGGAACGACGGAGGCTACAGGCGGAGTTTGGCTTGTTAACTACAGGGAAGGAGGTGGAGCAGCTGAGGAAGGCGAGGGGGGCGATTTATGAAATTGGAGAGAAGGCCAGCAGAATGCTCGCGCAGCAACTCAGAAAGAGGGAGGCAGGCAGGGACATTGGGAAAGTAAGGGACGAGGATGGGAACCTGGTCGGAGATTCAGCAGGGATTAATAAGGCGTTTAAGGAGTTTTACAGCAGGTTGTATGAGTCGGAACCCCCAGCTGGGCCGGAGGGGATGAGGCAATTTTTAGGGGGGCTGACGTTCCTGAAGGTGGACGAGGGGTTGGTAGAAGGGCTGGGGTCCCCGATCGGGTTGGAGGAAATAGCAGTTGGTCTGAAGGCCATGCAGTCAGGTAAAGCCCCGGAGCCGGACAGGTACCCAGTGGAGTTTTATAATAAGTTCTCTAGGATATTGGGGTCGCTGTTGATGAGGACATTTAATGAGGCAAGGGAGCGAGGGGTGCTTCTCCCGATGAATGCACAGGCCATGATCTCACTGATCCTGAAGCGGGAGAAGGAACCGGAGTTATGCGGGTCCTACAGACCGATCTCCTTATTAAATGTAGACACCAAACTGTTGGCCAAAATCTTGTCCTCTAGGATTGAAGACTGCGTTCCGGATGTGATTGGGGAGGACCAGACGGGATTCTTTAAGGGTAGGCAGTTGGCGGCCAATGTAAGATGGTTGCTGAATGTGATCATGATGCCCCCAGAGGGTAGGGACGTGGAGGTAGTGGTCGCAATGGACGCAGAGAAGGCATTTGATCGGTTGGAATGGGAATATCTGTGGGAGGTACTGGGGAGGTTTGTATTTGGACGGGCTTCAATGACTGGGTCAGACTGCTCTATCAGGCTCCCGTGGCATGCGTATGGACGAACAGGTCAACATGGGACTATTTTAGGCTGCACCGGGGGACAAGGCAGGGATGCCCCTCTCCCCACTGCTGTTCGCGTTGGCCATAGAGCCGCTGGCAATTGCGTTGAGAGCCTCAAGGGGCTGGAAGGAGCTGGTCCGGGGAGGTGGTGGAACACAGAGTCTCGCTATACGCAGGCGACCTGCTCCTATATGTTTCGGACCTACTAGAAGGGATCAAAGAAATTATGATTCTGGGGGAATTTGGCCGGTTTTCGGGTTATAAATTGAACATGGGGAAAAGTGAGATGTTCGCGATCCAGGCAAGGGGGCAGGAGAGGCGATTGGGGTAGCTGCCATTTAGAGCGGTAGGGGGAAGCTTTCGGTACCTAGGAATCCAGTTGGCGCGGGAATGGGAACGGCTACACAAGTTAAATCTGGCCCGACGAGTAGACCAAATGAAGGATGATTTCCGAAGGTGGGACGCATCCCGTTGTCACTAGCTGGGAGGGTCCAGACGGTGAAAATAACGATCCTCCCGAGGTTCTTGTTTGTGTTTCAGTGTCTCCCCATCTTTATTCCACGGTCCTTCTTTAAACGGGTCAATAAGGTGATCACTGGCTTTGTGTGGATGGAAAAGACCCCGTGAGTAAAAAATGGCATGCTGGAGCGGAGCTGGGGGAGGGCGGGCTGGCGCTGCCGAACGTTAGTAATTATTATTGGGCGGCGAATATAGCCATGATTAGGAAGTGGGTGGTTGGGGGGGGGTGCAGTGTGGGAGCAAGTGGAGGCGGCATCATGCAAGGGCACTAGTTTGGGGGCATTGGTAATGGCGCCTCTGCCGTTCCCGCCAGTACGGTACTCCACCAGCCCCCTGGTGGTAGCGGCCCTGAGAGTCTGGAGGAGACATGTGGGAGCGGAGGGAGCATCGGCTGGTCTCCAATCTGCAATAATCACCGGTTTGCCCCAGGGAGGCTAGATGGAGGGTTCCGGAGATGGCAGAGAGGAGGGATTGAGAGGATGGGAGATATGTTTATATAGGGGAGCTTTACCAGCCTGAGGGAGTTGGAGGAGAAATTTGAATTGATGGGAGTGAATGAGTTTAGGTACCTACAGGCATGGGACGTCCTACGTAGGCAGGTCTCAACCTTCCCGTTCTTACCGCCAAGGGGACACAGGACGGGGTAGTTTCCAGAATGTGGGTGGGAGAAGGCAGGGTTTCTGACATTTACAAGGAACTCATGGGGTTAAAGGAAACGCAGACTGAGGAGCTGAAACGCAAATGGGAAGAGGAGTTGGGATAGAAGATGGTCTCCGAGTGGACGTGTTGAGTAGAGTCAACGCATCCACAACATGTGCCAGACTCAGCCTGATACAGTTTAAGGTCATTCACCGGGCTCACATGATAGTGGCCCAGATGAGCAGGTTCTTTGGGGTAGAAGATCAGTGCACAAGGTGTGCGCACCATGTCCATATGTTCTGGGCATGAGCGAAGCTTAAGGGATTCTGGCAGGGGTTAGTGGATGTCATGTCCAAGGAGTTGAAAACAAGGGTGGCACCGAGTCCAGAGGTGGCGGTTTTCGGGGTATCGGAAGATCCGGGAATCGAGGAGGAGAGAGGCAGACGTTCTGACCTTTGCTTCCCTGGTAGCCCGGAGACGGATACTATTAGCTTGGAGGGACTCAAAGCCCCCGAAGTCGGAGACCTGGCTAACTGACATGGCTAGCTTTCTGTTTGGAGAAAATCAAGTTCGCCTTGAGAGGGTCAATGTTAGGGATTGTCCGGAGGTGGCAGCTGTTCATCGACTTCTTTAGAGAAAATTAACTGTCAGCATAGTAGGGCATTCGTAAAGATGGAACCTGTGAAGGAGGAAAACGGCCTTTGCACTATGTTTATTTTTGTATGTACATTGTTTCTTCTGTTGTTGTTATAAAACCATAAATACCTCAATAAAATGTTTATTAAAAAAAACGTAGTAAAGCTTCCCAAGGTGCTTCATGGGTGCAAAATCAGAGAAGAATTGATAGTGAACCAAAGAGGGAGACATTCGGGCAGGTGGCCTAACAATTGGTCGGAGAAGTTTGTATTATGGAGCATCTTAAAGGAAGAGGGAAGTGGAGACGTGAGGAAGTTTGGGAGGCTATGACAGAGCGTAGGGCTGTGTGCACGTCTGCCAATGTTAGCAACAAAGGGAGCAGAGGATGGAAAGGAGGTCATTCAGCCATTGCATTCATACCAACTCTCTGCAAGAGCAATTGAGCTAGTCCCACTCCCTGGATCTCTACCCATAGTCCTGTACTTTTTTTCCCCCTCGAGGTACTTATTTACTTTTTAAAAGCCATTATTAAATATTCCGCTCTCATCCTTTCAAGCAGTGCGTTCCAGATTGTAATCAAGCACTGCGTAAAATGTATTTTCCTTATGTCACCTTTGGCTCTTTTGCTAATCACTTTAAATCTGTATAATCTGGTTCTCGACCCCTCTGCCAATGGTAACAGTTTGTCTTGAGCTCCTGCATCAAGATCTCTCGAGATTTTAAATGCCCCTATCAAATTTTCTCCCAATCTTTTAAGAACAACCTTAGCTGCTCCAGTCTATCCACCTAACTGAAGTCCCACATCCCTCGGACCTTTCTCGTATATCTTTTCTGGATCCTCGTTAAAGCCTTCACAATCTTCCTAAGGTGTGGCGTGCAGAACCTATCCTACCACCTTCAATGACCTATGCACATATAGCTCCACGTCCCGGTTCCCCAATCAGAATCATACCCTTTAGTTCATGTCTCCTCATTCTTCCTACCAAAATGCATGATCTCTGCACGATAATATAAAAAATATTAAGGTAGATAAGTCCCCAGGGCCTGATGGAATCTACCCCAGAATACTGAAGGAGGCTGGAGAGGAAATTGCTGAGGCCTTGACAGAAATCTTTGGATCCTCGCTGTCTTCAGGGGATGTCCCGGAGGACTGGAGAATAGCCAATGTTGTTCCTCTGTTTAAGAAGGGTAGCAAGGATAATCCCGGGAACTACAGGCCGGTGAGCCTTACTTCAGTGGTAGGGAAACTACTGGAGAGAATTCTTCGAGACAGGATCTACTCCCATTTGGAAGCAAATGGACATATTAGTGAGAGGCAGCACGGTTTTGTGAAGGGGAGGTCCTGTCTCACTAACTTGATAGAGTTTTTCGAGGAGGTCACTAAGATGATTGATGCAGGTAGGGCAGTGGATGTTGTCTATATGGACTTCAGTAAGGCCTTTGACAAGGTCCCTCATGGTAGACTAGTACAAAAGGTGAAGTCACACGGGATCAGGGGTGAGCTGGCAAGGTGGATACAGAACTGGCTAGGCCATAGAAGGCAGAGAGTAGCAATGGAAGGATGCTTTTCTCATTGGAGGGCTGTGACCAGTGGTGTTCCACAGGGATCAGTGCTGGGACCTTTGCTCTTTGTAGTATATATAAATGATTTGGAGGAAAATGTAACTGGTCTGATTAGTAAGTTTGCAGACGACACAAAGGTGGAATTGCGGATAGCGATGAGGACTGTCGGAGGATACAGCAGGATTTAGATTGTTTGGAGACTTGGGCAGAGAGATGGCAGATGGAGTTTAATCCGGACAAATGAGAGGTAATGCATTTTGGAAGGTCTAATGCAGGCAGGGAATATACAGTGAATGGTAGAACCCTCAAGAGTATTGAAAGTCAAAGAGATCTAGGAGTACAGGTCCACAGGTCACTGAAAGGGGCAACACAGGTGGAGAAGGTAGTCAAGAAGGCATACGGCATGCTTGCCTTCATTGGCCGGGGCACTGAGTATAAGAATTGGCACGTCATGTTGCAGCTGTATAGAACCTTAGTTAGGCCACACTTGGAGTAGTGTTCAATTCTGGTCGCCACACTACCAGAAGGATGTGGAGGCTTTAGAGAGGGTGCAGAAGAGATTTACCAGAATGTTGCCTGGTATGGAGGGCATTAGCTATGAGGAGCGGTTGAATAAACTCGGTTTGTTCTCACTGTTTCGAAGGAGGTTGAGGGGAGACCTGATAGAGGTATACAAAATTATGAGGGGCATAGACAGAGTGGATAGTCAGAGGCTTTTCCCCAGGGTAGAGGGGTCAATTACTAGGGGGCATAGGTTTAAGGTGAGAGGGGCAAGGTTTAGAGTAGATGTACGAGGCAAGTTTTTTTACGCAGAGGGTAGTGGGTGCCTGGAACTCGCTACCGGAGGAGGTGGTGGAAGCAGGGACGATAGTGACATTTAAGGGGCATCTTGACAAATACATGAATAGGATGGGAATAGAGGGATACGGACCCAGGAAGTGTAGAAGATTGTAGTTTAGTCGGGCAGCATGGTCGGCACGGGCTTGGAGGGCCTGTTCCTGTGCTGTACATTTCTTTGTTCTTTGATCCATCCATTTCCCTACGCCCCAGCATTTCTCTTTAAAGTCAGATACTTTAGTTCAACCTGATCACAGGTAATTCTTGTAATTCTCCAACACAGGAGCATTATCACAGCTTTCAGGCAGTCAAATGCCTGTTGAAAGTCCGCTGTCCACTGAAATTTTTGACGTTTCTTCAGCAAGTCCATCAGTGGAGCAATCAGGCTACAAAACCTTTGCGCAAATGTTCGATCAAATCCACTGGTGCCAAGAAATCGCCTTATTTCTCTTTGTCTCGAGGGTATCGGAAACTCAAGGGAAGTGATTTGGGCTTTTCCAAATTCACTTTTGGCTAGGTTTATCACCAAACCCGCCTCCTGAAGTCGATCGAATAACTCCATCAGATGTTTTAACTGTTCTTTCCATGTCTGCCTGAAAATTACCAGATCGTCGATGTATACCGCGCAATTGGGTAATCCTGAAACGACTGTGGTAGTTAACTGTTGAAATGTGGCTGGGGTGTTTTTCATGACCAAATGGCATAACTTTGAATTGGTATATACCATCTGGAGTCACAAAAGCTGAAATCTCCTTCGCCCTTTCGGATAAAGGTACCTGCCAGTAACCTTTAAGTAAATCCAATTTGGAAATAAAAGCGGACTGTCCCACTTTCTCAATGCAATCCTCCAAACGTGGGATAGGATAAGAGTCCGTTCTTGTAACTGCATTAACCTTTCTATAGTCCACACACAACCGGTGGGTACCGTCTGGTTTAGGTACCATCACTATGGGTGAGCTCCATTGGTTGCAACCCACTTCAATTATGCTATTTTTAAGCATACTCTCAATCTCTTTGTTAACCTGTGCCAATTTTAAAGCATGAAGTCTATATGGATGTTGTTTGATTGGAACAGCATTTCCCATCATGTATAGCCATTTTAGTACTTCCCAATTTATCTCCACAAACTTGCCCGTGTGATATCAATAACTCTTTCAGGTCAGTTTGTTTTTCCTCTGGAAGATAACTCAACAATTAATCCCAATTGTTAAGAACATCCTCATTTTCCAATTTAATTTAATGCATGTCAAATTCACAGTCATCTGGATTTGGTTTGTCAATTTGAGTTAGAATCATTAAAACCTCCTCCTTTTTCTTTCCTTCCCTTTCAAAGTACCTTTTAAGCATATTCACATGACACACTCGGTCAGTCTTCCTTCTATCTGGTGTTTTTACCACATAATTCACCTCACTTAATTTCCTTTCAACCTGATAAGGTCCACAAAACGTATCTTTTAAAGGCTCACCGACCACTGGTAACAACACTAAAACTTTATCTCCACTGGCAAAACTACGAACTTTGGATTTCTTGTCCGCGACCCGTTTAATCACATTTTGTGCAACCTAGTAGACACATCCATTATAGTCAAAAGATATTGATTCCCACTTTTTGTTTCAGGAAGCGGTCCTATGCAATCAATTAGGACCCTTGTAAAAGGTTCCTCAAATGCTGGAATGGGTATTAAGGGCACTGGTTTTATCACTGCTTGAGGTTTCCCTATCACTTGACATGTGTGACATGATTGACAAAATTTAACTACATCTTTATGTAGTCCAGGCCAATAAAAATGTTTCTGGATTTTAGCTCGAGTTTTCCTTATCCCCAAATGACCTCCCACTGGTACCTCATGTGCAACTCGCAACACCTCCTTTCTATACCCTACTGGCAATGCTACTTGATGAACTTCTGCCCACTTTTCATCCGCCTCCATTTTCTCATCAAGACATCACTTTTACAGTAATAACACTCCGGTATACACTCAGATTTCTCTTCCGTATATGCTTTCTGATACATCTGTTTTATTTTTATATCTTTCTGTTGTAACTCCACCAATTTTCCTGAACTAAAAATATCTGCCTCATCCTCCACCTGTTCTTGTTCTTTTTCAACCATCTGATCAAAAATTGTTTCTGATAATTGCACTTCAACTTCATCTTCACTCTTTGATTTCTCCTCTCGTCCTAACCTGTGACTTTGCGACCTTGTTACTACAATCCGGAAAAATTCCAGGATATCCGTCCTTCTACACTTTAGTTGTCTGATTTTCCACTGGCTTATCAACCACAGTAGGCATCACTCCCACTTGCGATCCAGCTATATCATTACCCAAGATAAACTGTATTCCTGGACAAGATAGTTTCTCTATTAATCCCATTACTTCCCCACTCTTCACTGGACTTTCCAACCTTACCTTATATAATGAAACGCTACTCCTCTCACCCTGAATTCCATATTACCACCTTTTCTGGCAACATTCTTCCCAACCTACATAACTCCTCATCTCTTATCATTAAAAATTGACTAGCTCCTGTATCTCTTAAAATTGTGACTTCTTTACGTGCTCCTCCTGATACACATGAGTAAACTTTACCCACACAATTAAATTCTTCAAAGACATCTGGCACCTTCTTATCAATCACCTCTTGAACAGTCTGTACAATCTTTTGCACCTCCTTCGCTTCCCCTGGGCTTTCCTTTACCACTCTAACAAACCCCACTGTCTTATCCGGTTTTAGCACATCAGCCTTCCCAGTGCTGTTCTTCAACCACTAACACTGTGACTATACATGGCCTAGTTTATTACAGTGAAAACATTTGAAACTTTTCATTTCTTTTCCACCCTCCTGGATTAAAAAAAAAAAATCTGAGGTACACTCCCCTTATTATCTCCCATCAGATCACCTTTACCTTTACCACTTGAGTATTTTTCATATCCCCAGTTTCTATCCCTTACAGGCTGAAACTGATGTTGGAAACCAAGCTTTGATTTATGAACTAATTCATAATCATCTGCCATTTCTGCCGCTAATCTCACAGTTGTAACCCTCTGCTCGTCCACATGAGTTCTCACTACATCAGGAATTGAATTTTTAAACTCCTTCAAAAGTATAATTTCTCTGAGAGCTCCATACGTTTGGTCTATTTTCAAAGCCCTTATCCACCTATCAAAATTACTCTGTTTCTGCCTTTCAAACTCCATGTAAGTTTGACCAAATTTTTTCCTTACATTTCTAAACCTTTGTCTGTAAGCTTCAGGCACTAGTTCATGTGCACCCAAGATGGATTTTTTCACCTCCTCATACGTCCCAGATACCTCCTCGGGTAGTGATGCAAACACTTCACTAGCCCCAACTACCAGCTTTGTTTGAATCAATAATACCCACATGTTCTGTGGCCATTTCATTTGTTTAGCTACCTTCTCAAATGAAATGAAAAAGGCTTCTACCTCCTTCTCGTCAAACCTTGGCAATGCTTGGACATATTTAAATAGATCCCCACCACGCCTTCGACTATGACACTCTTTCTCACTATCCTCATCACTATCATCCAACTGTACGTTTCCCGTTAAGTCTGCCAATTTTAACTGACTGTCATGTTTCATGGCCATTTTCTGAAGTTCAAACTCTCTCTCTGTATCTTTTTCCCTGATCTGTATCTCCCTTTCTTTTTCTTTTTGTTCTGCTAGGGCTATTCTTTTTTTCCTCCTTTCTTCTCTCTTCTTTTCTTTGTCCTATCTTTTACATTTTCCTCTCTTTCGTATTCAAGCTGCTTTAATTCTTTCTCATGTTCCATTTGTTTAATTTGTAACTGAATTTTTGCCATTTCCAATTAGTCAAACTGTATCTCAGGCAATTTTAAATGCTTAACCACCGCCATAATTACCTCATCTTTTCGCATTTTGTCAGGTAATTTTAACTGCAATGTTTTTGCCAAATCTAACAGTCTGCTTTTAGTCTCTGTCCGTAAGGTACTGCGTGTGACCGTCTCCACCCCCAAAAACTTCTGAGCCTCTGAAAGAGCCATTGTCCACAACACACTCCCCATTTAAACTAAAATACCACACCTGAAAAACAACCACAATATGCTCACCCCTCACTGCCTTTAAGTTCACTAAGTCAATCCAATAGATAAACTTTTATCCCCCTCCAGCCCCCAATTGTTATGGATCAGGGTTTACCGAATCCCAAAATGTATCATGAAGTTCACCTGACCCACAACTTTTAATAGATTGTGGTATGGGGAGCACACGGCTCACTCTACAGGTGTGGTACCGCAGAAATGGACCAGTATTTTTAAAAACAAAACAATGTTTATTCCATGAACTCAAGTTAACCTTTTTAAAACAAATATCTTAACAAAACTGAATATCATAGCAACCATTAATTCAAAGGTAACCCCCAAAGACTACAACACTAAGTAATCCTTTAAGCTGTCCTTTTAACATCTAAAAAACTTAACAAACCTTTAACCAGGAGCACATTAAGTTCACATTCACTATTGAGAACATTTATAATTCTGAATTCACCAAATGATCCCGAGATAGTCTTTGGATGGCAGAGATCAACAGGACAGCTCTTTGTTTAACTTCAGCTGCAGCTCACTGGAAAACCCAGACACACCCAGGCTTTTTCTCAAAGTGAAACTTAAAAGCAGAACCAGAGCTCACTCCACCCACACTCTGACATCACTGCAGTAAGACGAGCAGCCAAACATTTCTTAAAGTGACATTCACATGACAATTCAAAGTTTTAGCATCAACTACTTCCTGTGGTCATGAATTCCACAAGCTCACAACTCTTCGTGTGAAGAAATGTCTCCTTACATCTGTCCAAAATGGTTGACCCTGAATCCTCAGACTGTGACCCCTGGTTCTGGACACACCCATCATTGGTAACATCTTCCCTGTCTAGTGCCATTAGAATTTTATAAGTCTCTATGAGATTCTCCCCTCATTCTTCTGAATTCCGGCGAGAACAATCCCAACCTAGTCAACCTCTCCTCATATGACAGTCCCGCCATCCCTGGAATCAGTCTGATAAACCTTTGCATGCTCTCCCTCGAGAGCAAGAACATCCTTCCTCAGAGAGGGAGACCAAAACTGCACACAATACTCCAGGTGTGGCCTCACCAAAGCCCTGTACAATTGCAGCAACACATCTCTGCTTCTTTACTCGACACCTCTCGCAATGAAGGCCAACATACCATTAGCCTTCTTTACTGCCTGCTGCACCTGCATGCTTACCTTCAGTGACTGGTGCACAAGGACATCCAGGTCCCGCTGGACACTTCCCCCCCCCCCCCCCACCCCCACCCCCCAATCCCAATTTACAACCATTCAGGTAGTAATCGGTCTTCCTGTTTTTGCTTCCAAAGTGAATAAACTCACACTTATTCAAATTATACTGCATCTGCCATTGATTTGCCCACTTGCCCAACCTGTCCAGATCTTGCTGTAGGATCCCTGCATCCTCGTCATAATTCACCCTCCCACCTAACAACGCGTTCCTTCTTCGATCCGGTATCCTTGTTCCGGTACAGGGTGATCGAGTGGACAGTGTGTTTGCTGAGCCCCTCCCGGGCTGAAAACCCCACACAGCAGCAGGGAGGAGGTGTATTCTATTGGGTGGTCATTCCAGGGTGGGAGCACAGACTGTGTTTTTGCTGAGCCCTACTTGGGCTGAAGACCTTGCGAACCAGCACCACTTACCTCGGTGTGGTCGACCTAGGGTGGGAGCACAGACTGTGTTTTTGCTGGGCCCCCTCCCAGGCTGAAGATCAGCCTATACTCCCCAATCCTCCCATCCTCCTTCACCGGAGTCTCCCACCTCAGGCATCCTTCAATCTACCGTGCCCCACCCTTCTGTGTTGCTAACCTCCTTGCACTTTGTCCCTTGCTCTCTCTTCCCTTCCTTGCCTCGCTCTTCCAAGGGGGAGAATACATTGTTCCACCTCACGCTGCCCCTAACACCCCCTCCCCCACTGTCTATTGTCCTTCCATTCCAACACAACAAAGCCCACATTGGGGTGGGCGTGGCACTTGCCC
Organism: Scyliorhinus torazame; assembly: GCF_047496885.1. Taxonomy (NCBI): domain Eukaryota; kingdom Metazoa; phylum Chordata; class Chondrichthyes; order Carcharhiniformes; family Scyliorhinidae; genus Scyliorhinus; species Scyliorhinus torazame. The sequence goes on along the minus strand of NC_092723.1, from coordinate 69,682,578 downwards.
GGATGGCCACTCCACCTATGCCGGTGGCGCGATCGTCCAGAGCCACCTATGCAGGGGTGGTGGCCTCTTCACCCTCCACTACTCCCGCAGCCCCGCCACCTTTCCGGTTGCTGACCCGAAAGCTGGGCGTAAAGTGCGACGCTCACCCCACTGTCACCATAGAGGCGTGTGTTCGCGCAGTGGCAGGGTCCACGGCCCCTCAGCCATTGTGGCCGCCCCTCGAATGTACGGGAAAGTTGTGTTCTTCCTGAGGGCGGTTCACCTTGTCCATGAAAAGGGGATCGATGTGGGTGGGGCCTAAGGGTGGTGGACCCTCTTGAAGCCACCGCCGAGAGGGTCATCCTCTCCAATTCCTGCCTTACCTCCCTACCGAGCTCCTCCTCCCCACCTCCAACTACTGGGGGACGTTCGTTCCGAGGTGGCGCCGTTCCCTCTCGGCCTGAAGGAGGCTCCCCTCAGACACATCTACTCCTTCCGGCGCCAGGCTTCCATCCGCTTGGCCCGGGAGGATGTATTAGAGGGAGGATTTGAGGTCTCCCATCTCGGGTAGACCTTCCACATCTTTTGGTCTGCAGATGGTGTGCGGTACCATGCCTGCAAGGTGGGGCATGTGAGGAAGAACTGCCCCGTCTCCAAAGCCACCACAGACACCAAGGCGGCTGCGGCTGACACCGCCACCCCCTCCTCCTCCGTTGACGTTACCACCCCAAACCCGCAGGGGGACACCGCGCTGGCGCTTACTGGCCAATCGGCTGCCATTGTGGAGGAGGGAGGGCCGAAAGAAGGTGAGGCGGGGACCGATTCCTGATATTGGGAAGACACCCAAGTCTCAAACCCGGGGGCAGAGTGTTGAGGGAAAGGGGGGTGGGCAACTTCTTGAGGATGGAGTATTGTTCGGCGCAGGCCACCCCCCGCAAGCAGCGCCACTCCTTGGAGAGGGGGTGAGAGAAACATCATGCCAACCCACCCCGCCAGTGTGGCGAGGTAGCGCCCCAACCCCTGCCCCTCGACATTACACCGCACCCCCAGAAGAAAATTGAGAAGATTAACCATTTTTCGACCCCTGAGCTGTCGCAGCCCCCTGAGCAGGACGCCTCAGGTCGGGTGCGAGCAAGACCCCCGAAGGCTCGTTCCGCCCGGTGTAATTTTGCACCCCAGAGGCGATCCTTTTCACAATGACGAAGGGCTGTGGCAGTTCCCTGACCTCAAGGTCCTTGGGCGGTGGTGGCGACGAGGTCCCTCCCTCTCCGCCCCAGCCTCCGACACCGGGCGTCCCCATCTCCATCCTGGAACATTTTCCGGAACTGTACCTGGGTCTATCCGCTGGCCCGGCGTCACAAGAGGAGGGGGTTCTGAACCGCCGCCTCCCTCTGGCCTGATACCGCGAGAGGAGCCTGCAAGGAATGCCTGTTGACGATCCCGGGGGGGTGGGATCGAGGCAGGCCCAGGGCTGGCTGGTGGGACCGTGCCGTCTGCCACACTCAATGTGGCGGAGGATTCGGTCCCCGACGGCAACTGCCCGGAGGACGGCTGCTCGGTGGGGCGGCATGCGGGTTAAATGTGGGTCGATCTGCAGCAAGGCGGTGGACTCCCGCGTGCCCGATATCAAGTCGCCTCTCATCCCCCGAGGGGAACTCCGGGATTTTCTGCACGCAAACCACGGTTACGGAAACCGAGTGCAGCTATCCTTCGGCCGGTGGTTGGACATGGCGCTGCTCATCCGGTCTTCCCGCGCCTGCATTAAAGAGGCGGGAGATGCAACTGAGCAACACTGGCTCAAATCTTTCCTCGCCGGACTCCTGAGGGAGCAGAGTGGCCCGCACTCCTCTGCTCCTTCCGAGCACTGAAAATGTGACAGTGAAGGTAGCACTTTACTACTGACATGGAGGTAACCATAGCCAGCCTCAACATCAATGGCAGCAGGGACACGCTCCGCAGGTTCCAGAACTCCTCGGTACTCTGGGACGGGAATTATGCGGCGTGCTTCCTGCAAGAAACCCACATCGCTCCGGGAGACGAAGCCACATGAATCCTTGAGTGGTGAGGAGGGGTCTACATGAGTCACCTTTAGGCGGGGTGGCTACCTTGTTGGCTTCACATTTTCAGCAGGAGATCTTGGGGGTCAAGGAGCCAGTGCCAGGCCGGTTGCTGTACCTGACGGTACTTGAGGTGAATGTCGATGCTCCCCAGGCTGGCCAGCAGCAGACGACTTTCTTCGAGCAGACGACTTTCTTCGAGCAGGTGTCCACTCCTCGTGGCAACATCGCTGCGGGTGAGTGCATCATCCTGGGGGGGCATTTTAATTGCACCCTCGTGACAAAGGACCGCCTCGGTACCCAGTGCAGCTCTCGTGCGGTGGTGAAGTTAAGGAACCTGGTCGGGTTCTTTGACTTGGTGGATGTCTGCCGGACTCTCCATCCTGATTCTAGCATCTTCACTTTTGTGAGGCCTGGAGTTGGAGCATCCAGAATCGACCGCCTCTACATTTCAAGGGCGTACCTTCCCCGCATCCCAACAGCCTCTGTGCAGCAGGTGCCGTGCTCGGACCACCATATGGGGTGGGTGGGGGTCGCCCTGTCTCACGCTCAGTTACGGTCCACGTACTGGCATTAACATTTTTTTTTAATACTGATTAGAAATTTAGATTTAAAGTACCCAATTCATTTTTCCACTTAAGGGGCAATTTAGTGTGGCCAATTCACCCTGCACATCTTTGGGTTGGGGGGGGGGGGGGGGTGAAACCCACGCAAACGGAGGGAAAACGTGCAAACTCCACATGGACAGTGACCCAAAGCCGGGATCGAACCTGGGACCTCGGCGCCGTGAGGCAGCACTGCTAACCACTGTTTTTTTAGTTAGGGCATCATGATCGGCACAGGCTTGGAGGGCCGAAGGGCCTGTTCCTGTGCTGTACTTTTCTAACTTTAAATTCTAATATTTTATCCATTAAATGAATTCATTCCACCAGCTGCGGCTGTGGGATTTGAACCCTGGTCCCCAGAGCATGGACCTGCTGGATTACTGGCCCAGTGGCAATACCACTACACCACCGCCTCTACTGTCATACTGGCATTTTAACAACCTGCTGCTAGAGGACGAGTGGTTCCTGGGCTCGTTACGTCTCTTCTGGACCGGATGGAGAAGGAAGCGGGGAGGCTTCCTTTCCTTGAGGCTATGGTGGGACATGGGCAAGACTCACATGCAAACCTTCTGTCAGGAGTAAGCGAGGGAGTCGATAAAGAGGCGGAACTCCCTGGTCAAGGAGTTGGAGAAGGAGAAGCTCGACCTGGAGTCACGTCTCAGTTAGCCCGATGAGGACCTGGTCCTGCAGCTGGTATACAGAGAGAAGGATGCGCTGCGGTACCTGAAACTTGTCGGGTCCCGGGGCGCGTATGTGAGGTCGCAGATCCAGATCCTCGTGGACATGGACTGAGGCTCCCCCTTCTTCTACTCACTGGGAAAAAGGCACGGGGTCCGTCAGCAGCTCTTTATGCTACTGGCCCACGATTGGTCCCTCGTCTTGGATCTGGAGGTGGTTAGGGCTCAATTTTTTTTTTTAAATTTAGAGTACCCAATTCATTGTTTCCAATTAAGTAGCAATTTAACGTGGCCAATCCACCTACCCTGCACATTTTTGGGTTGTGGGGGCGAAACCCACGCAAACACGGAGAGAATGTGCAAACTCCACACGGACAGTGACCCAGAGCCGGGATCGAACCTGGGACCTCGGCGCCCTGAAGCAGCAGTGTTAGGGCTCAAATTTTGAAGCCCGCAGGTCAGCACGGAGGGCGCCGGATGGCTTGATACCCCTATAAGCATGGGGGAGCTGACTTGCGCCCTCGACAGCTTGTCCAGGTGCAAGACCCCAGGGCTGGACGGGTTGACCATGGAGTTCTTCAGGGCATTCTGGGACATCCTGAGGAGCGACTATGCAGGGGTCCTGGGGGAAAGTATCGTGACCGGGGAGATGCCCTTCTCATGGCGCAGAGCCATTATCCTGCTGCCAAAGAAGGGGGATCTCTGCCATCTTAAACACTGGTGTCCAGTTTCCCTCCTGAGCATGGATTACCAGATTTTCGCCAAGGCAATGAGTTTGCGCCTTGGCACCCTGCTGGGTCACATGATCCACCCCGACCAGTCCTACACAGTGCCGGACTGCACAATCCACAACAACATCCATCTGGTCCGGGACCTGGTTCATCATTCCCAGAGGGCTGGTTTGTCGAGTGCCTTCCTGTCCCTTGATCAGGAGAAGGGGTTCGACAGGGTGGATCACGAATATTTATTCGGGACTCTGCAAGCATTTGGGTTCGGGATGCATTTTGTCACCCGGATCCTACTTCTGTACACTGCCGCAGAGTGTCTCGTTAAGGTTAATGGGTCCCTAATGGCAACCCTTCGCTTTGGAAGAGGAGTGAGTCAGGACTGCCCCTTGTCTGGCCAACTTTATTCTATTTGCGTGGAGCCTTTCCTGCGCCTCCGCTTCTGTTTCTGCGTGGGCCAGGCATTGGGCGGTCCTTTTGGCTTACGCAGATGACGCGTGCTCCTAATGTTCACCGACTCTGCTGACCTGCGGAGGATGTGGGAGTGCCAGGCTGTGTACTCCGCCGCGTCCTCTGCCAGGATCAACTGGGCCAGGTGTTCCGGACTCCTGGCAGATGGAACCCCTCCCAGAGGAGCTCACGCCTTTCACCTGGAGCAGGCCCAGCTTCCTCTACTTGGGAGTTCATCTTTGTCCGGTGGGGGAATCCTGGCTGGCTAACTGGCAGGAGCGGGAGACCAAGGTCACCGCTCGCTTGAGACGCTGGACAGGACTGCTCCGAGTGCTGTCTTACAGGGGTCGAGTTCTCATCATAAACTAGCTGATAGCCTCCATGTTGTGGTACTGGCTGGTCACTTTGATCCCTCCCCCTGGTTTTGTCACAAAGATCCAGAGAATGCGTGTAGAGTTCTTCTGGGACAAGTGACTGCTCTGGGTCGCTGCTGAGGTTCTGAGTCTCCCGCTTAGGGAGGGCGGCCAGGCGCTGGTGTGCCTCTGCACCCAGGTGGCGGCTTTCCGCCTTCAGACCCTGCAGCGATACCTTTTCGTCGAGCCCCCTCCACGATGGCGTGCCCTGGCGACGCATTTCTACCGCCAGGCGCACGGCCTGAATGATGACCTGCAGCTCTTGTTCATAGACCTGCAGGGTCCTCTGCAGGCGCTGCCAGTCTTTTACCAGGACCTGCTCAAAGTCTGGAACATGGTCGCCTCGCGCCGCAGCTCTCCCCCCATCGGGAGAAGTGGCTGTCGTCAGGGAGCCGCTGCTCGGGAATCCGCACCTCCACCATTTTGAGTGTCTGGCGGAGGAGCGAGCTGCGGCTGCCGGGGTGACCAGGACCGAGGACGTGCTGGGTGGCGGAGGAGTGGGCTGGACGACACCCCACGAGTTAACTCAATAAAAGAGAAAATATTTAAATTCAGTAGCTGTGAAGTAAATTGGAAAATCGCTTCAACTATTTTAGATTTAAACTGGCTATATTAAAAAGTCAATGTCTGGATGTGTGTCAATTAGCTGCACAATCCCGGCCCTTCTGAGGAGGCGCCCACTGCTGGGGGACGGGAATACCTGTTGCACCAGTGAAGCGGCGAAGAATTTTACAGCTAGAAATGAATCTTATAATTAAATAGTCTCTGCATCATAACACACGGAATAAACATCCAAACCCGCTACCCCGAACGAAAATAGAGAACTAAATGATCCAAAGATTGCCGGAGTGACTATCGCGAGATTCTGCGAGGCGAGACGCCTTTAAATGGGTCAGTTCCGGGCCTTCGGCCTCTTTTCTCCCGAGTCACCGGCAGGATGAGGTAAGCAGGCCCGAGGTCTCCCAGACAATCCGCTGCCATCCGCCACTCTCACCGCCCCTCACCAACCGGTGGCTGACGGCAGAGCTCTCACGAGCACCTGAAAGACAAGTTGGTGGGCCGAGGATGACTGAATCCCTGCCGATGGATTTATTCTCCGGGCAGCTCAGGACGGGGGTGTGCGATTGGCGGCCGGCTCCGGGCTCAAAGCGACTTTGGAGTGTGGCTGGGGCCTGTCTGTCCTGCAGAGGGAGTTGTCAAGACAGAGTTTTTAGGCATAACGCAGCCTTGTTATACACTTGAGAGGCGTATTGTACAAAAGATGGGAGTTAAGATGTAGATAAGCCATCAACTGAATGGGTAGTAGATGTAGAACCTTCCATTCGTTTAAAAGGTGTGTCTGGCTATGCACCCTGTGTGTAACCTACGTGCCAATTGCTGAAAAGTAGCATTGGGCTTGTTTTTTTGGCCTGTGCAGGCACGGGGGAAGTGTAATAATTGTAAGTTTTCTATGATGCCCTTGAGTATTCCTCTCATGTCCTGGTCATTTCTTACCCGGTCTATCAGCTCCCAATATCCCAAAGCCTCTGATTTCAAATTCGTATTGCACTCTGTCTAGCCAACAGTCGTGATTTCTAGACTTGACCCCCCAACACGTGCACACAACCGAACTCCCTGTACACTTGCACCGTTTCTTTGTTTCTGTGCTGCCAATTATGGCTTTCACTGCCTACTCCACGATCTGAGACTCTTTCACTTTCATTTAAAGCCCATCTTGGAGTTTTGATCACTTCTGATGAATTATAGTGTAAGAAGCTGGTGTGCGGGGTGGTGCAGTGGTTAGCTCTGTTGCCTCACTGCCAAGGACCCATGCTCCATCCCGGTCCCAGGTCACTGTCGTGTGTGGGGTTTGCACATCCTCCCTGTATCTGTGGGTCTCACATTCCACACTCCAAAGATGCTAAATTACCCCTTAATGGGGAAAAAAAATTGGATACTCTAATTTTATGAAGAAAATAAGCCACAGGAGACGGAGGGACAGGTTACAATTGTTTATTCATGATTTAAGCATGGTGGGGACTACCCCAGCGAAACCTCTGGAGGAGCACCTTCCTCTAACACCGCAATAACAGCATTCTAATAACTCCGCTCTAGTCACAAATACAAACTGCTATACAGTTAAGCCACTTCGCAGAACATTGTTTAACATTCTGATCTTGCCTGTTTAACATTCTGATCTTGCCTATGTAAGTTTATTATTAAACCTTCACCCAAGAGCTTGTCTGCAATGTTCTACCTAGGAACTCTGTCTTTCTAACAAGTAAACAATAACAATCTTGCTGATATCAAGACCTTGAGGTCTTGCATTTGACTCGCATGTAATTTTACTCTAATGCAGGAGGAGTGCTAGATCTATCCCCCTGCTACTAAATCAATTAATTTCCCTTTTCATGGGTTTAATTGTTTACTTTTTTGTCTTACAGCAGCAAAGTTTCTCGCGATACCCTGTACGAAGCTGTCCGTGAGGTCCTTCAGGGATCCCAACAGAAGCTTCGCAAGTAAGTCACTCGTCTTGAGTGTCTGAATGGGAGATGTGTATGTGTGGAACCTAAACTTTTGTATCTAGTAAAGTCGATATTACAGTATGCCTCATGAGCAGTGAAACATTTTTGAAGCAGTGGTGTGTTTCTCCTTCAACCTTGTATATTCTTTTCTGAAAGGGGCTCTGATAGGCTATGGTTATTGAGCAAAGAGTGTGTTTGAGTGAAGAAATGCTTCCTAGCATCTCTCCAGAACGGCCTGGCCTTAATTTTTAGACTGCCCCCCCCCCCCCCAAATTCCCAGTTTTAGATTACCCTGCCTGACTTCGGTCAGATGACCCCTTAACCTTCTAAATTCTAACAAATTGACCTAATTTGTGTAATCTCTCATCGTTCCTTAAACCCCTATAATCCAGATATTATTTTTGTAAACCTACATTGCACTCTCTCCAAAGCTGATATGTCCTTCCGAGAATGGTGAAGTGTGACTAGAACTGTACTCCCAAGTGGGATCTAACCAGGTTTTGTATAGCTGAAGCATCACCCCAGTGTCTTCATACTCCAATCCTCCAGATATAAAGATTAGCATTCCATTGGTCTTTTTGATTATTTTCTGCACTTGTTAGAGCCATTTTATAGATCTATGCACCTCAGCCCTCAAGTCTCTTTGGCTATCCACTCAACCTCTTTCCATTTAGAAGGTACCAGGTTCCATTTTTTGGTCCAAAATGGATAACCTTTCACTTGCTTATTTTGAGTTCCATCTGCCAAAATTTTGCCCATTCATTCACCTAATCTGTCAGTATCTCATCGCAATTTTAAGCTTCACCTAGACTGTCTACAATGTTGTCTAACTTTGTATCATCAGCAAATTTGGATATATGACTTTCTGTGCCACCATCCAAGTCGTTAATAAATATGAATAATTGAGGCACCAACACAGCCCTAATATACCACTAGTCTCATCCTGCCAATTAGAGTACTTGCCTCATTCTGTCTTTGCCACTTAACCAATGTCAATAATTTGCCCTCAATTCTGTGGGCTTCGGTAGCTAACAGTCTCTAATGTGGGACTTTATCAAATGCTTCTGGAAGTCCATATAAATAATACCTGTCCACTACGTTAGATTTGTCAAGCATGACATTTAATAATCCATGCTGGCTCTCCCTGATCGACCAACATTTTTCAGTTACCCTATTCCTGATTATAGACTCCAGCAATTTCCCCACAGATGTTAGGCTAACTGGTCTGTAATTCCCTGGTTTCGCCCTTCTTAAAAGGTGGAGTGATGGGTAATTTTCCAATCCAGAGGGACTACTGTATCTAGGAACTCTGAAGGTTTATAGTTGGGGCATCCAATGTGCTCCCCTACTTTCTTTAATGTCACAGATAGTAAGTCCGGTCCTGGGGATTTGTCACTTTTTAGTTCTTGCGTTAATTATATTAAGTCCCTGTCCTCTATTGACTATTAATTGTTTTGGGACTTTGACCATAAGACATAGGAGCAGAACTAGCTCACTCAGCCCATTGAATCTGCTCTGCCATTGAATCGTGGCTGATATTTTTCTCATCCCCATTCTCCTGCCATAATCCCTGTGTCCTGCCATTCCATGCTTTGTCGTTCAAATATTAATGTCCTTGTGGTGACTTTGAATGCTTCCTTGTTACATCCCCGGAACAACTAAAAGTGTTAGAAGGTTGGAGTAAGCTTGCATGTGTGGAAGTATTTCTGGTAGGTTGGTAACTTGCTCTGCACAACTGATGGGACTATCTTCTGTTTAGGTTCCTGGAGACTGTGGAGCTGCAGATCAGTCTGAAGAACTATGACCCTCAGAAGGACAAGCGTTTCTCTGGCACTGTCAGGTTCGACTTCTTATTGCTCAACCCAGTTCTCAGTGCACAAGCTGTAGAATAGGAATTGGATTTGCTTTATTTGCAAACAATTTTTAAGTACTACTTCTATGCAGCTTGTGGGTACTGAAAAACATGGGTAGTTCAGCCCCGTAAGGGGTTTGGACGGACCCCCACCCTGGGTCTTAAAACATGAGGGGAGGCTAGGTGAGGCAATATTGCCAACCCTGCCGACCATTTGTAAGGAGTAAGTTGCTGGTGGATAAGGCACTTGAGAAGCCAGCATCAAGGGTAAGGCACTTACAGAAGCTTCCCTCGCATGATCTCAGTTTAAGCTGTTTCTCTGACATTTGACTCTCTGCTGTGCTTGTCTAGGCTGAAGAGTGCTCCTCGGCCTAAGTTTTCCATATGTGTGCTTGGAGACCAGCAGCACTGTGATGAGGCAAAGGCTGCTGACCTCCCTCACATGGACATTGAAGCTCTGAAGAAGTTGAACAAAAACAAGAAGATGGTCAAGAAGCTTGGTGAGTTTGAGGGTGTTTGTACTTCAACTGTCAGAATTGAAACGTCCCTAAGTATCCAGGGTACTGGCGAAGGTCCAGGCGAAGCTGGGTTTCGTCTTGTTTTACGTCTGTATCTAAAGATGTTCAATATTATTTCCTTACGTGCTAATGAAGCTACATCCATTTATTGGTACTTGAGGTGGGGCAGTGCATTGTTTTTTAAAACTGTTTATTGGAGGTGTTTTCAAATATATACAGAGGAAAAAGACACCCATAACACACCATCAACAATGTCTAATAACATTTCCCAGTCCCTCCTACCTCGCCGTCCCCTCCTCCTTTTCCAGTATAACCCTTGATGTTTCCACTTGTAGGAAAAACTAGAACCAGAGATCACCATCTCTGATTAAAGGGACGATCCTTTAAAACAGATAAGGAATTTTTTCAGCCAGAGGGTGGTGAATCTGTGGAACTCTTTGCCGTGGAGGCCAATTCACTGAGTGTCTGTCTTCACGGCAGAGGTAGATAGGTTCTTGATTAATTGTCTCAGCTGGGTGCTGTTGGTGCTTTTCCAAAGGGAAGATGCCAAATGGCCTCATGCTATGTCTTCTACCTCTGGGAGTTCTATAATGTTCTGAAAAGTACCACTTTTTTACAGGTTGTGGAAGCAGAGGTGAATTGTAACCAGGGAAAGGTTGGTGTAGGTCAGTCTGGAGAATAGACCCAATTCCACTGGTGAACACTGACTAGGCTTGGTGAGATGTTCCAGTGTTTAATCTGTGCCCTAAAAACAGATTTTAAGTTTGACGACTGGCTAGAATGTTTTATTGTGTTCATCTGTACACTGGTATTAAAACATTGGGATACAAACATAGCTTTCAGTTCCAAAATATTTACAGCCCAGTCTATCTGTTTGCAAAGCAGTGTCATTTGATCAAAGTATTGTGATAGCTGTAAACAGTGCATCTATATAGATAAATTCCTGGGATCATTATTCATGGGATGATGTCATTGGCAAGGCCAGCATTTATTAACCGTGCTTAAATACCCCTTGAGGTGGTGGCAAGCTGCTGCCTTGTGTGGTAGATATGGATTCAGTCGAAGCCTTAGAATGAAAATTGAATAAATGTAGTAACATTGGGGGGGGGGGGGGGGGGGGAAGAGAGCCGGAGGTGCGGCCAGTTGGATGAGTACAGACTCAAATGGGTGAATGGCCTCTTGCTGTACTATTCTGATGCTGAATGCTTTCCTTTGCAGCAAAGAAATATGATGCTTTTCTTGCCTCGGAGTCCCTTATTAAGCAGATTCCTCGTATTCTGGGTCCTGGTCTCAACAAGGCTGGCAAATTCCCCTCTCTCCTCACTCACAATGAGAACATGCTAACCAAAGTGGATGAAGTCAAATCGACCATCAAGTTCCAAATGAAAAAGGTGTGTTTAATCTGATGGTTAAAGTTAAGTTATGTGCGTTTACTGTTAGTGCAACCAGTCAGAGGATCTCATCTGATCAGGATTCAGTTCAGAGGATTAGGCTTATGATTGAATGATCCACATTTTGAGGTCTTTCACTTGTCTTGCTAAATTTGAACTGTGCATATTAAATAGACTTCACCAATAATGAATTAACATTCTGACTAAGTGTTAGTGCGTAGTCCCTAGTTTCCCAGTGGATTGGAAAAACACAAATTACTACCTCTTCAAGAAAGGATGGTAATAATGACTGGAGTTTGCATGTTCTCCCTGTATCTGTGGGTTTCATCCAGGCGCTCTGGTTTCCTCCCACAGTCCAAAATGTGCACTTTAGATGGATTGGGCATGCTAAATTTTAGAATTATAGAACCTACAGTGCAGAAGGAGGGCATTCGGCCCATCGAGTCTGCACCGGCACTTGGAAAGAACACCCCACCTAAGCCCACACCTCCATCCTATCTCTGTAACCCCACCCAACCTTTTTGGACTCCCAAGTTTAATTTAGTATGGCTAATTCACCTAACCTGCACATTTTTGGACTGGGAGGAAACCGGAGCACCCGGAGGAAACCCATGCAGACACTGGGAGAATGTGCAGACTGCGCTCAGACCGTGACCCAAGCCGGGAATCGAACCTGGGACCCTGGAGCTGTGAAACAACTATGCTGCCCACAGTTGATAAATTGCCCCTTGGTGTCCAGATGTTAGGTGGGGTTAACAGGAATTGGGTGGAGGAGTGGGTCATTATTAAGGAGGGTAATAAGACATTTAGTAAATCATAATACAATCCGGCAGAGTCAACTTTGGGAAAAGGAAATCCTGTTTGATTAATTTATAGTTATGGATGAAGTAAAAAAGGGGGTCCTGTAAATGGTGGGTCCTTGGATTTTCAAGAGACACTTGGTAAGGTCCCATGTCAAAGTTTACTACATATAATTGCGTGTAATCTATTAGCATGGATGGGGGAATTGTTAGCTAGCAGGAACCAGTGGGGACAAATGGATAATTTTCAGTTTGGCAGGCTGTAACTAATGTAGTGCGACCTGGATTAGCATTGGGTCTTCAACTATTTGTAGTCTATATCAATAACTTGGATGAAAGGACCGAATTTCTGGTAATGAAATTTGCTGATGGCACAAAGATTTATGCCCTCTTGACAACTTCCTGTACCCCCTGTGGACAAAAAGTCTGGCAGTGGCAAGTGGCGTATAATGTGCGAAAAATGTCAACTTTCACTTTGGTAGGATGAACAGAAAAGTAGTATGTTTAAATGAAGAGATTTGCAGATCTCTACAGCAGAATCTTGCTGTCCTGGTACATATATCACAAAAAGTTAATATGCGTTTTGGCCTCCCATGAAGAAAGGATATAATTGCCATAAGAAGCAGGTTCCCAAAGCTGATTCTTGAGATGCAGGGGTTATCTTGTGAGGAAAGGTTGTGCAGGTTGGACCCCTGGGGGTACTTTCCAGGATAGATGATGAAGATGGTTCCCTGAGAGGAATTCTAGAATTAGGAGGCACAGTTGATAAATTAGGGGTCTCTCATTTAAGAGAGTATTTTCCTGAGGGTTGATAGTCTGTGCAATTCTCTTTCCCCAGTGTGCAGAGAAGGCTGGGGTATTGCATATATTCCAGACTGAATTGGGCTTTTTGATTGGCTGGGGTGTTGGAGATTATGGGGAGCAGATGGAAAAGTAGAGCTGAGTCAACAATCCAGCATCAAATGGTGGAGCAGGCTTGAGGTCCAAATGACCTATTCTCCGGATCATCAAGATGATCCGACTGAGACATTACTGCAAGGCCTAATGTTAATATCAGGATGTTTAAAGACCCCAATGAGCTTTAATGGTATTTTTATGTTAGTGGTTTACTGACTGCGGCAAATGGTGTGTGCTAGTTGGGTGCTTGCAAATGTAATGGGGTGATGACCAATGTTTGCTCTAATTGTTCCATCCACACAATGGATTTTGTGTTCATCAAATAAAGGCTGGCATTAGAAGCAACATGTTATAATTCATATTTTTTATATGTTGCTATAGGTATGGCAGAGAATAAAAGATCTACTATAGCTTATGAAATAAAATTTAGTGTTGCAAAACTTTCTGTAGCCTTTTGGAATCTTGTGTAATTATTCTTTTGTTTCCAATGAAGAACATTGATCATTTTATTGTCTCGAAGTTTAGTATTGATGCCCAGCATAACTTAATTTTACACTTTTTATGCTTGAAGTTAACAAGTCTTAATAACACATGTTGACTTGCCTCCTGCTGGTCACTTCCTGTCTTCCAGTTGACTACCTTTCCCGACTCACTGCTTCACCGTGGCAGGTTTCAGGAGAAAAGTAGTGCCGATTGGTTGGGGGGGGGGGGGGGAGGGGAAAGAGGTGGTGACTAGGAGGGTTTCAATAGGAAGTGGCGAGCAATGACTGTAATCAGATGTACAGACCAGCAGATCGTAGTGAAGGTGATGGCTGCCTTGATAGTTGCCTGTTGAGCTACGTAGCTCTTAGTCATGTGTTTCTGCTTAAATGCTGCTTGTCTGGGCTTATAATTTTAATATAAACTGGTTAGGAGCTGTTCGGGGTAGTTTGGGAATTAAGCAGTCTGGAGTGCTGATATAGGGATTAATCATGTCTTCATTCTCCCTCAGGTGCTGTGCTTGGCAGTTGCTGTAGGTCACATTAAAATGACTGAAGAGGAACTGGTCTATAACATTCATTTGGCCATCAACTTCCTGGTTTCACTGCTGAAGAAGAACTGGCAGAATGTGCGTGCCCTATACATCAAGAGCAGTATGGGCAAGCCGCAGCGCCTCTATTGAGTGCACTGTGCTGTTGTATATTTTAAATAAAATATTTTACAGCATTTGGTGTCTTTCTATTCGATTTTTCATATCAAGGTCCAGACTGCACCCATGTACAGGTTACGGCCCAGGATGATATTTGAAGCCAGGTCTCTGGCCAGCAATGCTAGGCTTCAGGCAAGTGTTTCTGTCTGATGAGATTGGTTTCTATCAAGCCAGCCATTTTCCTCACTCAATCCTTTGTCGAGCACCTATTGTACCTGATGAGCCTAATCCTCATGACTGAAGTTAAATTTTGTTTAAATCTTAAATTAATCATTGGACTCGCACTGCGGAAATTGTCAGTATGAACAAAGTTTCTCAAGATATGGATGATTGACAGCATTATGCCATGGTTGATTTCCTTGGAGGTAGTAGTTGACCTTCAGTGGCTAGGCAGGATATTGAGGGATGCATGGAATGTGACACTAGTATAAATGGATTTGGCACAAATACCCTTTCTCGAAATCAACTTTGGTCAATTGAGTTTGGAGTTCTTTTCTAACCTTGTTCTGAGGCCCGATCCAATTCAGGAAGTATCTAACCCCTTCCTGACCACCTTTTCCACCTGCCCTACAACCTTGGGGGTGTAGGAATATATTCCCACGGTCTGTTTATCAGCCTCTCGGAATCTGACCATTTATTCCACATTCCCTTGTTTGTCCTCCCCAAGTGCATTGCAATTGTTGGTTAAACACCATTTACACTTCTGACAAATCTAGGTGTGAGATTTCCTTTCCTGAGGTACAATACTGCACTCGTGAGTGCCAATCTGGTTGGAGGAATAGGGGAAGTGAATAGTTTTGTGGTTGTTTAGCACACACAGGTTCTTTGCATATTGTGTTGATTTTGTGGGGTGGTGCCTGAGTAGTATGGTGTTTGTGGGTATTGGGATTAAACTAATTCAAGTTCCCTCAGCTGGCGAAGCAAGGACTTAAGGGCACAGTTAGGCTTTACTGACATAATATGAATGGTGAACACTTTGATCTCCTCTTTTGCAAGGAAGGTTGAATATTGGTAGCTCATTTAAACTAGTTTGTTGGGATTTGTGTGTTACAAAGTGTTGAGCTGCTGGCTACCCTGGTGGGCTTCCATTGTTTTATCCCCACCCCTCAGGAGCTGGCCACCTAAAGTAGAGGAAAAGGTTACAAGGGAGAATTCTCAAAATAAATTTGAAGTGCCCAATTCTTTTCCACTTGAGGGACAAATTAGTGTGGCCAATCCACCTAACCACATTTTTGGATTGTGGGGGTGAAACTCACGCAGACATGGGGAGAATGTGCAAATGGACAGTGACGCGGGGCAGGGATCGAACCTGGGTCCTTGGTGCCATGAGGCAGCAGTGCTCACGACTGCATCACCGTGCTGCCCAAAAGTTAACATGGTGCTGCTCTGGTATTCCCCTTGTGAGGATCCTAAATAGGCCTTGTGCAGGGAGGGTGCTGTCGTATTTGCACTTAATATTGGGCCACATCTGATTAAGGAGTGCCTGTCAAATGCTGTTTGCGAGAAATTACATTGTCAGTCACTAGCTTGAGGCAACACCATATACAGACAATTTGCTGTTGTGCACTTCAAAAGAAAACTTGATTCCTCCCTCCAACCTCACTTTTTCCTCAGTCCTCTAATGTGTTTTTCCATGCCCAATTTTCTTGCAATGTTATCTTTTCACCTTCCAATCAGGCTTCCACCTATGCAGAAACATTAAAGCAATTATCAGTATAATTTGGGGTGGCACTGCTGCCTCAGGGCCTGGGTTAAATTCCAACCTTGGGTGACTGCCTGAGGCTTAGCCTGGCGCAGGAGGTGGTGGAGTTGGGCCTACTCAATGCTTTGCTCCAGAGTCCCAACCCACTTCTGTCCCCAATTTGTTCTCCCATTTTCGTCTGGCTTCGGACAGTGGTAGTCTTGCCCTATCCAGTAACCGTACGTATATATTCCCGCAGTTTTCCATGTTTATTAGTTCCTCCAGTAGTGTCTGTTGGGGGTTATTTTGCCCTCCCCTTGTGGAGGAAGTGTTTAATTTGGAGGTGTCATTGAGTTCCTGTCCTGTCGGCCCTCCATCTAGGTCCTCCATCAGTTCGTCCAAGGTCGTGAGTCTCCTATGTAAAAGTCCCCAACCGCTCGCATCTCCCTTTCCTGTCGCCATTTTTAAATGTGATATCAAGCATGGCTGGTGGGGATCTGGTTGCCACAGATGGAGGACATCCCGGTTAATCTGAAATGCTGCCCCATTTGGTTCCATGTTTTCAGAGTGGCCGCCGCCACTGGGCAGGATGTGTACTTTGTTGGGGGTGCTGCAGTAGTGAGGGCTTGGTGGGTGGTTTCCTTGCAGGAGGACTCCAGCCTTACCCATTCTGTGTTTGGTGCTCTTGTACCATCCCCTCACCCCCCTCTGCTGTGGCTGTCCAGTGGTAATACTGTAGATTCAGCAGGGCTTGACCGCCCATTTGTTCTTCCTTTGCATGTTATCATTGGGATTCTTGGGTTCCTGCATGCCCCCCCCCCCCCCCCACACACACACACAAGCCATGATCATTTAGGAAAAGGGCCTTGGGGATGAAGATCGGTATGGATCTAAACAGGAAGAGCATTACGTTCATTTTGATCGTCTGCACCCTCTCCGCCAGGGTAAGCAGGAGGGCATCCCATCTCTGTAGGTCCTTTTTAATTTTCTCCGCCAGGCTGGCTAGATTCCACTTGTGAATGCGTGTCCTGTCATGGGCTATCTGGATCCCCAGGTATCGGAATATGTTTTGGGTTGTTTGAATGGTAATCCCTCCAGCTCTATCCCTTCCCTGATAGGGTTCACCGGGAATGCCTCGCTCTTGCCCAGTTGTGTTTGTAGCCTGAAAAGGCTCCAAACTCTTCCAGCAGTTACATGATTGCTTTCCGGCCGTTCTGTGGGAGACGTAGAGGAGCAGGTCATACTGCATACTGGAGACAGTGTGCATCCCTGCCTTGTGCCTGTGTAGCTAGACATATTCTGAGCTGGTGGTGTTGGTCTGAATGCTCGCCATGGGAGCGTTGTACAGGAGTTTCACCCACGAGGTGTACCCCGACCCTAGCCCAAACCGCTCCAGTACCTCTTATGAGGTACTTCCATTCGACTCTGTCGATCACCTCTGGTATTCTCTCCCCAGATGGGGTCATTATTACATTCAGCAGCCGCCTGATGTTCGCAGTTCGCTGCCTGGCCTTGACAAAGTCCGTCTGGTCCTCTGCGACTACCTCTGGTAGTTCTCCAATTTCTTGGCCAGGACATTCGCGAGTATCTTCGCGCCTACATTGAGTAGCGAAATGGATCTGTATGATCTGCATTCTGTCGGGTCCTTGACTTTTTTGGGTATCAGCAATATCTTAGCCTGTGTTAGCGTAGGAGGCAGGGTGCCCCTCGCTTGCGAGTCTGTGAACATGTCCTGTGGGTGTGGGGCCAGGGCTGGTGCTAATCTCTTGTAGAAGTTTTCTGGGAACCCATCTGATCCTGGTGCCTTCCCCGTCTGCATGGAGCTGATACGCTCCATGATCTCTCCCAGTCCTATCAGTGCTTCCAGCTCCCCCTGTTTATCGTCCCCCACCACTGGCATGCCCAGTCCATCGCAAAACCGTTTCATCCCCATGGCCCTGTCGGAGGGCCCAGAGGTGTGCACCCACGGTAAAAGTTCTCAAATGCTTGGTTGACCTCTTTTTGCCTCTGCAGTTCCTCACCTGAACTATCTCTCTCGTGGCTGCCTGCTTTCTGAGCTGGTGAACCAGTAGGTGGACAGCCTTTTCCCCGTGTTCGTAGAAGGTCCCCCGTGTCTGGGGGAGTTGATGCACTGCTTTCCTGGTGGATAGCAGGTTAAAGTCCATTTGTAGCTTTTTCCTCTCTGCCAGAAGTTCTACGGTCGGGGCCTCAGAGTACTTTCTGTCGACCACCAGAATGGAGTTGATCAGTTGATGCTTGGCCACCCTCGCTTCCCTGTCTCTACATGCCTTGTAGGCTATAATCTCTCCCCTAATCGCCACCTTCAGTGCCTCCCAGAGCTTGGAAGATGAGACTTCCTCGCTCCGGTTATTTGTCATGTATTCGCCTATGGCTGGTTGTATTTTCTGACAGAAGTCCTTATCGGCCAGTAAGTCTGTGACCAACCTCCATGTGGGGCGTTTAGCACGACCTGACTCCAACCTCACGTCCATGTAGTGTGGAGCATGGTCGGAAATAACTAGCGCGGAATATTCTGCTCTTACTATTCCTGGAAGCACCGCTTTCCCCACTGCAAAGAAGTCTATTCTTGAGTATTTGTGGACCAGTACAAAGAATGAGAATGCCTTCTCACCGGGGTGTAAAAACCCTGCCCGGATCCACCACACCCATCTGCTCCGTGAATGTTCCCAGCTCCATAGCCATGCCCGCCCTTTTCCCTGATCTGGCATTCGATTGGTCCGTCGGCGGGTCCTGTACACAGTTGAAGTCGCCCCCCCATGATCAGTTGGTGCGTATCAGCGTAGGGGATTTCTGCCATAGTCCTTTTTATGAAATCTGTTCCCAGTTTGACAGGAACACATTTACCAGGACTACCGGTGCCCCGTCCAGGACACCGCTGATCATGTCGTACCGTCCCCCTGGGTCGGTAACCGAGCTTGTCGCCGTGAATCTCATCCTCTTGCTAATCAGTATGGCCACTCCCTTAGCCCTCGTCCCATAGCATGAATCGTATGTCTGTCCCACCCAACCCTTTCTTACCTGCTGTCGGTCCTTCTCCCTCAGGTGTGTCTCCTGCAGGAAGACTGTCAGCCTTCAAACTCCTTAGGTGGGCGAAGACTCTGGATCTTTTCACTGGGCCGTTAAGTCCCTTGACATTCCAGGTGATAATCCTGGTGGGGTTTTCTGTCCCCCCCGCTCCTGCAGGATCCACCATACTTACTTGGTGGACATGCCCCTGCTCTTCGGGGTTTCCCTTTGCCCAGGGGGCATTCAACATGGCTGCCAACTGTGGGTACTCCAAGTGGGTGCACCCCTGCCCAAGTTTCCCTTTGCCCAGGGACCCTCCAAAGTGGCTGCTTTCCTCAGCCTGTTCCTCACCCGCCGAAGCCCTTGCGAAAACCAACTCATTCTCCCTGTTATTCTTCTTTTGCACTCTATCCCTCCTTCCTGTGTCACCATTTCCCTGTCTCCCCCTATGCTTTCCCTTTCCCTCCCCCCCCCCCCCCCCCCCCCCCCCCCCCCACACACACACACACACAACCCCGACCAGGCATTCCCTCCCTGCTGGGAGGTACATCGTGGTCCCCTTTGCTCTCTGTCTTGCCTAGCAAGCTATTTCTGCTAGTGTGGTAGCTCCCCTCCCGGGGCTGGCCTAGCCCCTACCTAATGCCCACTGACTGCCTTTTTCCCTGTCCAACCTCTCATCTGCCTTCCCCTTCTGCGACCCAGTCTTCCCCTCACTATCAGAGCAAGGCAGCACAGTCCCGTGCAAACATGCTCACAGTCCAATGAGTCTTTGATTTTCCCTCTCACAGTCTTTCCCTGCACAAACCTCACCGCTGCCTTGCCTGTGCCTTGTCCAGGCTGTTTTTTTTTTCTCGAATTCATTCACTTCCTCCAGGGTGTTAAAGTAATGTTCTCTCTTCTGGTACGTGACCCAGAGCCTGGCTGGGAACAGCATACCGAAACGTACCCCGTTCTCAGACAGGGCCGACTTCGCCTGATTGAACTCGGCCCTTCGTTTTGCTAGGTCTGCCCAATGTCCTGATGGATACGGATTTTATGTCTTCCCAGGTGCTCGCTTTCATCTGCTGCGCCCACCACAGGATCCTCTCAAGGTCCTGGTATTGGTGGAGCTTCGCAATGATCGCCCTCGGCTACTCTCCGGCTTTGGGTTTCGGCCTAAGCGACCTGTACGCTCTGTCGAGCTCTCGGGGGTTGGAGAGGTTGTTTCTCCTGACTAAGTCGCCCAGATCCGTCGGATCCCTGCCCTCGATGCCTTCTGGCAGGCCAATGATCCGAATCTTCTGACATCGGGATCTAGTCTCTTGGTCCTCGACGTTCCCCCTTGCGTTCCCCTGGGACATCACCAACATTTTCTCTTCAGCTTCCAGGGCGATGATTCTGTCACTTTGGTCTGTTGAAGCCTTCTCCAGGTCTCCACTTTCTTCCCCAGCCCATTGATTGCTTTTGCATGGTGGCCATCGCCTCTACCATCGCCACCTGGATTACTATCCTGATCGCCTCTTTCATGGCGGTCAGCTCCTTGAGGAGGAAGTTCTTCCATATATCTCCAGGGGGTGTGGGGGAGGCTGATG
Source organism: Scyliorhinus torazame (assembly GCF_047496885.1). Taxonomy (NCBI): domain Eukaryota; kingdom Metazoa; phylum Chordata; class Chondrichthyes; order Carcharhiniformes; family Scyliorhinidae; genus Scyliorhinus; species Scyliorhinus torazame. The sequence continues at coordinate 69,662,242 of NC_092723.1, read as the reverse complement.
CTCCGGTCATTGGTCTCCCTGTCTCCTGGGCGGCCGGGGCTCCATCGCTTCCTGGGTCCGCCGCCTCGCCCGCCTGCTGCTTGTTCCGCCACTTCTGTCGTCTTTTTGGCCCCTCGAGCTCCCGTTTGCCGGCATACTCTCATGGTTGTTTTCTTCTCGTTGTTGAGGTCGTTTAGTCTTTGGAGTTTGGGCAAAATTCGACTAAAACTGCCCTTTCTGCTTCTGGTTTGGAGGAGAGCCACCTGATGGGCGTCTGCTCAGCACATCACCGTCACTGGACGTCAGGTGACTATGTTGAGTCTGCACGTTCCTGCTGTATCTGCTTGGGTTTCCTCTGGGCACTCTGGTTTCCTCCCAATCCAAAGGTGTGCAGGTTGGATGGATTGCCATTCTAAATTGCACTTTAGTGTCCAACGGTTAGGTGAGACTATGGGATTACAGGGATAACGTGGGGGAGTGGGACAAGGTAGAGTATTCTTACAGAGGATCGGCATAGACCCGATGGGCCAAATGGCCTGCACTGTAGGGATTCTATGACAGACTGGTAAAATATTCCTTATTCTCTTATTCAGTCTACATGGTTAACCACCACCAGCTTTTGTATGGCAGGCTGGGACTGTCCTCAACTGATTCCATTCTTGCCTACCCATTTGGAGCGAGAGGATCGTCTGAAATGGTTTCCTGAATGAGTAGAAGTTTCCTCCCAGCTGCATATTGGGAAGGCTACCTCAATCCCTGCCACAAATTGTATCCTAGCCCCCAACATCAACTAGATTGTTGTCAACCTTGTGACTTCTGTTTTAGATGAGGTTCTCATCCCATATGCACTCCCAACACCTTCAGCATGCATAACCTCACCCGTTTCCATGCCTGCCTCAGCTCAACTCTAGAATTGCAGTGCTGTACTAGCTAACTTCCCATCATTCTCCCCCTGGGAACTTCCGAAAGGTTGCCCATGTTCTAACTTATTCCAAGTCCTATTCACCCATCATTGATGTGTTTGTTGACCTGCATTTGCTCCCAGTCCAGAAATGCCCCAGTTTTCAAATTCTAAATGTTTTTAAATCCCTCCAAGGTCTTACCCCTTTTCCTTTCTCTAACCTCTGCTCGCCAACAATACTCTGTGCTCTTCCTATTGTGTCTTTCTGCACCTCCATTTTAATTGCTCCACAACTCAGCTGTCGAGGCCCAAAGTTTTGGAATTTCCTTCCTTAAGTCTCTTACCTCCTTTCAGGTGCCTTTTAAAACCTACCTGTTTGGCCAAGCTTTTGGTTACCTCTTCTAATATTCCCCAATGTAGCTTGGTGCGAAAAATTAAAGGTGCTATATAAATGTAATTTGTGGGTTACCAAAATGATGCGAATAATGCTTGACAGTGTGAAAGCTGATTATTGTGGCTCTTTTCTCAATGAGTGCTGCTGGTGCAAGGATGCTCAGTGATCTGGTGGTAACGTGTGTAGTTATAGCAGGTTTGCAGACCAGCTACGCCCTTACATGTAAGCCTGGACTGTAATGGACTTGAATCTGGGCTCCCTGGGTTTACCTCTGGAGCTGCATCCACACCAGTATCAGTGAAATGATAACTATCCTGACCAAGATTTCTGCAATTTGCATTAGAAAGTTTCACTGATTTTACACCCAGTTGAGCAGAAACAAGCCTTAAGGTGCAGTGACATTGTTTGCCTGTTGGTGGCACCATGAGGCCTTCTGTACAAAGATGTTGGGCAGTAACCTCAGCTCGAGAGCCAGTGAAGGGGTATCCCATAGCTGTGATGGGGACCCCACCAGCCTAGGGGTTCCCAGGTAAGGAGAAGTTAAAACTTCCTTTGGCCAATTAGCCTGCTATGGGAGCCATCTGAAAATGCGATTTGAATTGTAAACTTGGTTCTGAATGTCATACACCAATAGAATCATAGAATTTACAGTGCAGAAGGAGACCATTCAGCCTATCGAGTCGGCACCGGCCCTTACAAAGAGCAGCCTACTGAAACCCATGTATCTACTCTATCCCAGTAACCCCCTCTTAACATGTTTTGGACACTAAGGGCAATTTAGCATGGTCAATCCACCTAACCCGCACATCTGTACTGGGAGGAAACCGGAGCAGCCGAAGGAAACCCACACAAACACGGGGAGAACATGCAGAGTCCGCACAGACAGTGACCCAGCCGGGAATCAAACCTGGGACCTTGGATCTGTGAAGCAACTGAGCTAACCACTATGCTACCGTGCTGCCCCAGAAGATTAAAAACCTTACCTAACTTCTGCGTGCTGATGCGGAATCTGTAACTTGCTATAAGTTGAGTTATGGGGTTCAGATTGCAGTGAAGATAAACTGGGGAATGTAACACAATGATGACAATCCGGATCCCTTATAATTTTCCCTTGGAGACACTTTTTTGTAATAAATTTAGAGTACCCAATTAATTTTTTCCAATTAAGGGGCAATTTAGAGTGGTCAATCCACCTACCCTGTGCATCTTTGGGTTGTGAGGGCGAAACCCTCGCAAACACAGGGAGAATGTGCAAACTCCACACAGACAGTGACCCAGAGCCGGGATCGAACCTGAGACCTCGGCACCATGAGGCAGCAGTGCTAACCACTGTGCCACCGTGCTTACCCTCAATTGGAGACTTTTGGCCCATGCTGAGTGCATAGCACATGCTCGGGAGTGACTGTGTGTGTGTGAGACCCATTCTTGTGTGTGTGTGACCCATGACCAGCATCAACAGACTCTGACATCAGGGATGGAACAGCCTGATTCTTTTCCAGAGAATGAGGCCCAAAACTGGGAGAGTGGGGCTGTGGAAGGCTCCTCCCAATTGAGCGGGAGGCGGAAGAGGGGGGGGGGCTGCTGGTGGGTGCTGGTGAGTGCGAGAGCAAGGTAGGGGGATGAGTGGTTTTCTGCTGATCATCACAGCAGGCGTGTGGAAAGAAACCAAACAGTATGACATTTTTAAAAAAATGTTTTAAAAATTAAATTTAGAGCACCCAATTATTTTTTTTCCCAATTAAGGGGAAATTTAGCACGGCCGATCCACCTAACCTGCACATCTTTTTTGGGTTGTGGGGGCGAAACCCACACAGACAAGAGGAGAATGTGCAAACTCCACATGTACAATGACCCAGGGCCAGGATTCGAACCCGGGTCCTCAGCGGCGTAGGCAGCAGTGCTAACCACTGTGCCATGTGCCGCCCTGAAATTTTTTTAATTGCGTTTTCATACTTTATTTCCCACAATTTATAAGTTACAAAACCACACCAAAAACCAACACATATTCACAAACAAGTAGAACATGGAACATAGAACATTACAGCGCAGTACAGGCCCTTTGGCCCTCGATGTTGCGCCGACCTGTGAAACCACTCTAAAGCCCATCTACACTATTCCCTTATTGTCCATATGTCTATCCAATGACCATTTGAATGCCCTTAGCATTGGCGAGTCCACTACTGTTGCAGGCAGGGCATTCCACGCCCTTACTACTCTCTGAGTAAAGAACCTACCTCTGACATCTGTCCTATATCTATCTCCCCTCAATTTAAAGCTATGTCCCCTCGTGCTAGACATCACCATCCGAGGAAAAAGGCTCTCACTGTCCACCCTTTCCAATCCTCTGATCATCTTGTAAGCCTCAATTAAGTCACCTTTTAACCTTCTTCTCTCTAACGAAAACAGCCTCAAGTCCCTCAGCCTTTCCTCATAAGATCTTCCCTCCATACCAGGCAACATTCTGGTAAATCTCTGCACCCTTTCCAATGCTTCCACATCCTTCCTATAATGCGGCGATCAGAATTGCACGCAATACTCCAAATGTGGCCGCACCAGAGTTTTGTACAGCTGCAACATGATCTCATGGCTCCGAAACTCAATCCCTCTACCAATAAAAGCTAACACACCGTACTCCTTCTTAACAACCCTCTCAACCTGGGTGGCAACTTTCAGGGATCTATGTACATGGACACCGAGATCTCTCTGCTCATCCACACTGCCAAGAATCTTACCATAGCCCAGTACTCAGTCTTCCTGTTATTCCTTCCAAAATGAATCACCTCACACTTTTCTGCATTAAACTCCATTTGCCACCGCTCAGCCCAGCGCTGCAGCTTATCTATGTCTCTCTGTAACTTGTAACATCCTTCCGCACTGTCCACAACTCCACCGACTTGAGTGTCATCTGCAAATTTACTCACCCATCCTTCTACGCCCTCCACCAGGTCATTTATAAAAATGACAAACAGCAGTGGCCCCAAAACAGATCCTTGTGGTACACCACTAGTAACTGGACTCCAGTCTGAACATTTCCCATCACCCACCACCCTTTGTCTTCTTCCAGCTAGCCAATTTCTGATCCAAACTGCTAAATCACCCTGAATCCCATGCCTCTGTATTTTCTGCAGTAGCCTTACCGTGGGGAACATTATCAAACGCTTTACTGAAATCCATATACACCACATCAAGTGCTTTACCCTCATCCACCTGTTTGGTCACCTTCTCAAAGAACTCACAACAACTGTGACCGTGACCCCCATTTAGTCGACATACATATCTTACATTCCCCAATATGGCCAAAACCCGTATTGGCCGGCATTTATTACAATTTTGTTTGGGTCTTAGCTTGCCCTCGGACCGGCCTCTTGCGGCTTTGTCCTTCCAGCTTGTCCCTCGCATTCCTTTTGCGTGCCTTCACCGCCCTCCTGCCCCGCTTAATCTACTGGTAGCCGGCCACGAACAGGCCTTGAAACAAGTTGTTGAATGGCTGCCACGTCCTGTTGGAAGCCTTCCTCCAACCCATGGATAGGGAATTTTATTTTCTCCAGCCTGAGAAATTCCGTCAGGTCGGACAGCCAATCTGCAGGCTTGGGTGGTGCTGCCGATCGCCAGCCGAGCAGGAACCTCCGGCGGATGTTCAGGGAGGCAAAGTGTCAGCTCCCTTCCCCATGAAGAGTCCTGGCTGATCTGATACCCCGAAGACCGCCACCTTTGGGCAGAACTCCACCCTCACTCCCACAATCCTCGACCATGGCCTCAACGAAGGTCATCCAGTACCCGACAAGTCTAGAGTATGCCCAGAAAATGTGGGTGTGGTTAGCCGACCCTCATTGGCACCGTTTGCATTTGTTCTCCGCCTCCGGAAAGAACTCACTCATTCGAGTTCTGGTTAGTAGCGCTCTGGTGCAACACCTTTAGCTGTGTTAGGCTCAGCCCTGTGCACGTGGAGGTGAAATTCGCCCTATGTAGTGATTCGATCCAGAGTCCTCCTCCTATCTCTATTTTTTTAAGGGGCAATTTTATCATGGCCAATCAACTTACCCTGCACATCTTTGGGTTGTGGAGGTGAGACCTACACAGACACGGGGAGAATGTGCAAGCTCCACATGGACTGTGACTCGGGGCCGAGACCGAACCCGGGTCCTCAGTGCTGTGAGGCAACAGTGCGAACCACTGTGCCACCGTGCCACCCCTTCCCAATCTCTATGCCTAGTTCCTCCTCTCTTTTATTTCCTTCTCTCTGGGCGGCACGGTGGCGCAGTGGTTAGCACTGCTGCCTCACAGCACTGAGGACCCGGGTTCGATCCCGGCCCCGGGTCACTGTCCGTGTGGAGGTTATACATTCTCCCGTGACTGTATAAGTCTCACCCCCACAACCCAAAGATGTGCAGGGTAAGTGGATTGGCCATGCTAAATTGCCACTTAATTGGGAAAGAAAAGAATTGGGTACTCTAAATTTATTTCCTTGTCTCGTCCAGGGGGAAGCATACCTCTTCCAGCAGTCGCCCGTACAGGTCTGCACAATTCCCCTTCCCTTGGTCGCCCACGCCCAGCAGTTCTTCTAATAATGAATGTCCTGGTATCTGGGGTACATCATTGTTTCTTTGTGGAGGAAGTTTTTGACCTGAATGTATCTCACATCGTTTCCTCTTGGTAGCTGGAACCTCTCCGTGAATTCCCCCAAGGTTACTACTTTATCGTCTGCGTACATGCCCCTAACCGCCAGAGTCCCCTCGTCTTGTCTCCACCTTTTGAAGGTGGTGACCATTATTGCGGGACTGAACCTGTGGGTGTTGCAGATGGGGGGATTGTGGACATTATGGTTCAGCCAAATTGTTGCCCTGTTTCTTGCTACAGCGCGACTACCATTGGCTCATAGATTATCATAGAATTTACAGTGCAGAAGGAGGCCATTCGGCCCATCGAGTCTGCACCGGCTCTTGGAAAGAGCACCCTACCCAAGGTCAACACCGCCACCCTATCCTCATAACCCAGTAACCCCACCGAACACTAAGGGCAATTTTGGACACTAAGGGCAATTTATCATGGCCAATCCACCTAACCCGCACATCTTTGGACTGTGGGAGGAAACCGGAGCACCCGGAGGAAACCCACGCACACACGGGGAGGATGTGCAGACTCCGCACAGACAGTGACCCAAGCTGGAATCGAACCTGGGACCCTGGAGCTGTGAAGCAATTGTGCTATCCACAAGGCTACCGTGGATATGGTAAATGCTCCTCGAGTATTTGGTCGGGATGATGGGAGAGTGGATGTGGCTAAGTCTCAGAGGGACGACCCTTTGCAAAAGCCCTCCTCCGTCTTCATCCACTCTGATCCCAGTTCCTTTACCCATCCCCGTACACTTTCTGCAGTGGCCACCCAATGGTAGAACCATAGATTCAGGATGCCAGGACTCCCACATTTCTTCTACTTTGTACGACCTTCTTTGGGATTCTCGGCACCCTCCCCCCGACACACACACACACAAAATGCATGATTAGTTTGTTAACTGTGTTGCAAAATGCCTTGGGGATATAGATCAAGAGGGATCTGAACAGGTAGGAGAATCTGGGCAGCATGTTCATTTTGATCGTCTGTATTCTCCCTGCGAGGGAGAGTGGGAGTGTGCCCATCACTGCAGGTCCCTTTTGACTTCCTCCACCAGACTCTTGAGGTTCCATTTGTGGATCCGTGTCCATTTGTGGGCTATTTGAATCCCCAGGTAGCAGAATTTGGGCTGGGCTTGCTTAAACGGCAGTCCACAAGCTCTGTCCCCCCACCCCTGCGGGTTCACAGGGAAGATTTCGCTTTTGCTGAGTGTGGTATTATAGGTATTACGGTACCTGAGAGGCTAAAGTACCATTGGTAGAACCTGTATGCTTGCTATTGGCTAGAGCTCCGCCCTGATAGGCGGGGTATAAGAACCCGTGCCGCCCCAGCACCCCTCATTCTGTACCTGAGCTGCTGGGGGAAACATCTAGCTTATTAAAGCCTTCAGTTGGACTATAACCTCGCTTTAGTGGTCATTGATCGTGCATCAATTTAATAAGCTAGATTTTAAGAAGAAAGGATGGAGCTCAGAATCAAGCCGGAGTGTCTGCAACTTAGCCCCCACGCAGCGAACTCAGCGGCAATCTTTAAGCACCGGCTGCCGTGGTTTAAAGGGTATCGCGAGACGGCCGAAAACGCACCCACGGGAGAGCAGAAACTGCACGTCCTGCACTCAAGGGTGAGCCCGGAGGACTTCCGGGTGCGGCTATGCAGAGCTAGGTCGCATGTTCGGTAGCTCCCGCTTGGAACGGACTTTTGGGCTCTTTACAGGGCCCCCAACGGCATTTATTTGACATTTCCCGGTGTGGGAAGAAGACTGCAACATTCCCCCGACAGTGTCCCCCAGGAATGGTATGTCTCTTGGTTACCAGACCCGGCAGAAACAGTAAAAGATTTGGCTGTAGCTGCAGGATAGACAAAGCCTCTTCCAGCATGCAGGCGGGGGAAGGGCAAGCTTAAAGGCTGCAAGCTGACTTGAGGGCCTTTATTAAAGGTGAATTCTAGCAGCAGAGGGAACAACTGTGAAAAGATTTACCAAGGCCATTGAAGAAGCGGGGACGAGGCTTCTGGTGGCGGCCATGGAGGAGTAGGTCGCGCATTCGGCAGCTCCCGTCTGGAACGGACTCTCAGGCCTTTTTCAGGAGTTTCCACAGACCTTTTGGGGCCGATTGGTGAAGCAAACACTGCCAAAAGGATTTCCTCTCGAGGCTTCTGGTTGTGGCTATGTGGAGCTAAGTCGCACATTCGGCGGCTCCTGCAAAAACGGACTTTTTGGCTCTTTTCAGGGCCCCCAAGTGAACTTTTTCGACATTTCCTGGTGTGGGAAGGAGTTAATAAAGCTCCCCATCAGTATATGGCTTCAACTAGGAGCGGGGCGACAAAAAAGGTGGTGGTGGACCCGAAGAAGGGAGGGAAGAAAGAGAAAATGGCGGCGGGCGGAGACCAGGCAGCGTGGAGGCACTGGGCGGAGGAGCAACAGGAGGGTATCCAGCGCTGCCTCAGAGAGATTAAAACGGACCTGCTAGAGCCGATGAAGGCTTCTATTGATAAGCTGCTGGAGACACAGACGGCCCAGGGGCTGGCGATCCGAGAGGCTCGACAAAAGATCTCTGACAATGAGGACGAGATCTTAGGCCTGGCGGTAAAGGTGGAGGCGCACGAGGCGCTCCACAAGAAATGGCAGGAGCGGTTCGAGGAGATGGAGAATCGGTCGAGGCGGAAGAATCTGCGGATTCTGGGCCTCCCGGAGGGGCTGGAGGGGCCGAACGTGGGGGCCTATGTGGTCACCATGTTGAACTCGCTGATGGGAGCGGGATCTTTCCAGGGGCCCCTGGAGCTGGAAGGGGCCCATAGAGTGTTGGCGAGGAGGCCCAAGGCTAACGAGCCTCCGCGGGCGGTGCTAGTGCGGTTCCATCGGTTCGTCGATCGGGAGTGTGTGCTCAGGTTGGCCAAGAAGGAGAGGAGCAGCAGGTGGGAGAACGCGGAGGTTCGGATATATCAGGACTGGAGTGCGGAGGTGGCGAAGAGGAGGGCCGGGTACAATCGAGCGAAGGCGGTGCTGCACAGGAAGGGGGTGAAGTTTGGCATGTTGCAGCCGGCACGACTGTGGGTTACCTACAAGGACCGGCACCATTATTTTGAGTCTCCGGAGGAGGAGTGGGCCTTTTTTCAGACACAGACTGAGGGTCGGGATGGGCGATTGGGGACTGCGGTGGTTATGCCTATTTTTGGTTCGGGGGTGGGGGGGGGGAAGGTGCCTTTGCATTGTTTTGGGTTTCTTTTTCTCTGTGTTTTTCTCTTTTGGGTTGGGGAAGGAGGATGGGGCGGGTTGGGCACTGTTTTGGAAGTCAGTTAGGACCTTTAATGAGGCAAGGGAGGAGGGGGCTTTACCCCCGATGATGTCCCGGGCACTGATCTCCTTGATCCTGAAGCGGGACAAGGATCCCCTGCAATGTGGGTCTTACAGACCGATTTCCTTGCTAAATGTAGATGCCAAGGTGCTGGCGAAGGTCTTAGCCACGAGGATTGAGGATTGTGTGCCGCAGATCATCCATGAAGACCAGACGGAGTTTGTGAAGGGGAGACAGTTGAACAGGCGCTCTTCGCACTGGCGATTGAACCCCTGGCTATGGCACTGAGAGAGTCGAGGAACTGGAAGGGGTTGGTGCGGGGTGGGGAGGAGCATAGGGTGTCGCTTTATGCGGACGACCTGCTGCTGTATGTGGCGGACCCGGTGGGAGGAATGCCAGAGGTAATGAGGATCCTGAGGGAATTCGGGGACTTTTCGGGGTACAAGCTCAATATGGGGAAGAGCGAGCTGTTCGTAGTTCAGCTAGGGGACCAGGAGAGGGGGATTGGCGCGCTCCCACTAAAAAGGGCGGAGAGGAGCTTCAGGTATTTGGGGGTCCAGGTGGCCAGGAGCTGGGGGGCCCTGCATAGACTTAATTTTACAAGGCTGGTGGAGCAAATGGAGGAGGAGTTCAAGAGGTGGGACGCGTTGCCGCTGTCCTTGGCGGGTAGGGTGCAGTCAATCAAAATGACGGTGCTCCCAAGGTTTTTGTTCCTGTTCCAGTGCCTCCCCGTGTTTATCCCGAAGGCTTTTTTCAGGCGAGTTAACAGGAGCATAATGGGGTTTGTGTGGGCGCGAGGGACTCCGAGGGTGAGAAGGGTGTTCCTGGAGCGGAGTAGAGATAGGGGGGGCTGGCGCTGCCCAACCTCTGTGGGTACTACTGGGCCGCCAATGCGACGATGGTGCGCAAGTGGGTGATGGAGGGGGAGGGGGCTGCATGGAAGAGGCTGGAGACGGCGTCCTGTGTGGGTACGAGTCTGGGGGCGCTGGCAACGGCGCCGCTGCCGCTCCCTCCAAGGAGGTATACCACGAGCCCGGTGGTGGTGGCGGCCCTCAAAATTTGGGGGCTGTGGAGGCGGCATAGGGGGAAAGTTGGGGCCTCGGCGTGGACCCCATTACGGGGGAACCACCGGTTCGCCCCAAGAAGAACAGGTGGAGGGTTTTCGGGGTGGCACAAGGCAGGCATACGAACGTTGGGGGACCTGTTTGTGGTCGGGAAGTTCGCGAGCTTGGGTGAGCTGGAGGAGAAGTACAGGCTCCCCCTTCAGGTACATACAGGTAAGGACGTTTGCCAGATGGCAGGTGGTGGAATTCCCGCGGCTACGGCCACACACAATACAGGACAGGGTGCTCTCGGGGGGGTGGGTGGGAGTGGGGAAGATCTCGGAAACGTACCATGTGATGCAGGAGGAGGAGGAGGCCTCGGTGGTGGAGTTGAAAGGTAAGTGGGAGGAGGAGTTGGGAGAGGAGTTCGAAGAGGGGACGTGGGCAGATGCCCTAGGGAGGGTGAACTCTTCCCCTTCGTGCGCGAGGCTCAGCCTCATACAGTTTAAGGTGCTGCACAGGGCACACATGACCGGGACAAGGATGAACCGGTTCTTTGGGGGTGAGGACAGGTGTGTTAGATGCTCAGGGAGCCCAGCAAATCACACCCATATGTTCTGGGCATGCCCAGTGCTGGACGAATTTTGGAAGGGTGTAGCGAGGACGGTGTCGAGGGTGGTAGGATCCAGGGTCAGACCAGGCTGGGGGCTCGCTATATTTGGGGTGGCAGAGGAGCTGGGAGTGCAGGAGGCGAAAGAGGCCGGAATTCTGGCCTTTGCGTCCCTGGTAGCCCGGCAAAGGATTCTCATTCAGTGGAAAGATGCGAGGTCTCCAAGCGTGGAATCCTGGATCAGCGATATGGCAGGGTTCATTAAATTGGAGAGGGTGAAATTCACCTTGAGAGGGTCGGTACAAGGGTTCTTTAGGCAGTGGCAACCGTTCTTAGACTTTCTGGCAGAACGATAGACATTGGTCAATGGCAGCAGCAGCTCGGGGGTGGGGGGGTGGTTTACTTTATTTTGTTTATGTTATTTACACTGGAGGGTCTGAGGGGGTGTATACACCTGTTGTGTTAAGTCGGGGTGTACAGGGGGGAGGGGTTTGGGGGGTTGCTTTTTTAGATTGTGTTTTGTACTTAATCCTGTTGGGTTCTTTTTTCTTTCTCATTTTGTTATTGATATTTTATGAAAACCTTTAATAAAAATTATTTTTTTAAAAAAGAGTGAGCCCGGAGATTTACACCCTCATCGAGGACGCAGAAGACTTCGATGCAGCAATCGAGCTGCTAAAAGGACTCTATATTCGCCCGGTAAACCAGGTCTACGCCTGGCACCTGCTTGCAACAAAGACGGCAAACCCCTGGGGAATCGCTGGCGGAATTCTACCGCGCACTCCTGGTGCTGGGAAGAAGCTGCGGCTGCCCACAAGTTTCGGCGAGCGCACACACGGAACTCTTAGTCCGGGACGCTTTCGTGGCAGGTATGCTTTCATCACAAATCCGTCAGCGCCTGTTAGAGAAGGACACCATGGGTCTCAGGGAGGGACAGGCCCTTGCAGGCTCCCTGGACGTGGCCTCCAGGAACGCCCGCACCTACGTTCCCGACCGCACGGCAGCCCCCTGGGCAGCGTGGAACCCCGCAGCAGCCGACCCCGAGACTTCCCCCGTTCCCCCGCAGGCCTGCGCAGCAAGGCGGCCTGGCAACCCAGAGGAGCCCCGCTGCTACTTTTGTGGGCAGGCCAAGCACCCCCGCCAGCGCTGCCCGGCCCGCGCATCCACCTGCAAGGGATGTGGCAAAAAGGGCCATTTTGTGGGGGTATGTCAGGCCCCAGCGGTGGCTGCGGTCTCCAGCAGCCACAAACCTCTCCACGGGCCCCGTGTGGCCAGTGGTCACCGGCACCCCCATATCCCAGGGCCACGTGCGGACCCCGGGTGCCACCACCTTGTTCCACGGACGCCACGCTTGAGGGATGGGCGCCACCATTTTGTGCACCCCCGGACATGTGCGACCTATGGGAGACGCCATCTTGGATAAACCCCCAGGACTCCAGCTCGGCCGACCACACACTGCCTGAACAGAATTCCCACCTACTGCGATTGGCCTTGGTGACTCTGGATCAGACTCGACCTCGAACACTCTCAACCACTACGACGAGCGTTTTCATCAAAGGGCACAAGATGCCCTGCTTAATCAACTCTGGGAGCACGGAGAGCTTCATACACCCCGACACGGTAAGGCGCTGTTCTCTCCTCGTCCACCCCGTTAATCAAAAAATCTCCCTGGCCTCCGGTTCCCACTCAGTGGAGATAAAGGGGTTTTAGGTAGCAAACCTCACAGTCCAGGGAAGGGAGTTCAAAAATTTCCATCTCTGCGTCCTTCCCCACCTCTGCGCGGCTACACTCCTAGGTTTAGACTTCCAATGTAACCTTCAAAGTCTGACCTTCCAATTCGGCGGCCTTATACCCCCCCTTCCTGTCTGTGGCCTCGCGACCCTTAAGGTCGACCCGCCTTCCCTGTTTGCGAACCTCACCCCGGATTGCAAGCCCGTCGCCACCAGGAGCAGACGCTACAGAGCCCAGGACCGGATCTTTATTAGGTCAGAGGTTCAAAGGCTACTGAGGGAAGGGGTCATTGAAGCCAGTAACAGCCCCTGGAGAGCTCATACAGTGGTGGTAAAGACCGGGGAGAAGCATAGGATGGTCATCGACAACAGCTAGACAATCAACAGGTTTACGCAGCTGGACGCTTACCCCCTCCCCCGCATATCCGACCTGGTAAACAGGATCGCGCATTATAAGGTCTTCTCCATGGTGGATCTCAAGTCCGCCTACCACCAGCTCCCCATCCGCACTAGTGACCGCAAATACACTGCCTTTGAGGCAGACGGGTGGCTCTAACACTTCTTAAGGGTTCCCTTTGGTGTCACTAACGGGGTCTCGGTCTTCCAGCGCGAGATGGACTGAATGGTTGACGGGTACGGTTTACGGGCAACATTCCCGTATCTCGATAATGTCACCATCTGCGGCCACGACCAGCAGGACCACGACACCAACCTCTGAAAATTTCTCCAGACCGCTAAAATCCTTAACCTAACATACAATAAGGATAAATGTGTGTTTAGCACCGACCGTCTCGCCATTCTCGGCTACGTAGTGCGAAATGGAGTTATAGGCCCCAGCCCTGAAAGCATGCGCCCCCTTATGGAGTTCCCCCTCCCTCACTGCTCTAAGGCCCTAAAACGCTGCCTAGGGTTTTTTAGATACTACGCCCAGTGGGTCCCCAACTATGCAGACAAGGCCCGTCCCCTGATCCAATCCACAGTTTTCCCTCTGTCGATAGAGGCCCGCCAGGCCTTCAGCCGCATCAAAGCAGACATTGCATAGGCAACGATGCCGCCATCGACGAGTCCCTCCCCTTCCAGGTCGAGAGCAATGCGTCCGACGTAGCTCTGGCGGCAACCCTCAACCAAGCGGGCAGACCCGTGGCCTTCTTCTCCCGTACCCTCCATGCTTCCGAAATCCGCCATTCCTCAGTCGAAAAGGGGGCCCAGGCCATAGTAGAAGCTGTGCGACATTGGAGGCATTACCTGGCCGGCAGGAGATTCACTCTCCTCACGGACCAACGGTCGGTGGCTTTCATGTTCGATAATGCACAGCGGGGCAAGATAAAAAACAAGATCTTGCGGTGAAGGATCGAACTCTCCACCTACAACCACGAGATCTTGTATCGTCCCGGGAAGCTAAATGAGCCTCCTGCCGCGGCACATGTGCCACCGCACAAGTGGACCGCCTCCGAGCCCTCCATGAGGACCTCTGCCACCGGGGGTCACTCGCTCTTTCCATTTCGTCAAGACCCGCAACCTGCCCTACTCCATCGAGGAGGTCAGGACAGCCACCAGGGACTGCCAAATCTGCGCGGAGTGCAAACCGCACTTCTACCGACCAGAGAGAGCGCCCCTGATAAAGGCTTCCCGTCCCTTTGAACGCCTCAGCATGGACTTCAAAGAACAAAGAACAAAGAAAATTACAGCACAGGAACAGGCTCTTCGGCCCTCCCAGCCTGCGCCGATCCAGATCCTTGATCTAAACCTGTCACCTATTTTCCAAGGATCTACTTCCCTCTGTTCCCCGCCCGTTCATATATCTGTCTAGATGCATCTTAAATGGTGCTATTGTGCCCGCCTCTACCACCTCCGCTGGCAAAGCGTTCCAGGCACCCACCACCCTCTGCGTAAAAAACTTTCCACGCACATCTCCCTTAAACTTTCCCCCTCTCACCTTGAAATTGTGACCCCTTGTAATTGACACCCCCACTCTTGGAAAAAGCTTGTAGCTATCCACCCTGTCCATACCTCTCATAATTTTGTAGACCTCAATCAGGTCCCCCCTCAACCTCCGTCTTTCCAACGAAAACAATCCTAATCTACTCAACCTTTCTTCATAGCTAGCACCCTCCATACCAGGCAACATCCTGGTGAACCTCCTCTGCACCCTCTCTAAAGCATCCACATCCTTCTGGTAACGTGGCAACCAGAACTGCACGCAGTATTCCAAATGTGGCCTAACCAAAGTCCTATACAACTGTAACATGACCTGCCGACTCTTGTACTCAATAGCCCGTCCAATGAAGGCAAGCATGCTGTATGCCTTCTTGACCACTCTATCGACCTGCGTTGCCACCTTCAGGGTACAATGGACCTGAACTCCCAGATCTCTCTGTACATCAATTTTCCCCAGGACTCTTCCAATGACCGTATAGTCCGCTCTTGAATTAGATCTTCCAAAATGCATCATCTCGTATTTGTCTGGATTGAACTCCATCTGCCATTTCTCTGCCCAACTCTCCAATCTATTTATATTTTGCTGTATTCTCTGACTGTCCTCCTCGCTATCTGCAACTCCACCAATCTTAGTATCATCTGCAAACTTGCTAATCAGACCACCTATACCTTCGTCCAGATCATTTATGTATATCACAAACAACAGTGGTCTGAGCATGGATCCCTGTGGAACACCACTAATCACCTTTCTCCATTTTGAGACACTCCCTTCCACCACTACTCTCTGTCTCCTATTGCCCAGCCAGTTCTTTATCCATCTAGATAGTACACCCTGAACCCCATAAACCCCTTACTGAAGTCCATGTATATGACATCTACAGCCCTTCCCTCATCAATTAACGTTGTCACTTCCTCAAAGAATTCTATTAGGTTTGTAAGACATGACCTTCCCTGCACAAAACCATGCTGCCTATCACTGATAAGTCTATTTTCTTCCAAATGTGAATAGATCCTATCCCTCAGTATCTTCTCCAACAGTTTGCCTACCACTGACATCAAACTCACAGGTCTATAATTCCCTGGATTATCCCTGCTACCCTTCTTAAACAAAGGGACAACATTAGCAATTCTCCAGTCCATTGGGACCTCACCCGTGCTCAAGGATGCTGCAAAGATATCTGTTAAGGCCCCAGCTATTTCTTCCCTCGCTTCCCTCAGTAACCTGGGATAGATCCCATTCGGACCTGGGGACTTGTCCACCTTAATGCCTTTTAGAAACCCAAAACTTCCCCCTTCCTTATGCCGACTTGACCTAGAGTATTTAAACATACATCCTTAGCCTCAACATCTGTCATGTCCCTCTCCTTGGTGAATACCGATGCAAAGTACTCATTAAGTATCTCACCCATTTCCTCTGACTCCACGTATAAATTCTCTTTTGTCTTTGAGTGGGCCAATCCTTTCTCTAGTTACCCTCTTGCTCCTTATATACGAATAAAAGGCTTTGGGATTTTCCTTAACCCTGTTAGCCAAAGATATTTAATGACCCCTTTTAGCCCTCTTTATTGCACGTTTGAGATTTGTCCTACTTTCCCGATATTCCTCCAAAGCTTCATCAGAGGCCCCCTCCCCTCCACCGACCGCAACACGTACTTCCTGAACGTGATTGACAAGTACGCCCGGTTCCCATTCGCCATCCCCTGCCCCGACATGATCGCCTCCACCGTCATCAAGGCCCTCCATGGCATCTTCGCACTGTTCGGGTTCCCCGCTTACATACACAGCGATAGGGGGGTCCTCCTTTATGAGCGACAAACTGCGTCAATTCCTGCTCAGCAAGGGCATCGCCTCGAGCAGGACAACCAGTTACAATCCCCGGGGTAACGGACAGGTAGAGAGGGGGAACGTAACATTCTGGAAGACCATCCTACTAGCCCTACAGTCCAGGAATCTTCCAGTCTCCCGCTGGCAAGAGTCTTCCCGGATGCCCTCCACTCCATCCGGTCACTACTTTGTACAACCACCAATCAGACACCTCACAAACATCTCCTTGTCTTCCCCAGGAAGTCCGCTTCTGGGACCTCGCTCCCGGCCTGGCTGGCAGCACCCGGACCCATCCTGCTCCGAAAACACGTGCGGGCGCACAAGTCGGACCCGTTGGTCGAGAGGGTCCATCTGCTCCATGCTAACCCCCAGTACGCCTACGACGGCCGACAAGATACGGTCTCCCTACGGGACCTGACGCCCGCCGGAACTCCGCGCACATTCCAGCCACCAGTCCCACCCTCCCCTCCACCGCAGCACCTTACAGGAGGATCGGTCCTTCCACCGCCCCTGTCTAGGCCCCCCACCCACCGACGCCACCCGCAGGTGCTCCCTTCCCAGGTCAGCTGTTTTCCCCACCAGCACCGTCTAGGGGTGACAAAGCTGCCATGGAGATCGAAGCCACGCTCCCGGAGTCACAGACGCCCGAGCCTCCACCGGAGTCCCCACCGAAGCTCCGATGATCACAGAGGACGACCAGGGCCCCCGATCGACTGATTGCTTCATTTTAACTGTAATCTGTAAATATAAAACACCAAATGTACATAGCTACCAGACTTGTAAATACTTACTAAACACTGTACAGAGGTGTTACGGTACCTTCATAACTAATTATACCATGTTATGTTTTGTAGTTTCTGGCCACCACCCCCGCCGGACCTTTTTTTAACAGGGGGTGAATGTGGTATTATAGGTATTACGGTACCTGAGAGGCTAAAGTACCATTGGTAGAACCTGTATGCTTGCTATTGGCTAGAGTGTATAATAGCTCCGCCCTGATAGGCGGGGTATAAGAACCCGTGCCGCCCCAGCACCCCTCATTCTGTACCTGAGCTGCTGGGGGAAACATCTAGCTTATTAAAGCCTTCAGTTGGACTACAACCTCGCTATAGTGGTCATTGATTGTGCATCACTGAGGTTAAGCTTGTAACCCAAGAAGGCTCCTAACATTATCCCTTCCATCTGGTCCGGGGCTTTGAGATGTAGAGGAACCGGTCATCCGCATAGAATGAGACTCTATGTTCTTTGTCCCCCCTTTGGAAACCTCTCCACCCCTTCGCCGTTCTGAGGGTGATCGCAAGTGCTCGATTGCCAGAGCAAACAATAGCAGGGATAGTGGGCACCACTGCCTCATGCCTCTGTGCAGCCGGAAGTATTTAGAACTGGTGGTGTTAGTCCCCATGCTCACCATGGGAGTGCTGAACGGGAGTTTCACCCAGGAGGTGAACCCTGGCTCAAACCCAAACCGTTCCAGTACCTCTATGAGGTACTTCCATTCGACTCTGTCCATGCCCCTGTGCCCCCCCTCCCCACCCCCATCCTGTCTTTCACCCTCTTCCACTCATTTTCTCGTGCTAAGCCCCCCCTTCTGCCAGGCACCCCCTCCCTGTTGGGAGCTGTACAGCAGCCCCCCTTCGCTCCTACTTTCCTGCACTGCCTTGCTCGCCAGTGTGCACAACTCCCTCCCCTCCACCCCGGGAGCGATCCCTGTCATCCTACGCCCGTTGTGTTCTTCCCCCCACTCTCTCTGTCTCCACCTATTTCTACACCTCTCTGTTCTCACCCTCTCCTTCCTGGGACACAAAGCTAGGTCGAAAGTGAGGCAGTTCTGTGCTGCACAAATGTATTTTTCTTTACATATTCGTCTTCACTGTTGGCTCTGTTGCTGCTGCCTTCCCGCCCATATCCGCACACAGCCCCATCCGCCTTGGCCGGTATGGTGAAGTAGAATGCCTTCCCCTGGAAGATTACCCACAGTTTGGCTGGGTACAGCATACCGATCCGCACCCCACTCTTGTACTGGGCCGCCTTGGCTGTGTTAAATTCAGTGCGGCGCTTGGCCAGGTCTGCCCCAATGTCCTGGTACACTCGGACTGAATGGCCTTCCCACTGGCAGGACTGAGTGTGCCTTGCCCAGTTCAGGATCTTCACCCAGTTCTCAGGATCTTGGTAGCGCTGCAGCTTCGATATTCTGGCCCTTAGCTGCTCACCCACTTTAGGTTTTGGCCGAAGTGACCTGTGAGCTCTGTCTATCTCCAGGAGTTTGGGAAAGCTCTCCCTTCCCACCAGGTTACCCAACATCTGGGCCACATATTCTGTGGGGTTCCTGCCCTCGATGCCCTCCGGCAGGCCCACGATATGGAGGTTCTGCCGGCGCGACCAATTCTCATGGTCCTCCATTTTCCCCTTCAGTGCTCCTTGCGCCACGACCAACCTTGCCACTTCTGTTTCCAAGGAGGTGATCTGGTCACTCTGGTCGGTCACCGCTTTCTCTGGGTCCCTGATTGTTGGCTCCTGTACATCCAGTCATCGCTCTGTTTTCTCCAACACCACCTTGAGGTGGCCAGGGCATCCGCAACCGGCGCCTTCACTGTCGCCATCATTACCGGTTTGATGGCATCTCTGTGTTTCGGGATCTCCTGAGAGGAGGTCCACCTGCTCGCTTACCAGTGGACAGTTTGGTGTAAAAAATGCCGTTTTTCTGAGTTCTGGAGGAGTGCCACCTTCTCTTGCTCAGCACAACCTTTTCACCGGAAGTGAACAATGTGATAATTACCAAAATATCTATTCTTGTGTAATGTCTGTTTTCTATTTTTCTAGGGATGTGGGCACATTCATCTGTGGTTGGGTATTTATGTCTGTCTCCCTTTTCCTGGCCCCACTACACACTGCAAAACTTTGCTTTGCTTCCAACCTCTTGTCTTGCATCTTTGACTTTGTCTGTATATATGTTTCTGGAACCTACCTCTTCATTCACCTGAGGAAGGAGCAGTGCTCCGAAAGATAGTGATTTGAAACAATCCTGTTGGACTTTAACCTGGTGTTGTAGAACTTCAGAAAGACATTGACTAGCAGTCATCGCAGCGCATCAAAGATCTTTAACCTTTTATTTTTATTAACATTTTATTTCCCTTCCACCACCCTTTCCCCTTTGTGTTGTTTGTCTGTGTGTGTGTGTAGAGAGTGGGGTAAGTTCGGAAGGGGTTTGGAAAGGCAATAGATAGTTACATTATCTGTCCGTTTAATTATTTTTTTAATATAAATTTAGAATACCAAATCCATTTTTCCCAATTAAGGGGCAATTTAGTGTGGCCAATCCACCTAGCCTGCACATCTGTGGATTGTGGGGCCGAAACCCACGCAAACACGGGGAGAATGTGCAAACTCCTCACGGACAGTGTCCCAGAGCCGGGATCGAACCTGGGACCTCGCCGCCGTGAGGCAGCAGTGCTAACCACTGTGCCACCGTGCTGCCCATCCATTTAATGCTAATACTGTACCAAATAAAATGTTGTGTTAAAGTTACAAACCTGGTGACTGGATTTCATTGGACTCAACCAAGGACCTTGGGTATTTTACATAAAATCTAATTTCACCTGCATTGTGACTCCGGGTGAAGTGGGGCTGGAATTGACCACAAACTAGCCCAGGAGATTGTGACACCAACTTTAGGCTGGCTGAAAGGAGCTGAATGCGGATCTTATCATCAACATAATTTGTCTCAAAATATCTCTTCAGGCATGATCTCACTTTCAAAGACATTTGTCAAATGCCTGTATCTTTGGAGAGTAATCCTACATGCTTTGCTCAGCCTGAGCAGCTCTTATTCATTGTTAACATTTAGCATAACCAAAAAGGTTGTTTACATCAGAACTCAAACCGGAATGTGGAAAAGTACCAGAACAAATACTCCCCTGAAGGCTGAGGGAGAATAACGGGTGTTTGGAGAATGCTGCATTACTTGTGGAATGCACAGGATTTTACAATGGATCAGTTTACAAGGGGGTTCACCCTCGTTGAGGTATTTTTAGACAATGTTGTAAACTAACCAGGTATTGGGAACAAGAATGGTGGAAAGACTTGTATGGGAAGAGAGGCTTAGTCAAATGAGAAAGTATTACCCAAGAATGGGAGTCTGCATACTGGAATCCCCTGGAGGTATGAGGTTGGCGCCATGTTGTAGATGCATTTGGGGCACAAATATAGTGCTGACCATGATGACCATTATCACACTGCTGGTTTACTATAATCTGATAGGAATTCCACCTAAACAACCAAATGATCAATCAGATACTGGCAAAATCCAGATCCCAGAAATTCACCTTAACTGATCTAGGACTATGAATAACACTCTATTGATCTATTTAGCCTCAAAAGACTCAACCTCATCACCTTGAGAACAGTTGGACAATGCTGGAGAAAATAATGATTCCTTAAACTAAACAGGATTGTCATCTTTACTCTTCGAATGACTTGGTGTTCCTGAATCACTGAGATCAACCTGGCAGCATTCATCACGACGGGTGTGTGAGAGCACGGTTTGTGAAGCCAGTAAATAATTAACATGAATCACTTCCTGCTGCAATATTCTGTGGCATGTGGTGAATGTAGGAATTTCAGATATAGTATATTATATGTATTTGGTGCAGTAAGGCTCGAAAACCTGGGTTAGTGTGTGTGACTGCTGCAGTCATGTTTTAAAAAATCCTGAGTTGAAAAGCAGTAGACGTTTTGGAAAGAGAGGTGCAATTAAAGAATCGTTAACGTTTGGTCTAATGGACTTTTCTTCATATTAAGAGGATTCCCTGAGTAGATAATGATGGATGTTGGGGCGAATGCACTGAATCCTTCGAAGGAAGGATTTCCCATGGAATTCAGAATTTCACTGCAGGTCACCGTTGACATCTGCAGCATCTGGGCAACATCTGAGCCTGGCAGGAGTTCGAATGATTGAACTGCACATTGATTCCTGAGTCTTCAGCAACAACAGGAATGGAGAAGAGAAGAATTGGGAAGGCTGCCCCTGAGCCTCGGACACTTCGCTGAACATCCTGCTGCAGGATTTGAGCAACAGAAATGAGATGATGTTTGCCAAGGATGAGAGGGAGAGGCTAGATTATCAATGGAGTAAGCAGGCATGGAGGTGGCCGTGGAGGTGAGCAGCACCAGTGCAGTCCCTTGATCCTGGAGACAATGCCTCAAAGTACTCAAGGGCCTTAGGTGAGCAGGAAAGGTGAGCGGCATAACTGGTTCAGGTGCCAAACTGCACACCCTCTCAGCAAATGTTGTCCTTCCTTCCTCTGCCACACAATCACAATTCTTTGCTTTTTCTTCTTGCAGAAGAGAGCGCAGAACTCCAGGGAGAGGAGTGACCGGCACCTTGACGACCATTGGCACTGTATGCCCAGCCAATCCACTGGGAAGGAAGCCTTGATCCAGGAGGCTGCAGATGTCAGCATTGACCTGCCATGAAAGCTTGAACCTCCTGATGAAGCTTAATTGCTTGGATCAGATGTTCCCACATGTTGAAAGTGCTGACCCTCTGCCTGCAGACCCCGTGTTAGTGTCTCGCCAGCAGGATCTTTGTGTTCATCACCTCTGCCCTGTGGAGCTCCATGTGGCTGTGGAGAAGGCAGCTGGTGCTGCTGCTGGTTCTGCTCCTGCTGCTGCTGGTGTCAGTGCTGCTGCTCCTCTTGTTCCTCATCTGTTGGTCAAGCTGGAGCTGAATAAGCTGCTCCCGTGCTGTGGGGAAGGGTGACAGCAGGGAAACATTGATCAAAGTGAGTGAAGTGAACTGACTTTCAATAAGTTGGAAATCATCCGTCAACTAGTGAAAGTACACTTTCAGAAGACCCCCCCTGAGCAGCTGCCTGTAAGATGGACATGGCTGCAGATCTTCATTTTCACAGTTTAAAGGCTTCCCAGCCTGACATTTCCACTGAACAAGCTCTGCCGCTGCTTTTCTCTCACCTTCCTCATCGTGGCAAGTTCAACTCTGGAGAGGATAGGGAGTGTCATTCCAGTTGCTGACTCACTGGCGTGTTGTGGTAATGGGCTGGTTAATTTCCTCATTAACGAGTCTCTGCCATCCTGGTCCACTCCATTGTGTGAGGCACCATTGCTAATACTTCCCAAGGTTTGTCAGAATAAAGTAGAAGACCCTCCTTTGGGATCAGTTGACTCTGAAATGGCCATGTGAACTGATACTAGGATCCGTTTCCCAAGGCAACACAAGCTGCTGTTGGGGAGTCTTTCACCAGAGGCATCCATTGCCCCTCCATTGGAACCAACACCATCCCACACTACTAGCCTCCATATGGCATCCACTCATTTGGCATCCATCCAGTCCAAGGGTGTGAAGGTTAGATGGATTGGACATGCTAAATTGCCCCTTCATTTTCTTTTTTTAAATTTAGAGTACCCAATTCATTTTTTCCAATTAAGGGGGCAATTTAGCGTGTTCAAATCGCCTACCTTGCACATCTTTGGATTGTGGGGGCGAATCCCACGCAAACACGGGGAGAATGTGCAAACCACACAGACAGTGACCCGGAGCCGGGATCTAAATCTTTCGAAGGAAGAGTGCTAACCACTGTTGCTTCACGGCGCCAGGGTCCCAGGTACGATTTCCCCCTTGGGTCACTGTCTGTTTGTGAGTCTGCACGTTCTCCCCGTGTCTGCGTGGGTTTCCTCAGGGTGCTCCGGTTCCTCCCACAAGTCCCGAAAGACGCGCTTGTTAGGTGAATTGGACATTCTGAATTTTCCCGAACAGGCACCAGAATGTGGAGATTTGGGGATTTTCACAGTAACTTCATTGCAGTGTTAATGTAAGCCTATTTATGACACTATTAAAAATTATTATTATCTTGTATTATTAACCTCTTGCCTTTTCTTGTTTTGTGTCTTGTGATTTGCATCGCGATAAAAAAAATTCCTCTCACTCACCCTGACACAAACGGCATACCTGTGGCAGAAGAATGAATATACACAAAAAATATTGCAACAAGCACAAAGCTCCCCTCATATAATAAAAACCATTTAACCCCTAACTGCTGAATAAAATTCTGAGGGAAAGCTGATTGGTTTGCTTTGTTTCTTGTAATTTACTGTTGGTCAGCTAACAACCCCTTTGAAACATTTTACGGTTTCTGTCTCAATAACCATTAGTTCTAACCATCTGTGTGCAGAATTTCTTCAGCTCCCCACCCTTCCCACTTCAAGTCTTAACCCTGAGTTATGAGTGCCGGCGGCTGGTTTGAGAAGCCGATAATTAAGTTGTCACTCCCGCCCACTCAGCCTCTGCCGTTCGTTAGCCACGCATTCTATCGCAGAATAACACTCAACACCAATCCAGTGGTCTCAACAGGAAGGCTCTCAGCTACTCGTGTAAACAAACCTTTTGCAGCAGCAACCTTCGGAGTGTCGGCTGGCTACCAATATTCCCATTGTTCAAGCTCCCCTTTCCTTCACAAAGCAGTGCTGTTCAGATCCACTGCACATCCACATTCTCTCCTAAAGGGATCAGCCGGACAACAGTGGTTAGTACCGTTGCTTCACAGCGCCAGGGACCCGGATTAGATTCCCGGCTTTGGTCACTGCCTGTGCAGAGTCTGCATGTTCTTCCCGTGTCTGCGTGGGTTTCCTCTGGGTGCTCCGGTTTCCTCCCACAGTCCAAAGATGTTTCTGTTGGGTGAATTCGACATTCTGAATTCTCCCTCTGTGTACCCGAACAGGCGCCGGAATGTGGCGACTGGGGGATTTTTACAGTAACTTCATTGCAGTGTTAATGTAAGCCTACTTGTGACAATAAAGATTATTATTACTATTATTATAATAAGAGTCAGAGCAACTCCAATTCTATCACTGAAACTTGTTGTGCCTCCAGCCTCACGTTTACCAGCAGAATTTTCCATTTGGGAGTGTTCCCGCCGGAACTGAATAGTGTGCGATTCGCATTTACGTTGGGGGCTATCGGTTCCACGATTCAGGACATGCAAATAGACCAGCACTCTGCCGGCATGAATTGAAAGCAATTCCCAGCCCAGTGGGCAGTGTAACCGCTGGAGCCAGTGTTAGCCCTAAAGAGCCTGAGAGCTGGAGCATTTTTAAGCATTCCACTTACCGAACACTCATTGCAGCCACCAAGATGGCTTACAGAAGGCCTGTCCCACCCAAGTTCAGGAGTCCGAGGTGGACGGACAGCTCCATGTCAGTGAAGAGAGGAGGGACATCCTCTGCCTTTAGTTGGGCTGCAGACTCAAGCTCGCTCTCCTGAACAGAGCCTGAGATGTGGTGGCATTGACAGTCAGCACTGCCAGCCTCACCAGCAGGAGACAGCTGGTGATACTGAGGGGTGGGAGTCACTGATGAGGTCTCTGCCCCGAGAGGGGCACAAATCTGAAAGGCAATGGTGCGCGTGTCCTCTGGTTCGGGTGAGTTCTGCTAATCCCCTGCTTCTTCTGCAGTGGGGCAGCATTTCTATGGAGTGTCAACACCTGGTGAGCCATTGATAGAGCATGGCCACACCTATCCCCTTGATGCTACAACTGGGGTATGAGGGTGCCCAGAGGGGCTGCCTGGGTGTGCTCCCAGATGACCAGACGTTCACTGAGTATCCACAGGACACAATGAGCAGTCAGAAATGTGAGCAGCCAGGTGCCCCTATGTATCACCATAATACTAAACCATAAATTGTTCCTGCCCTGAGGAAATGGATAGATCACTTTGCATGTACACAGATAATTGTCATCACAAAGTTCTCTTCCTTCAATATACATTTTTCTGTCTTTACTTTCACTCTCATTGATCCTTTCTTCATTTGCTGATCCTCAATTCTTTCCAGTAGAAATAAATGGGGAATAAATGAGAAAGATCCGTGCAAAGTGACTTTTTGGTTTAACATTGGATATTGAAGGTATATTATTAAAACTGCAAGACATTGCATTAATCTGACTCAAATGATTTGTTAAGTGACGAATGTGATATAAAATAGTTACTTTAGAGATACTAGTTAATGTAATGTAGAAATAAGCCACTTTGATTCTTTTAGTTAGGGACAAAGGAATTTGGGACCGCATGGAAAAAGCAGGAAGAGGTGTGTCTATGAGAGTGAGACTGCATTGATAAGGGCCAGAGAAAGGGATTGGAAGTGAGCCAATCAGAATGGATTAAACAGGTCAGGAGGGACCTAGGCTGACCTATGTCCGTCGAGTATGTGAAACTTGATACCATTTGAACTGATTTTGCAGAGATTCCTTTGTCTGTTAGTTCAGTCGTTTTCTGGAGTGTAAGAGGCAGGACGTCCTGTTACATTTCTGTAAGATGATAAAGCTTGCAAGCTAAATAAATAACTTCTGTTTACGTGCGAATCCGTCTCAACTTTTATTGAGGCCAGACTGACAGAGAAAGAAAATAGGAGATCAACATTTGGTGCCGAAAACCGGGATTTCTCAGGGCGATCCTGTTCCAACTGCGAAATCAGAATTAGACTGATTATGAACAGGAGGACGGGGAACAAAGGGCCCTCAATGTAGAAATGGAAAACGACCAGCATTGATTGTTCCCCCTCTTCTCATCGTCTGATTAGTCTGGTCACTCGCGGTTGGCACAGAAAGACCGCCTCGACGAAATCACAGGTCAGTCTGGGGATAAGCACTTTAATTGTGAGTTAATTCGGCTGGGGAAGGCTATATTGTTGATGTAACATTTAAGATAAATGGTTCAACTTTAATTGTGAGTTAATTCGGCTGGGGAAGGCTATATTGTTGATGTAACATTTAAGATAAATGGTTCAACTTTAATTGTGAGTTAATTCGGCTGGGGAAGGCTATATTGTTGATGTAACATTTAAGATAAATGGTTCAACTTTAATTGAGAGTTAATTTGGCTGGGTTATGTTATGAGGGGTAGATGTAACATTTGAAATTGAAACAAATGGTTCACCTCTATATGTCTGTGTGTTAAAAATATAGTTGATTAAGTTAAAGAATTTTCCTTGGATTGTAGTGGCGAAAAAACGCAGTTCCAAGGACTAGTTGAGATTATGGGAAATTCCTTGGATAGCACAAATGATCCAGGCATGCCACTGCAAATATTATGTGATAAGTATCCGGACAAAGCTAAAGACTTTAGAAAATTGTCAGCACAGTTAAGAACTAAAATGGGAGATGAATGGCCACTAGGGGGAACCAAAGACCTAGAAATGGTTAAGAAAATCCAGGGACTGATATGGAAAAAAAATCAAAGTATGAAAACTAAAGAATTAATTGGATTATGGAGGCAATATTGTCAAGAGGAAAAAGATAAGATTATGTTGTCCAGCTGGCAGGATAATGCACTTAAAATGGGGATTTCAATTAGTGAACAGGGTAACCTAAAAAACATTACAAATCTTGAAAAAGGAATGTGCATTTAAAAAAAGAGCAAATAGAGACAAGAAGGACCCGGGTCACACAAGAGGTGAACTACGTAGTTCAATGGCTGGCCTTGAATTGTCGGAAGAAGAAAAATTCAATAAGTCGGAAAAGTCAGTAGAAATTCCGTCTGCACCCATAGTATGGTCTGCGCTCATTCCAGAACCACCAGAGTACAATAATATATACCCAGCCATTGCTCCCCAGATTTCAAATATGCCAGAAACTCAAGCCCTTTTGGGTGATAGTGTGGGTCCTGTTTTACCAACTTCACAACCGAACGAGCAAAAGGAACTTTGTCCCACAAGCCCAGTTAGCTCTAGGACAAGATCTCGGACAGCAAGAGAGGGGCTTGAAGCTCACCAGAAACAATTAAGCATATCACCTCAGTCTCCCCAAACTAAGGAGAAATCACAAGAGTTGGGAACAAAGAAAGCTGAAACAACTTCGGTTGAAGAGAAAGAACTCCCCCTAGTGACAGGGAGAGACGTTGAAGTCTTGGAACAACCAGGGGAAATACCTAGAGTGCCCCCTGGTGACATTCGGAGACAGTTACCGATTAGGAAGATGAGAAACCCCGATCCAGGGACAGCAGCTGCAAACCCCACAATAGACGTTTACTTCCCATGGACACCCAGTGAGATGATGGCTATTATGACTACAATCCCAGATAGAAAAAAATCTCCTGCTGCCTTTGTGGATTCATTGAGAACTACTATCTCAATTTATCAAGCTGATTCAAGGGACCTCTGGGCCCTAGTTCAGCAGATTTTAACCCCAGCAGAGTACCGCACTTGTCTTAACCACCTGAATTATGCTAGTCATGCCGCACTCCAGCAGGCCTATGCGTTAGACGACGATAGAAGGACACAGATCTTAAATGCATTGAATAGCACATTTCAAAGGCCCATAAATCTTTCTGTTATCTTAGACCTAAAACCTAAGAAGAATGAAGACCCAGAGGAATTTCTGGGGCGTTTTAATGAAATCTACCGGGGGCAGTCAGGCGATTTGCTGTATCAAAATGGTCAGAATTCCCCTCAATACTGTGCTATGTTAATGCATTGCCTACCACCTTCTGTGGTTACTGCTGTGAAATGTAATAACATGAATTGGACGGAGAACGACCCTTCCCAGATGGCAAGGGCAGTCAGATTTTACTGGAAGGAGGGTGTAGGCCCAGAAGGAGGCTCAGTTACAAAGGTTAAGACTGAGTATGTAATGAAAAAGGATGATCTGCGACCCCAACAAGGGGCAGAAATGGTAGTTTACCAGCAGGAGCCCCAATATAGTGACTTTGGGTGGGTGGATCAGCGAAGAGGGGGATACCAAACCCACCCAAAAGGACCCTCACCCCATTTTTATGGTCCACTGAATGAATCAACAGCTCTACAACCGCAGCCCCCTCTGAGGGGCCATTGGTCTACTGGAAGACGAGGCCGGGGCAGATATAAAGGGAACAATGGATGTTTTAATTGCGGCCGTGCAGATCACTGGCAACAGGAATGCCCTTTTAAAAGACAGACAGTAGAAGGAGATTATCCGACCCAAAGGAGGGGGTACCCACAAAGGGGAGGACAGATGAGATACACTGACTTCTCCCAGGAAAACCCTTTCCCAACACAGGATTGACTAGCTAATTTAGCCATCAGGACTCTCCAATCCGACAGGGAACCTATTATCTCTCTGCAGATAGGAGATCAACATCACTCATTTGTCATCGACACAGGGGCAGCGATGTCTTCTGTGCAATCAACACTTAAATTACCAATATCCAACCACACACAGCAATTATCAGGGTTCCAAGGACAGGTGTGTGAGTATCCTATTTCTGAACCTGTGACAGTCACTTACGAGAATACGTCTGCAGAACATCAGTTTGTAGTGACTACTGGATTGGACTGTAACTTGTTGGCCCGAGATTTACTGTGTATCTTCCAGCTACAGCTAGAATGCGGAGATGAGGGGGTAACGGTTACATCATGGAGGATGAGACAACAGTGCTATATTTCTATCACCCCCCAGTGGTGGACGTTAGACATTGAACAGTCACTGCATCACGTTACCCTGGCCTATGACAGAACTGGACGAAACAGGGAGTTGGAGGACAAATACCGGCCATTACTTGAGACCGAATGGCCAGTCAAGGTTACAGCCACAGTCACGGGAAAAGAAGGTACAGCCGATTTTGTTACAATATCACCACATTTATGGCCACAGTCAGCTTCGGTAAGCCCTCACATTACACGTCAGGTCTATGACCCGTACCATGCCAGGGATATGGGACGAATGGTCAGGAGGGCAGTGGATCATTCAGATCCAACAGACTACGCACTTCAAGCCATGCCAGACGGCACTACCATAAAATATTTTGAGGTCCCTGAAACGATTAACACTCGACTGCAGCATCACAGGGGACATGATGTGTTGGAATATGTCAATCCACAGGTCTGGGCGGAATACCCATCACAAGTGGGAAAGACAAATGTTACACCTATCAAGGTAATGATTAAGGATCATGCAAAGCTACCTTCCATTCGGCAATACCCCCTCAAATCTCAAGCTGCTCCATCAATAGATAAATTAATTCAAGAACTATTGAAACAGGGTATTTTGGTCCCTTGCCAATCAGAATGTAACACCCCCATACTTGCTGTGCCTAAACCAGCCAAACCAGACCAGTACCGATTAGTACAGGATTTACGTTCAATCAATGCCATCGCACAGCCGTTACATGCTCTCGTCCCTAACCCTGCCCACATACTGGCTCAAATTCCAGCACAAGCCCGGGTCTTCGCCGTAATTGACCTTCAGCACGCCTTCTTTGCCCTCCCACTTGCGACTGAAAGTCAATATTTGTTTGCCTTCACTTACAATGGGCAGCAGTATACCTGGACCCGACTGCCACAGGGGTTTGTCAATTCCCCTACACTCTTCTCCAGATGTTTGCAGACCCAACTGCAGGCCTTGACATTGGAGCATGGTTCCACTCTAGTGCAGTATGTAGATGACATATTGGTGGCAAGTCCTGACGAGCCCAGTAACAGGGATGATGTGATCCAATTACTGAACCACCTATCCTCGTTGGGTTATGTTGTTTCACAAGCAAAGGTCTTGGTGGCTCAGAGAAAAGTTAAGTTCTTAGGAGTTTTACTTACAGCCACAGAAAGAAGTCTCGACCCCAGTAGGATTGAACCAATATGCCAATTCCCTGCCCCTACAATAGCCAAAGAGGTTCGTCATTGGCTGGGTATGGTGAATTATTGTCGGCAGTGGATACCAAACATCGCTGTCTATACAAAGCTGCTGACACCTTATACGAGTAAAGAGGGAAACTTTACTCTCACCACCGAGGCAGTCGAGGCCTTCCGTTGCCTGAAGCAGGCCTTGCTACAAGCACCGGCCCTCGGTAGGCCCCTATACGACCGACCATTCCAGATATACTGTACTGTTCTGGAAGGATGTTCAACAGCGGTACTCACCCAGCAACATGGGGACAAGCACCGGCCCGTAGCATATTACTCTTCCAAACTCGACCCAGTGGCGTTGGGTCACCCTGTTTGCACCCAGATCCTGGCAGCGATATACAATAGTTTGCAGGCTGCTGCCAATATAACTCTCCAACAGGATATTACGGTGTATAGCTCCCACTCGGTAATCGCACTATTGGGGCAACTGCAGACTCAGCATCTTACCGCAGCTCATCAGAATAGGTATGAGATATACCTTTTGAACAATCCACGTCTGACATTTAAATATTGTACCACTATCAATCCAGCCTGTTTTCTTAGCGGTCCCCCTGTCCATGAGGACGCGCCTGGTCACGACTGTTTAGCCTTGATTCAGGAAACTACAACAATAAGGGACGATCTGAGTGATATTCCGTTCGAACAACCTGACATGATTATGTATGTTGATGGCAGTGCATTAATAAGCCCCATTGGCCGGAGACTGTCCGGTTACGCAATCGTAGATCAGGATGGTCTGATCCTAGAAGCGGCAGCTTTCCAGACCCCTTATTCAGCCCAACATGCCGAACTTTTTGCCCTGACCCGTGCATGTATACTTGGGGGAGATCGCCGGGTAAATATCTACACTGACTCCCGATATGCTTTCGGGGTAGTTCATGACTTCGGACAACTCTGGAAGAATAGGGGATTCCTTACCTCGGCTGGTACAGAAATATCCAACCGGGGTTTAGTTAATGACCTACTGCAGGCCCTCCTTCTGCCCGCGCAGATTTCCGTTATTAAATGCGCTGCCCACACGAATGGTACAACCCCAGTTGACGTTGGTAATGAACGAGCAGATCGTGCAGCGCGCACAGCCGCACAAATTCAGCAAGTAATGGTGCCTAAAATGTTAAGTCAGACTAAACGACCTACTATGAATGTGTCTGCTTCTGACAAGCCAATGCCAACCATCCAAGACGTCATAAGGTTACAGGAGGACGCTCCTGAGAGTGATAAACAAATGTGGAAACGGTTAGGTTGTACATATGATTCTGTTTCCTCTTTATGGACCACGCCTGCACATCAGACTTGTATGTCTGATGTGCTGGCTTTATGGGTCATCGAATGTGTACACTTTGCAACTCATTGTGGGGCTCGGGGGACTAGTGATTTGTTGCTGGACACTTGGTGGCACCCTAAAATGCAGGGGTTGGCCCAAAGTATCAGTAATCGGTGTTTGATTTGTCAGCAATATAACACCGGAAAAGGTATCCCTTGTGGGAAGGGGCAAACCCCGTTGCCCAGTGGTCCCTTTGAGACGCTCCAAATGGATTACATTGAGTTGGAAAGGTGTCAATGTTACAAATATGTTTTGGTCATTGTGGATGTGTTCAGCAGATGGGTCGAGGCGTATCCGACTATCGATAATAAAGCTGCTACTGTGGTTAAAGTCTTGATGAGGGAAATCATTCCCCGGTACGGTATACCAGCTCAGTTAAGTTCTGATAATGGGCCTCATTTTATTGGACAAATTAACAAGGAGTTTTGCTCCCAGTTGGGCATACGCCAGCAGTTACACTGTGCTTACAGACCGCAGGCAGCCGGGTTGGTTGAAAGACACAATCAGACCCTCAAAACTAAATTGGCTAAATTAAGAGCAGACACGGGACTGACATGGCTTAAGTTGCTCCCCGTTGCCCTCTTCCAGCTGCGGGTTACACCTGCGGGACCAGCCCGGCTCTCTCCCGCCGAGATTCTTTATGGCAGGCCTCTTAGAACTCCTTGGAGCCTGCAGGTTCCCAGACGGGTTCAGTTTCATCAGATGACTGAGGAAATGACCACCTATGTTCTGGCCCTTACGCAAGTGCTCAAGGAACTCCATGGCCAGGTCCGCGCGGCTCACCGGCCATTGCCCCCAGTACCTAGCTCACTTTCAGTCCAGCCCGGTAGTTATGTAATGGTCAAAAATTGGACTAGGAAGGGGTCGGAGCCGCGATGGGACGGGCCCTTCCAAGTTCTCCTTGCCACCCCCACAGCAGTTAAAGTGGAGGGGCGAAGTGCTTGGGTCCACCTACATCACTGTAAATTGAGCCCATCTCCACTACTGTAAAAGGTCGGATACTAACCTGCCTCCCTTCTCCAGTGCTATTTTACAGGTGTGGAGCATGATGGAGTGGCTACGCATCGTCTGTCTGATATTTGGCCTCACTTCGCTTGGCGTGTTATTGGCGATGGACATGGGAAAGGGGAATATTATGTATCTGTGTAGCCCCAACCAATCTACAAGGATACATCACCTATGCACAGGTGATGTTCTTCACTGCCCCCATATACGAGGACATGGTATCGACTCATGGAAGGTCATCAAAGTTAAGGAGAATGCGGGAGTCATGAAGCAGCTGCACCGGTCCCGGCGATGGGAAGGGAACATTATATGGACATTGCCTTGTTTTTGGAATACATGTAAATTTGATTTTGGATGTGTTAAGAGTGGTACAATAAAGGTAACATCAGGCTGTCAGAAGAGTGTAGGAAGAGGCTATGAGAAAGAGAAAGGGACTAGAGAGAGGACGGGGCGTATGAGAAGGGAAGTACAGCTAGAACGTAGGTTACCGGGAGATACACTTAAGTTAATTAAAGGCCAAACTGAGGAAAACCCGGGTAGTATGAATCTCTTCTACCAGATTTACCACCGTCTGTATGGCCAGGGACGGGTTGTCTGCTACCCAAACCCCGCAGCGGTGTCTCGGTTATTTTCTGTTTCACCGCTTTGGGGCACTCCCCAAACGGTGGTTCATTGTCAGCGTTCCGAGCCACTGCCCGAGCACGTCACTCTTCCTTACGATCCGGATTCAGCACCACCGGCTATTTGCCTTCCCCTCCCTCGGGATAATTCCCATTCACAGTATGATAGGCTGCGACGGTGGAGGGCGTACATACCTAGCCACTTCACTCCCAATAGGGATTCCCGGTCGTACGAGAATTGCTTCAGCAGTGAAGGATACGGCTGTTTGCTGGTAGAGGTGGACACAAATATAACATGTCTGTTTCCCACCTGTACGGACAGGAGGTGCCATATCACCCAGGCGTCTGGCAAATGCGTTTGTTATAGCACCACTTGCGTTCCATTGAACGCTGGCCTCCAGCTCCTTTGTGGCTGGGCGAATGTCTCTCATATCACTGTCGGGAATAGGGCTTTCCGCATTGCTGGGCGGCCCGAATGGGCATTTCAAAATTGGATAAACTGGGCTACTGGGAGGTCCTTACGCAACCGATATACTGATTGTGATGCTAGTCTCCACACGGACCAAGGATACTACTTTTTATTTAATGGTACGGCGACCAACGTTTTGTCACCCCCATTTCCCCGCCGAATTGCTGTAGGGACTCTAGTCCCTACCACAGTCCCCTGCCCTTCGGCGTGGAACCTGCATAATCAGTTAGCACGCCGGGCAGTCTCTGCTGAATTTTGCGAGAACTGGAAAAAACCTCAGGTTCTTGCACCCAACCGGGGCCACTCAGCCGGGTGGGGCATTCTGAGCGTATTGACACTGGGAGGTGTGGGGGGTTCCTTGGCTGTTAGTGATCGGAATTATTTTATTTGCGGCCTTACCATCTTGGGAAATGAAACCTTGGGAGCCCTCGGGGCAATAACTAAGGAGTTGTCTCAGCTACGGTTGTTTGCAATGCAGAACCGGTATGCTCTTGACTATCTTCTGGCCCGTGAGGGTGGGGTATGCGCCATAGTACAGGGCAAGTGTATTATGGGTGTTCAAGACTTGACCGCTAACATCACTAAATTTATGGATCGCATACGGGATCACTTGGACGGGATGCAGGATCCTGGCTCTTGGGGTAACTGGGGATTTGGGGGATGGAAGGACTGGTTGATAAATATGGCCATGTATCTGGTGGTAGCTATCGGCTGCATCTTTGTGGGCCTGGCCATCCTTAAATGTGTGATGGGTAGAATGCGGGGTGCACTGGATCAGATCACCGCCCCAATCACCGAGAAAAAGATTTTAACTGTTAAAATCCATGAGGGTGAAGCAGATGAAGGGGGGCTAAGACAGGAATTGGAAATGCAGCGACGAATCTTTTTAGATGAGGAACCGTAGCTATAGATTGGATAGTTCGGTTATCATGGAATGATAAAAGGAGGGAATGACGAATGTGATATAAAATAGTTACTTTAGAGATACTAGTTAATGTAATGTAGAAATAAGCCACTTTGATTCTTTTAGTTAGGGACAAAGGAATTTGGGACCGCATGGAAAAAGCAGGAAGAGGTGTGTCTATGAGAGTGAGACTGCATTGATAAGGGCCAGAGAAAGGGATTGGAAGTGAGCCAATCAGAATGGATTAAACAGGTCAGGAGGGACCTAGGCTGACCTATGTCCGTCGAGTATGTGAAACTTGATACCATTTGAACTGATTTTGCAGAGATTCCTTTGTCTGTTAGTTCAGTCGTTTTCTGGAGTGTAAGAGGCAGGACGTCCTGTTACATTTCTGTAAGATGATAAAGCTTGCAAGCTAAATAAATAACTTCTGTTTACGTGCGAATCCGTCTCAACTTTTATTGAGGCCAGACTGACAGAGAAAGAAAATAGGAGATCAACATAAGAACCTCGCTGATGTTACCTGCGAGAGTGTCTCAAAACCCTGAAGGATAACTTGAAACACTGGTTCTTAATGGTGTATTTTTGTTTGGAATAAAGTGAGGAACCATGTACAACCCAGTGAGGAACCAGTCTAATCGTTGTGTAAACAATTAAAAACAATATTTATTAAAGTGGAAGAAAATAAATTTTAAAAATGACAAAAGATTAATATACACTGGCGCTTAAGTATATTAATAACTAAACACACTGTGTTATCTGAAGTTACGTCTTGTTCTCAAAATATACCCACATTCCCTGAACTCACTGAAGCACCCCTTTTCCCAAACAACATCCAATTTTAGTAACTCTATAGGTCAAATCCAGCTAGTAGTTACCGCAAAACATCACTTAGGTGACTAAATCTGGGAAAAGATCTCTTCCTGGTTCAGGCACAAAACTGCCTCTTATAGAGGAGAATATCTGCAGTCTGTCATGGTTCTAACAGCACTCTGTGGCTTGGATCACAGATGGAGAACTAGCCTCCTTGCCCAATGAGGATGCTAGCAATTCCATTGATACTTCACTCTGTGGATTCTGCTGTCTACCTCGCTCAGGTTCCTCGCCATTAGCAGTTATCATTTATGTAGCCTCACTGATCTCTGGTAAACAATGGGCTGGATTCCCCGGTCCCCCAACCATGTGTTTCTCGGTGACGTGGGATTCTATCTTCCTGCCGCTTGTCAATGGATTTCCCATTGAAGCCACCCCATGCCGCCGGGAAACCCGTGGGCGGGGATGCGCAACCAGCGGGAACAGAGAATCCCAACAGTCGGAGAATTCCGGCTAATGTTGCACCTCAATGTCTCTCGGCTTCTGCTAAACTTCTTACTTTCTTGTTATTTAATTTTCATCCCAAATGCACTGTTAATCTGGTTCACTGGTGCAGGGCAATGGTCCACAGGGAGGGACGCAGAGGAGGATTTTGGCATAAGTATGCATATATATTATTATGATTGGCAGTCTCCTGTATATATTACAGTGGATGACTGACAGCATATATTATAACAATGATAGGAGCTGTATTTATTATAGTGGATGACAGACTCTGTATATACTATAGTAATTTACTGACCCAGTATATATTGTAACAAGTGATGGGTCCTGTATCTGTATATATATATATATACATACGAGTGAATAATAGACTGTATATATTACAGTGAGTTACTGACTGTATATAGTATGGTGAATGATAGACCCTGTATATATTGTAGCGATTGATGGAATCTGTATGCATTGGAATGAATAAAAGATGCTGTATATATGAGAGTGAATAATAGGCACTGTGTAATGTTTCCAAATCCTGTGGATTTTATGGGAGCCAGTAGATGTGTAAACAGTTGTGCACTTCAGAAACACATAAGAATTCCACAACTGATGTGTGTGAGGCAGGGAAGAAATATCAGCTTCAAACTGAAGATCGTATCAGAAGATAGTATAGAGCTGAGCTGCCCAGCTGAGCGGCTTGATTTGTAGACTGACTGTAGGTGCATGGCTCTACAAGGGTCCTGAGCTCCATTAGTATTCTACATAATGAATTATGAAGCATCAATCAAAGCCCAAGGACTCTGTACTTTTGCGGTTAACCTCAGTGGAATTCCGTGGAGGGCTGCCAGTGTGAAAATAGACAGATATTCATCTTTTAATACACCATAGCTAGTGTGACAACAACATTAACACTACTGTGAGAGATGTTTCGAGAAGGTAATACAGCAGGAAATCAATGTAATTTTTATCAAAGCGTTGCATCCAACTGTCAACTGCTTGTGCAAAATCAGTTACACCCATTAGTTGAAGGCGGGGGTTGATTAAATTAAATCTTATGGACAGCGGGGGATGTAATGTGTAACATGATAAAACCTGGGACTTTCAGGCTGAAATATGAATGCAGCCTGCCCTACATGGCAAGAACAAGGATAAACAGCACATCCCAATAAGGGCTGTGAATGCTTCAAATGAACTATTTCCTTTGCTTGCTCTGTATTAATATAAGCATGAACGTGCTGAGGAATCTGGTCTAAGAACATTAGGAACAGCGACAATCTTTCCCAGACAGGAATGTTTAAGGCTGGAGAAGTACATTTTGAATTCTATCATCTGTACAGGTGTCAACATCTTCGGTAGTATCAGCTGGAAGTGATGAATAGGTTAGCTATGATTAGAGCAGGTTTCAGGAGCCGAATGCCAATTAAGACTCTTCTTGTGTTCCAATGAAATATTAAAAATGTTCTTTCAATTCATGTTTTTATTTGTCATCAATCTCAATCTCTGAACAAGTTCACACACATTGACATGGTTACTGGATTCATTGTGATACGAGATCAGAGCTCATGTGCTGATGTTACACTGCGAAAGCTTGAGCACAAAATCCAGGTTGATGCCCCAGTGAGGGAGTGCTGTAATGTCAGAGGTGCCATAACCGAGGACCAGTATGTCTTGTCTATTCCTTGCACTTACGTCTTGTTTAGCACAATGGGCTAAACAGCTGGCTTGTAATACAGAACAAGATCAGCGGTGCGGGTTCAATTCCCGTACTGGCCTACCTGAACAGGTGCTGGAATGTGGCGACGAGGGACATTTCACAGTAACTTCATTGAAGCCTGTTTGTGACCACAAGCTATTATTATTATTCTTTACCAAGCGTGATTTGTGTTTGATATTTTGCATGTCAGCCTGCAGGGAAATTCACATCGACCCAATTTGAATACATCGATAAACCTCCCACCTGTCTGAAATTTCATTTGCATCTTTGGTTGGTCGTTTTAAACCTGTCTGAAATTTCAATGGAGTCAATAGGAGATAGGGGAAGATTAATGCTCTGCTGTGTCTAGGTTGCATCCTCTATCTATCGCAGTGTTTTTCAAACTTTCTTTCCCAGGATCCACTTTTGCCAAACGGCTGCCATTCAGGACCCCAGCCCAGCAGAGCCACCGACCACCCATAACTCCCACTGACCGTGGAGGCCTCTGGCCCCACAGTTTTCAAAAAGGTTAGAGTACCCAATTCATTTTTTCCAATTAAGGGGCAATTTAGCGTGGCCAATTCACCTACCCTGCACATCTTTGGGTTGTGGGTGCGAAACCCACCCAAACACGGGGAGAATCTGCAAACTCCACATGAACAGTGACCCAGAGCCGGGATCGAACCTGGGACCTCGGCGCCGTGAGGCAGCAGTGCTAACCACTGCGCTACCATGCTGCCCATCTGGCCGCACAGTTAAAGGCTATTGCTGATTGGGAATTGGCAACCGTAGTTAGGTGAGCACTTCATACCTCCCAAGTAGATCCCGGTGGGTGGGCGTGCCATGTAGTGGGAGTTATTGCCTTACATCCCAATCAGACTGTGATGCATGGACACTGTGCCTGAACACTGCGGGAGGCAACACTGGGGACGCAGCAGCCAACATCTGAACACCAGGGGCTGGGCCCAGCACTGGGGACATTTCAGCGACCAGCGAGTGGCCATTTATACTGGAGAGGGGACCAGCATTTGGTAAAGGTAATGTTGCGTGCGGGTGTCTGGAGTCCAGGGTGTGGGGTCCGGTGAGCAGGCGCCCCCGCTGAGGTTAGGGGTACATGGGCAGGGCACGTCAGTTGGCAGTGGATGTGGCGGGGGGAAGGGGGAGCAATGTGGAATGGGGAGGTGGGGAGAGCAATGGGGGAATGGGGGGGAGGAATGGGGGAATGGAGGGTCCCGGGGTGGGAGACACCGCTGGTTGTCAGTCTCTCACCCTCTCCCAATTCCTTATATATATTAGATGCAGTGGACAATATCTTGGACCCCGCAGAAGCTGCCGTCGTGGTGCTGCTGGCAGGCACGGCGGCCAGATGCCAGAGGAGGCAGTGGTAGCAGAGTCAACGGAGACTCGAGATGGTTGCCAATGTGCAGGGCCCCACCTCACACCCCGAGAACCCGGCCGCCCATCAGGCCAGGGAGGGACCCAAAGAGGGAGTCCGGTGATAGCCCAAGGTTACAGGCTTTGCTGGTCTTACGCACTGATGACAGACACCATGTGCCGCAGGAGGGTCCGCCTCAATAAGGGGATGGTGCGGCACCTGTGGCATGTCCTCGTGAATTTGGAGGAGGAGGATACCCGCTCCTGGTGGCTGTCAAGATCACCGCAGCCCTGAGCTCCTACACCTCAGGGTGAAATCGTGCCTCACTAACTTGGTTGAGTTTTTTGAGGAGGTGCCAAAGATGAGGGGAGGGAGGTGGATATTGTTTCCATGGATATCAGTAAAGCCTTTGACAAGTGAGCCTGCACGTTTTCCCAGTGTCTGCCTGGGTTTCTTCCGGGTGCTCCGGTTTCCTCCCACAAGTCCCGAAAGATGTGCTATTAGGTAATTTGGACATTCTGAATTCTCCCTCCATGCACCCGAGTAGGCGCTGGAATGTGGCGACTAGGGGCTTTCCAGAACTTCCATGTCCGGGAAGCTGAGGCATTGGTGCCCGGCTTGCATTGAGGAGAAAAGTGCCAGAAGCGTTATATTGATCAAGATCAACTTTTTAAAATTCTATACACATGTGCCCCAAGCCCCACTCTCCCAACCGCTCTCCTACCCCTTCCTTCCCAACACACCCTTAACCCACTATCCCCACTCAGTGATCCTTGACATGCTTAGCCTTCTGAGCTCTACCACTGCGACTAGGTGTGTCCCCAGGATGCACAGCAGAGGTGGTGGCAGCCTTCTGCCTATTGCATCCCAAGGCCTTTAATGCCCCTGGCAGGCGTACTATGGGAGTCCTGGAGCCGGATGACCCAGCTCACTTGCCGGTGGAACATACCTCTCTGTGCCGCCCTGTTCTGGATGCTGACTCCAAGTCATGCAGTTGTCAAGGGGTGGGTCTCAGGGGAGCTGGTGGGCGGCATGCAGTGCCCCCTCCTCTTGGTTGGTGCCAATAGGGCTCTGGGAGACATTTTGGGACGGAGGGGCAGCTGGATTGCGCCCTGGCTACCCCTGCGTCATCTGGCTCTGCCAACCCTGGCGGCGCCCCAATGTCTGCAGCACAGAGTTGATGCCCTTGTCGATGCTCCTCAGTGACTGGGACATGCTCTGGAGCACCCTAGCAATGCTCACCTCCGACTGTGACAAGCTCCATAGTGCCTTGGCTGTGCTCACATGAGATTGGGAGACCTCCCCCAGTAACTGGGACAGGCTTTGGAGGCCCTTGGCAATGCCCACCTGAGACTGGGCCAAGCCCCGCAGCGCCTAATCAAGGCCCAGCTGGCACTGGGTCATGTCCCCCAGCGAGTGGGATATTCTGTCGAGACCCTCGGCCATGGCCGTCACCGACTGAGCTCCACCTTGGACACCGCCACTCATGCTGCTGACGGCGTGCACCAAGCTCTGCACTGCGGTCGCTACCCGAGCAGTGTTGGCCTCAGTGCCACGCATTGCCGGCACCATCTCCCCTGCCCATAGCCTCTGGGACTCCTCCAATCGGCTATGGGCCTGCTGGAGTGTCGCTGACATCCTCTGCTAAATCTCTCGGCCGCATGCTAGAATCTGCATCAGCCCTGGGTAAACCTGTTCCAGAGGCTCAGCATCTGGTTGAGATCCAGCTGGGCCCTGGGATCCAGTAGACCTCTGATGCTGTCTCGCCTGAGTGTTCCTGCCTCCATCTGATGTGCATCAGAACTGTATGGTGCTCACCAGATTGTGCCCCAGAAGCCTGTCCATTATTGCCATCCACCAAGGTGCGTGTCTCTGCGCTCGTGGAGGTTGGGAATGAAGCTGTGCCGTGATCACGATGGTGTCCTCAGAGCCCCCCTCTGAGATATTCTCATGGGAAGCGGGGAGCGGGGGAAACTACCCCAGATGGGCCAGCATCGACGGATGAGGATCCTGCGAGAGAATGGACATGTGGCTAATGGGAGGGATAGGTCATTTTGTATGGCTCTAACAACTTGCATTTTTCAAGTCATCTGGGTCAGTGGATCCTCACCTTTGCACCGTACGCCAACCTCTACATCGGTGACAGATCTGTCCTCTGCCATCCACGCGACCTCCAGAGCCCGTTCCTTGTAGGTGGTGATGACTCTGATGTCCGGCACCCTGCTGCTTATCTGGGCCCTCTCCCATCTGTTGTGGGCCAACTCCTCCTGCTGGAGTGTGGGGCCAGATGGGCCGTATGCAGAAGGGGTAGGAAGACGGGGGATGGGGATTATGGGGGCAGTGCAGCATGTGCGGCACAGCTGGACATGGGAGATCTGGTGCAAGGAATGGTGCTTGATAGGAGGTGGTGCCAGGCGCATGATCGGAGGGGGGGTGGGGGTGGTTCTGGGGTCTGGTGCCAACCCACCCTTGCGGCCCGGTGGAGGTTGTTGATACTCTTACAGTGCCGGTTCTCCTGGTGACACTTCCCAAGCTGACGGCCGCTGCTACTTCCTCCAGGTGGCATTGCCTGCCCTGTGGCTGACCTTCCGAGACACTCGGGGAACAGGGCATCCCGTCTGGCCTCTACCGCGTCCAACAATCTGCCCAGGTCAGCATCCCCGACTCATGGGGCTGGTCTCCTTGGTGGCGTGGTTGTGAGCTGAGTGGGGTTGGCTGTGCTGGAGCGGTTTATGTGCTGCTCTCCCTTGTTAGCGGGGGGGGTAGCGAGGGCGGTCCCAGCAAATAAGCAGGCCGGATCATCATTTGTGACGTGAAGGGCCTCGTTAATAGACCAATTAACGTTTTATAGCTGTGACTGCCTCGCCAGTCCGAGCATTGGGAAGCTCCCCGCTGTTCCCGCTCGCCAACACACTTCGAAACCTTTTGGCTAAATCGCGCCCTGTATGTTTTGAAGCAGTTAGATTTCACACTTGGGGCAAAGGGATTAAAGGATATGTAGGGGGGGTGGGTGGCGGGGGAAGGTGGGATCAGGCTATTGAGTCGGAAGATCAGCCATGATCATAATGAATGGCGGAGCAGGCTCGAAGGGACAAATGGCCTCCCCCTGCTCCTATTTTTATGTTTCCATGTTTCCTTGTAACAAAGCTGTCCATCTTCACAGTCCTCTTGCCTTGCTCGCTAGCAGCTAGAAAATGGAAGAAGCTCTCCTCGGTGATTTGACACCAAAAGCACGTATGTACAGCACACTTGACGTCAAGTGTATGTGCAGGGGCACGTGGCCTGCTCACTGCTGCCGCTTATGGCCGGAAGACTGCACACAGCCTCATTCCGTTCCCATTTTAAAGCCTGTAGCGGCCACCATTCTCAATTTAAATGCTGGTAGCGGTCGTTGGGCCCTTCACCCGCGATCAGGACCACTGTGGGAAAGCTGCGACCAATTGCTCTGCGACCCTCCTGACACCCGCTCGCAACCCACGGGTGGCTCGCGACGTGCACTTTGAAAAACACTGCTCTATCGCTTACAAAACTAATTAATTGTTTGGAGTTGGTTTATCAATCTCAATCTGATTTACCAACCTCATGTCTGTCGACACCATGCTAGAAAGGGAACCATTTGTAACAAATTAAAATACCAATTTGCACATATGTCAAAGACACTTTAAGAGGTTAGCTATGCCAAATCAGGCAAAGAAAAAATCTATAAAATGCCAACAAAGTGATTGGGATCTATTTTAGGCCAGCTGTTAAACAGCCATGCATAATAAGTTATTTATAATCAAAATTCAAAACTAGGATTTGACTAGCACTGACCAGGTGCAAGATTTCACATAACCAAAGTCATTCGCTTCAAATGGAGTCAATCTATTAGGGCTGATATTGTGATTCAGACATGACTGCAACTTGGGGTTGTTATGTCCTTGGGCACGGTGGGCAGATGGATGCATGAAAATTAGGAGTCCAATTCATGCATATAATTAAAATAATTTTTTTTTTAGAGTACCCAATTAATTTTTTCCAATTGAGGGGCCATTTAGCGCGACCAATCCACCCACCCTGCACATCCTTTTGGGTTGTGGGGCGAAACTCATGCAGACCTGAGGAGAATCTGCAAACTCCACACGGACAGTGACCCTGAGCTGGGATTGAACCTGGGACCTCAGCACCGTGAGGCAGCACTGCTAACCCACTGCGCCACTGTGCTGCCCTCATGCATATAATTTAAGTACATTCCATCAAGTATTGGAGTCATTTACTTTGCTGTTCATGGGTGCATCGAAGAGGTACCAAGTGCACCCTAACAGCCCTAACAGCACTGTGGGTGTTCCCACACCACATGGACGGCAGTGGTTCAAGGGAGCTCACTACCACCTTCTCAAGGGCAATTAGGGTTGGGCAATAAATGCTGGCCTAGCTAGCGATGCCCACATCCTGTGAATGAATTAAAAAACACGCGTGTCAGAATTGATCCTGTGAGCAAATAAGAAGAAAAAGATCATTTGTATTCAGTGTCTTTCCTAATCTCAGAACATATCCTCAAAACATGTCACAGCTATTGAATTATTTTGAAAAGTAATCAGTGTTGTAGACAAAGGCCATTTGGTTCTTTATAATGTCACAAACAAAACAGGAGATGAATGGTCAGTTCATCAGTTATTTGGGGGAGAAGTGTTGACTATAGGAGAACTTCCTTGTTCTTCATGGGGTGGCACGGTGCCACAGTGGTTAGCACTGCGGCCTCACAGTGCTTGAGACACGGGTTCAATTCTGGCCTTGG
Organism: Scyliorhinus torazame; assembly: GCF_047496885.1. Classification (NCBI taxonomy): domain Eukaryota; kingdom Metazoa; phylum Chordata; class Chondrichthyes; order Carcharhiniformes; family Scyliorhinidae; genus Scyliorhinus; species Scyliorhinus torazame. The sequence continues at coordinate 69,618,781 of NC_092723.1, read as the reverse complement.
GTGACTGTGTGGAATTTGCACGTTCTCCCCGTGTCTGTGTGGGTTTCCTTTGGGTGCTCTGGTTTCCTCCCACAGTCCAAAGATGTGCATGTTGGGTGGATTGGCCATTCTAAATTGCCCCTTAGTGTCCAAGAATGTGCAGGTTAGGTGGGGTTACGGGAATAGGGCAGGGAGTGGGCCTGGGTAGGGTGCTCTTTCAGAGGGTTGGTGCTGACATGATGGGCCGAATGGCCTCTTTCTGCAGTTCATTAACCAATGAAATGGGATTTTTACATCTACCTGAGATAGGGCCTGTTTTGAACTGGAGTTCACTGGTATGGGTTGACTGGTCTCCCCAATGGTTCTGCTGTTGCCATGGGGGAAAACATGGGGCTGAATTCTTCGGTACACAGGGAGATCCCACAACCAGGGATGAAAATGAAAGCTGACTTTGCTCCGTCAGGCAGTGGGACCATTGGTAATTTGCTGCCAGCCAGTTAACAGTGAGCCGCGCAGCTCACAGTGAACATCAGGCGGCTGCTGAATGTGATAATGACTGCCCCCCCCCCCACACCGCCCCCCTCCCCCCGGGGAGAGAACACCAGAGATGATCATCTCCCTGGACGCAGAAAAGAGTCGAATGGAGCTACCTCCTCGATTTACTGGAACGGTTTGGGCTAGGAGCGGGGTTCACCTCCTGGGTGAGACTCCTGTACAACGCTCCCAAAGCGAGCGTCCGAACTAACACCACCAGCTCTGAATACTTCCAGCTACAGAGAGGAACAAGACAGGGCTGTCCCCACTCTTGTTCGTGCTAGTGATCGAACCCCTGGCGATAGCCCTGCGGGACGCAAAAAGCTGGAAGGGAATCCGGAGAGGAGACAGAGAGCACAGAGTCTCACTCTATGCAGATGACCTGCTCCTCTATGTCTCGAAGCCACAGGAGGGACTGAAGGCAATACTGCAAATGCTGAAAGAGTTTGGAACCTTCTCGGGCTACAAACTTAACCTGGGCAAAAGCGAGGCATTCCCAGTGAACCCAAAAGGAGGAGGGACAGAGCTGAAGGGGCACCCGTTCAAAACGGCCCAGAACAGATTCCGTTACCTGGGGATCCAAATAGCCAGAGACTGGACACAGATCCACAAGTGGAACCTGACCAGCCTGGTGGAGGAAGTAAGAAAAGACCTTCAACAGTGGGGTTCACTCCCACTCTCCCTGGCGGGAAGACGATCAAGATGAACGTACTGCCAAGGTTCCTCTTCCTGTTTAGATCCAACCCAATCTTCATCCCCAAGGCCTTTTTCGAAAACATAGATCAGCTAATCATAGCATTTGTGTGGGGGGGGGGCAAGAACCGGAGAATTCCCAAACCAACACTGCAAAGAGGGAAAGTCAGAGGGAGCCTGGCTCTACCGCACCTACAATACTACCACTGGGCAGCAACGGCAGAAAGAGTGAGGGGATGGGTACAAGAACCCGACACAGATTGGGTACAAATGGAGGAAACATCCTGTAAAGGAACAACCCTCTCGGCCCTGGCCACAGCAGCACTCCCGTCCTCCTCAACAAGGTACACAACGTGCCCAGTGGTAGCGGCCACGCTGAGAACGTGGACCCAGTTGAGACAGCACTTTGGGATAACCAAAATGTCCCTTATGGCCTCCATCTGCGGCAATCACAGATTCCCCCCAGCCATGCTAGATACCACCTTCAAAAGATGGAGGCGGGACGGGGGCACACTGACGGTCGGGGACTTCTACGTAGGGCACAGACTGGTGACACTTCCTCGACAAACTGACGAGGAAGTGGAAACTAGCACGAGGACAGGAATTGAGTGTGGTAGACTATATTAGGGGTATCGCGGTACCTAGGTGGGATGCACCTTATGCTGTAGTATGAGTGGTAGAACCTGCCCGCTGGTTCCGCCCAGCAGGCGGAGCATAAGAGTCTGTGTTTCACTCACAGCAGTCATTCTGTACCGGAGCTGCTGGGGGAACTACTTGTTCATTAAAGCCTTCAATTGGACTACAATCTCGCTTCAGTAGTGATTGATTGTGCATCAATTTAATGAACAAGAATTGAAGAATGGCTGCTCTCCGCTTCAAGCCAGTGTCTACAAATCAACCCCCACGCGGCAAATGCAGCAGCAACTTTTAAACATTGGCTGGCATATTTCAACGGGTACATCAGGACGGCCCCGACTACCCCCACGGAGGGACAGAAAATGCAAGTCCTCCACTCAAGGGGAGGCCAGAAATCTACACGCTTATTGAAGACGCGGACGGTTTCGAGGACGCAATTACTTTGTTAAAAGAGCACTACGCCCGCACTGTGAATCAGGTACACGCTCGGCAACTTTTAGCTACCAGACGGCAGGTTCCAAGGGAATCACTGGACGATTTTTACCGCGCATTGTTAGTGTTAGGTAGAAACTGTAACTGTCCACAAGTTTCAGCCAATGACCACACCGAACTCTTAATATGGGATGCTTTTGTTGCGGGCATGCTGTCCTCTAAAATCCGCCAGCGACTGCTGGAAAACGACACGCTAGGGCTTCAAGAGGCATGGAAACGTGTGCACTCCCTTGATGTAGCCTCCGCAACGTCCAGACCTACGTTCCCGACCGCGCGGTACCCGCATGGACTGGGTGGACCCCACCCGCGGCCGATTCCAAAGCACCCCTAAATTCCCCACAAGCTTATGCAGTGAGGCAGCCAGGAAACCCGGGGGGGTGGGGCTGATGCTATTTTTGCGGGCAAAACAAACACCCCCGGCAATGCTGCTCGGCCCGATCCACAATCTGCAAGGGCTGTGGGAAGAAGTGGCACCTCGTGGCAGTATGCCAGGTCCGGTCGGTGGCGCTGTCTCCACAGGTGAACCGGGCCCGCTGCCATTCCTCTCCTCACAGGCCATGTGCGATTCATGGGGGCAACCATCTTGGATGACGTCTCAGGACCCCGACTCGGATGGCCATGTATCGCCTGAAGAGATCTCCCAGCCGGCCATGTGCGATTCATGGGGGCAGCCATCTTGGATGACGTCTCAGGACCCCGACTTGGGTTACCGTGTATCGCCCGATGAGATCTCTCAGCTTCTGCCACAACTTGCCTCAGTGACACTGGTCCCGAACGCTTTCAACTGCTACGACATCGGCACTCATCAACGGGCACAAGACATCCTGCTTGATCGACTCTGGGAGCACGGAGAGCTTCATCCATCCCAATACGGTAAGACACTGTTCTCTCGCTGTACACCCGATTAAACAAAAGATCTCCCTGGCCTCTGGGTCCCACTCTGTGGAGATCCGGGGGTACTGCATAGCCAACCTCACGGTCCAGGGCATGGAGTTCAATTACTTCCGACTCTACGTCCTCCCCCATCTCTGCGCTGCCACACTCCTTGGACTGGACTTCCAGTGTAACCTGCAAAGTTTAACGTTCAAATTCGGCGGCCCCTTACCCCCTCACTGTCTGCGGCCTCGCGACCCTCAAGGTCAACCCGCCGTCCCTGTTTGCAAACCTTACCCCCGATTCCAAACCCGTCACCACCAGGAGCAGATGGTACAGTGCCCAGGACCGGACCTTCATTAGGTCGGATGTCCAACGGTTACTAAAGGAAGGCATTATCGAGGCCAGCAACAGCCCCTGGAGAGCTCAAGTGGTGGTTGTAAAGACCGGGGAGAAACATAGGATGGTCATAGACTACAGTCAGACCATCAACAGGTATACGCGGCTCGACGCGTACCCTCTCCCCCGCATATCTGAAATGGTCAACCAGATAGCACAATACAAGGTTTTCTCCACAGTAGACCTTAAATCAGCCTACCACCAGCTCCCCATTTGCCCGGACGACCGCAGGTACACTGCATTCGAAGCAGATGGGCGGCTCTATCACTTTCTAAGGGTTCCCTTTGGTGTCACAAATGGGGTCTTGGTCTTCCAACGGGAGATGGACCGAATGGTTGACCGGTACGGTCTGTGGGCCACGTTCCCGTACCTCGACAATGTCACCATCTGCGGCCACGACCAGCAGGACCACGACACTAACCTCCGCAAATTCCTCCATACTGCAAAAATCCTTAACTTAACCTATAACAAGGATAAATGCGTGTTTAGCACCAATCGCCTAGCCTTCCTCGGCTACGTAGTGCATGATGGAGTCATAGGCCCGAACGCATGCGCCCCCTCATGGAGTTTCCCCTCCCCCAATGCCCCAAGGCCCTGAAACGTTGCCTGGGCATCTTTTCTTATTACGCCCAGTGGGTCCCCAATTAAGCGGACAAGGTCCGCCCACTAATCCAGTCCACGGTTTTTCCCCTATCGGCAGAGGCCCGCCAGGCTTTCAGTCGCATCAAAGCAGACATCGCCAGGGCGATGATGCACGCAATTGATGAGTCCCTCCCCTTCCAGGTCGAGAGCGCCGCATCAGACGTAGCTCTGGCTGCCACCCTCCATCAGGCGGGCAGACCCGTGGCCTTCTTTTCACGCACCCTCCACGCCTCAGAAATCCACCATTCCTCCGGCGAGAAGGAGGCCCAAGCCATCGTCGAAGCAGTGCGGCATTGGAGGCATTACCTGGCCGGCAGGAGATTCACTCTCCTCACTGACCAACGGTCGGTAGCCTTCATGTTTGACAATGCACAGCGGGGCAAAATTATGAATGATAAGATCTTACGGTGGAGGATCGAGCTCTCCACCTATAATCACGAGATCTTGTATTGTCCCGGGAAGCTTAACGAGCCTCCTGATGCCCTGTCCCGCAGAACTTGTGCCAGTGTACAAGCAGACCGACTCCGGACCCTCCAAGACAATCTCTGTCACCCGGGGGTCACCCGGTTCTTCCACTTTGTTAAAACCCGTAATCTGCCCTACTCCATCGAGGAGGTCAAGGCCGTAACCAGAAACTGCCAAATCTGCGCGGAGTGCAAGCAGCACTTCTGCAGGCCAGAGAAAGCGCACCTGGTGAAGGCTTCCCGCCTCTTTGAACGCCAAAGTGTGGATTTCAAAGGGCCCCTTCCCTCCACCGACCGCAACACGTATTTCTTAAACGTGATTGATGAGTACTCCCGGTTCCCTTTCGCCATCCCCTGTCCCGACATGACGGCTGCCACTGTCATTAAAGCCCTCCACAGCATCTTTACCCTGTTCGGTTTCCCCGCCTACATCCATAGCGATAGGGGGTCCTCCTTCATGAGTGACGAGCTGCGTTAATTTCCTGCTCAGCAAGGGCATTGCCTCCAGCAGGATGACCAGTTACAACCCCCGGGGAAACGGGCAGGTAGAGAGGGAGAACGGGACGGTCTGGAAGGCCATCCTACTGGCCCTACGGTCCAAGAATCTCCCAGTGTCCCGATGGCAGGAGGTCCTCCCCGATGCACTTCACTCCATCCGATCACTACTGTGCACTACTACCAACACCTCATGAACGTCTCCTTGCCTTCCCTAGGAAGTCCTCCTCGGGGACCTCGCTCCCAACACGGCTGGCAGCCCCCGGACCCGTCCTACTCCACAAACACGTACGGGCCCACAAGCCGGACCCACTGGTCGAGAGGGTACATCTCCTCCATGCTAACCCCCAGTACGCTTATGTGGCGCACCCCGACTGCCGACAAGACACAGTCTCCTTCCGGGATCTGGCCCCCGCTGGTTCCCCACCCTCAACCACCCCACCAATCCCAACCATTTTTTCACCGGCGCATACCACCACAGCTCCCTTCCCAGGAGGATCCGTCCTCCCACTGGCCCCATCTGGATGCGATGAAGCTGAAGGCGACACACTCCCAGAGCCACTGATGCCCGCGCCGACGCCAGCATCACCGCCGGGACTGCGACGATCGCAGAGGACGACCAGGGCCCCCGACCGGCTGATAGTTTAATTGTAAAATGAACTAGTAAATAATTGTCTGTAATGTGTACTGCATGTAAAGGCACTGAAGGGTACAGCTATAACCTCTACCACTGTAAAAGCAAGGCCACCACCCCCGCCGGACTCTTTTTTAAACAAGGGGTGAATGTGGTAGGCTATATTAGGGGTATCACGGTACCTAGGTGGGATGCACCTTATACTGTAGTATGAGTGGTAGAACCTGCCTGCTGGTTCCACCCAGAAGGCGGAGCATAAGAGTCTGTGTTTCACTCACAGCAGTCATTCTGTACCGGAGCTGCTGGGGTAACTACTTGTTCATTAAAGCCTTCAATTGGACTACAATCTTGCTTCAGTAGTGATTGATCGTGCATCATTGAGACACCTCCAAATAAAGCACTTCCTCGCAAAGAGACAGTAGGGTATCCCGGGGCCCCAGAAAGCACACTATTAGAGGACCTGATAGGCACAAGCAGCGAGAAGGGGGGACTATGTGGGAAAATATACAGACATCTACTGGACAGAGCCCGAACACCACTGGACGGGACCAGACAAAATTGTGAGGACAAACTGGGGACAGAGGTAGGGTGGGGGACTCTGGAGCGAAGCACTGAGCAGGGTGAGCTCCACCTCCTCCTGCGCAAGGCTCAGCCTAATGCAGCTCAAAGTGGTGCACAGAGCGCACCTGACCAGGACCCGAATGAGCAGGTTCTTCCCGGAGGTGGAGGACAAATGTGAGCGATGCCAGAGGGGGCCGGCCAACCACACCCACATGTTTTGGGCTTGCCCCAAGCTTGCTGTGTTCTGGACAGCCTTCTCCGAGGCAATGCCCAAGGTTGTGGGGGTGAGGGTGAAGCCATGCCCAATAGTGGCAATCTTCGGGGTATCGGAGCAGCCAGAGCTACACATGGGGAAGGGGGCCAACGCCCTTGCTTTTGCTTCCCTAATCGCACGCCAGAGAATCCTGCTCAGCTGGCGATCAGCAGCACCACCCACAGCTGCCGACTGGCTCGCTGACCTCTCGGAATTTCTCCACCAGGAGAAGATTAAGTACGCCACCCGAGGGTCAGAGGAAGGCTTCCTGGATACTTGGGGGCAGTTCGTCGGCCTGTTCCAAAACCTGTTCGAGGCCAGCAACGAGGAGTAAACCAGGGGAAAAAAAAAGATAAAGAACCAAAGGACTGCGCAACCCGGGCGGGGGGAACCACAAGAGAAGAGGAAGGGGGGGGTGGGTGGGGGGTGGGGGTGGGAGGAGGAAGGGGGGGGATATCATAGACCGATCCAGAGGGTAGCAAAATGTACGTACAGTTAGTCAAATGAAAGACAAAATAAACCTCTCTGTAAAATAAAGCAAATTAGCGCAGGCAAGAAAAATGTAATGTATATAAGTAACAACTGTTTATAAATATGAGAAAAGCCAATAAAAAGATTTTCAAATCAAAAAACAGTGAGCCGCTGTCCAATTGAGGGTGTTGACCTTCCTTTCCCGGCCGAGAGCTGCTTGGTCAATCAGAGGGCTGATAACCTAGCAGCCGCAGCATGGCTACCACTAGCGATGACCATTGTTGGAGCTGCATCACCAGGGAGATGGTGTCTTAATGGCGAGGCACTTTTGAAGACATGTAAGTTTCTCTGGGGTTGCCAGGGCCAGTCAGGCTCCAGCAGCTTTTGGGGGCCTTACAGCCTTGGGCAAGGGCATTGTTCAGAGAGATGGACCGGCTTGTGACTGGACGCAGAACCCATAGGTGTTAATTTAAAGCACCTTAAATACAACAGGCGCGTGTCACGGGTGACATTATTTGCATTTATTACTTTGAGGTTTCTGTAGGTTCGGAGTATTTGTATGTTCTTGTTATGTTAATGTAGAATCACATTAACACTTTCCTCAGTTCAATGGCTGTGTTGGCTGCATGCTTTGTACATTGGCCAGATATTGCACAGGCTTTTGTAATGCAACATTTCTGGGTTGGGCTCTGAAGGAAAGTTTTATCGCGATCGAGACATTGTCATTGGATTGAGACGGCCTCCATACCTGGCATGCCCAGCTGAAGGTTTGCTGGATCAACGCATCCCTCCTGTCCCTGCCCGCCTGAATGTTCCTATCGTCCACCTCAAAGTCCTCGCCCTGTGTGGTTCCAGGCTCATCCTTTGACCCATCACGGGTGTCATCTTCCCTGGCCTGTGGTCCTGCTTTGCTCTCCTCAGCCTCCCCTCGTCAGAGCAATATTATACAGGGCTCAGCACATGACCTACGAGAGAGACACGCTTTGGAGGATACTGCAATGATCTTTCAGATCGGTCAAGCACATCTTCAGCAGCCTAACGGTCCTCTCTACCACCACTCTTGTGGATGAATGGCTCCTGTTGTGTCTCTCCTTTGTCTCAGTTTTTGGGTGACGGAGTGGGATCATCAGCCACCTCTTCAAGAAATAGCCCCCGTCACTCAGGAGCCATCCATCCAATCTTGCAGGAGCCATGGACAGGCTTGGTACCTGGGAGTGCCGCAAAATGTATGAATCCTGTGAGCTCCCTTGATCACAGGCATAGAGTGGCAGAACCTGTGTCCTGTGGTCACAGGCAATCTGCACATTATAAGTGCTACTCCTTCTTGTTGATGAAAGCTCCCGGCTTGGTGTCCTGATGGCCACATGCACACAATCTATAGCAAACCCAGCCATTGTTACGAACCCTTGTGCTCTCCCCGCCTGCTGCCCCCTTCTGTCTGGTAGTTGATAAACGTGTGTATGTGTCTGAAGATGACATCGGTCACTTTCTTTACACAACCATGTGCAGCTGATGGAGAGATACTGCACAGACCCCCCCGCCCCCCCACCACTGATCCTAAAATGTACCAGAGGTGCAGAAGTTCAGGGCCGCTCTGGCCTTCAACGCCACCTGCATGGGGTGGCTCCCCACGCAGTTGGAAGTGATTTCAGGACCTATCATGTCGCAAATGAGTGTCCACCTGTTTTGCCCATGCGACGAGCTAAATATCGCACAGGCACAGAACGTCATTGATGCACAATTGAAGATGCTTGGGCCTAGGTCACTACTCCTGGCAGGAGACCGGAATGGTGGCAGGAAATTGCTGGCCTGGCCACCTCCCATCCCACCTTCCCGGCTGTTTGGTCAATTCTTAGCAGTTCATGAAGGAAATTTCTATATAGCCCTAGCCCAAGTGACCATTTGAAGGAGGCAGCAGAAGGTGAGAGCCTTTGTGAGATGCCCTACAACATTCATGGTGTGCTACATAAAGCAACTGAGTCAATCATTTGAGAGAAAGAATGCATTGCATTGGGCGTTCGGACATCGCCAGGTGCTTTATAACCAGAGGTGTATTTTTGAAGTGTAATTACTGGTGTAAAGTAAGATTCACATCAGTCAGTTTGCGCACAACACTGCTAATCAGTTTTAGTGATGCTGGTTAAGGTTGTGGTATTGGTCAGAAAAAAAACTCCCCTTCAACTAGTGTTCTCCAAAGAGCACCATGAAACATTCATGCCCCCTTGCAAGGGTAGATATGACTTGGGTTTAACATCTCATCTGTTAGGTGGCATCTCTTTACAATACAAGACTACTACAATTATGTTTCAGAACTGTGGTAGCTTGGCCCCTTTAAGGGGTGATCTTTTGCGGAGCACGTGACCCACTCGAGGCCTATTGCATGGGAGTGCACGAATCATGACCAATGGGGAAAAAAAGAGCGGGGCCATAAGAGCAGGGACCCCGCGCAGTGTGAACCCGGGAGTCAAGGAGTAAAGAAAGACCTGTGTGATAGGCACAACAGCGCCTATACTTCCTCAGGAAGGAAATTTGGCATGTCCACATTAACCCTTACCAACTTTTACAGATGCACCACAGAAAGCATCCTATCAGGCTGCATCACAGCCTGGTATGGCAACTGCTCGGCCCAGGACCGCAAGAAACTTCAGAGAGTCGTGAACACCGCCCAGCCCATCACACGAACCTGCCTCCCATCCAGTGACTCCATCTACACCTCCCGCTGCCTGGGGAAAGTGGGCAGCATAATCAAAGACCCCTCCCACCCAGCTTATTCACTCTTCCAACTTTTTCCATCGGGCAGGAGATACAGAAGTCTGAGAACACGCACGAACAGACTCAAAACCAGCTTCTTCTCAACTGTCACCAGACTCCTAAATGACCCTCTTATGGACAGACCTCATTAACACTACACCCTGTATGCTTCATCCGATGCCGGTGCTTATGTAGTTACATTGTATACCTTGTGTTGCCCTATTATGTATTTTCTCTTATTCCCTTTTCTTCCCATGTACTTAATGATCTGTTGAGCTGCTCGCAGAAAAATACTTTTCACTGTACCTCGGTACACGTGACAATAAACAAATCCAATCCAATCCAATATACCTCTGTGCCTGTATATAGTTAAACCTCAGTGTTGTTTCCAATAAACCTTTTTGTATACAGGAATCCTCCTAAGTGATACCTCATGCTATTACAAGAACATAAATACTAAACATTCATTAATCACTGCTCAAGCCCCAGTTAAAGCATCGTGTCCCCATTACTGGCACCACACTTCCGGAAGGATGTCAATGCATTGAAGATTTTACCAGAATGATATGCAGGTTAGGTGGATTGCCAATGCTAAATTGCCCCTTAGTGTCCAAAGATGCACAGGTTAGATGGATTGGATATGCTAAATTGCCTCTTAATGTCCAAAGATGTGAAGGTTAGGTGGATTGGCCATGACCAACATGTGGGGTTACGGGGATCGGGTGGGGGCCTGGGCCTACTGGTGTGCTCTTTTGGAGGGTCAGTGCAGACTTGATTTGCCGAATGGCCTCCTTCTGCATTGTAGGGGCTCTATGAATTCTACGGATGCTCAGGATGAGGGACTTCAATCATGTGGAGAGGCCTGAACAGCTGGGAATTACTCCTTAGAGAAGAAAAGGCCAAGAGGCGTTTTGCTAATGATCAGAGATTTGAGGGGTTTTGGTTAGAATTTAAAAAAAAGAAACATTGGTTTCCACTGGCAGGTGGTTGAGTCACCAGAACGGAGACAAGATGTGTTTTTGACTTAGCAAGTTGTTATGATCGGGCTTGTATTGCCTGAAGGCAGTCGGAAGCAGATTCAATAGTAAATTTCAAAAGGGAATTGGATGTACAGTTGATCACAGACAGTGTTGCAAAGCTTTGTGAGAAGAATGAAAGAGTGGAACTAACTGATTATTTCTTTGAAAGACTCAACACAGATAGGATGGGTTGTGTGGACTCCGCCTGCGCTGAAAGAGTTCATGATTCTATGAACAAGTCGATTTACACAGCTATTTTCAAATAACAAATTAACAAATTTCCTTTTCGGCGGGAATTCAGCTGTTGGAGTGGGCGGAACTACAGAGTCGAGCGGTGAGTATTTAAACTCGCTGCTTCGCGGATTCGAGTCTTTCCGGCGGGAATTCAGCTGTTGGAGTGGGCGGAGCTACAGTGTCGAGCGGTGAGTATTTAAACTCGCTGCTTCGCGGATTCGAGTCTTTCCGGCGGGAATTCAGCTGTTGGAGTGGGCGGAGCTACAGAGTCGAGCGGTGAGTATTTAAACTCGCTGCTTCGCGGATTCGAGTCTTTCCGGCGGGAATTCAGCTGTTGGAGTGGGCGGAGCTACAGAGTCGAGCGGTAAGTATTTAAACTCGCTGCTTCGCGGATTCGAGTCTTTCCGGCGGGAATTCAGCTGTTGGAGTGGGCGGAGCTACAGAGTCGAGCGGTGAGTATTTAAACTCGCTGCTTCGCGGATTCGAGTCTTTCCGGCGGGAATTCAGCTGTTGGAGTGGGCGGAGCTACAGAGTCGAGCGGTGAGTATTTAAACTCGCTGCTTCGCGGATTCGAGTCTTTCCGGCGGGAATTCAGCTGTTGGAGTGGGCGGAGCTACAGAGTCGAGCGGTGAGTATTTAAACTCGCTGCTTCGCGGATTCGAGTCTTTCCGGCGGGAATTCAGCTGTTGGAGTGGGCGGAGCTACAGTGTCGAGCGGTGAGTATTTAAACTCGCTGCTTCGCGGATTCGAGTCTTTCCGGCGGGAATTCAGCTGGTGGAGTGGGCGGAGCTACAGAGTCGAGCGGTGAGTATTTAAACTCGCTGCTTCGCGGATTCGAGTCTTTCCGGCGGGAATTCAGCTGTTGGAGTGGGCGGAGCTACAGAGTCGAGCGGTGAGTATTTAAACTCGCTGCTTCGCGGATTCGAGTCTTTCCGGCGGGAATTCAGCTGTTGGAGTGGGCGGAGCTACAGAGTCGAGCGGTGAGTATTTAAACTCGCTGCTTCGCGGATTCGAGTCTTTCCGGCGGGAATTCAGCTGTTGGAGTGGGCGGAGCTACAGAGTCGAGCGGTGAGTATTTAAACTCGCTGCTTCGCGGATTCGAGTCTTTCCGGCGGGAATTCAGCTGTTGGAGTGGGCGGAGCTACAGAGTCGAGCGGTGAGTATTTAAACTCGCTGCTTCGCGGATTCGAGTCCGGCGGGAATTCAGCTGTTGGAGTGGGCGGAGCTACAGAGTCGAGCGGTGAGTATTTAAACTCGCTGCTTCGCGGATTTGAGTCTTTCCGGCGGGAATTCAGCTGTTGGAGTGGGCGGAGCTACAGTGTCGAGCGGTGAGTATTTAAACTCGCTGCTTCGCGGATTCGAGTCTTTCCGGCGGGAATTCAGCTGTTGGAGTGGGCGGAGCTACAGAGTCGAGCGGTGAGTATTTAAACTCGCTGCTTCGCGGATTCGAGTCTTTCCGGCGGGAATTCAGCTGTTGGAGTGGGCGGAGCTACAGAGTCGAGCGGTGAGTATTTAAACTCGCTGCTTCGCGGATTCGAGTCTTTCCGGCGGGAATTCAGCTGTTGGAGTGGGCGGAGCTACAGAGTCGAGCGGTGAGTATTTAAACTCGCTGCTTCGCGGATTCGAGTCTTTCCGGCGGGAATTCAGCTGTTGGAGTGGGCGGAGCTACAGTGTTGAGCGGCGAGTATTTAAACTCGCTGCTTCGCGGATTCGAGTCTTTCCGGCGGGAATTCAGCTGTTGGAGTGGGCGGAGCTGCTTCGCTGCTTAAACAGCGGCCACAGGGTCTTTCGGATAAATTTGAAGAGTGACATCACAGCAAAGCAGTGACCTGATTGGCTGGTAAGGAAAGTGCTCCAATTAGCAGTAGCCGGGAGAAATGTAACTCTTCGTGTGTTGGTAAGTATTATGATTGGTAAATAAAATCTTTATTCCTTTCACGTATTCATTATTTGATATTATATTTGTAATCAGTTAAGATAAAGTGTAAAAATGGCAGGAGATCCCAGACCCGTGTTATGCTCCTCGTGCTCAATGTGGGAGCTCAGGGACACGGCCGATGCCCCTGACTCCTTCATGTGCGGGAAGTGTGTCCAGCTGCAGCTCCTGTTAGACCGCATGACGGCTCTGGAGCTGCGGATGGACTCACTTTTGAGCATCCGCGATGCTGAGGAGGTCGTGGGTAGCACGTTCAGTGAGTTGGTCATGCCGCAGATTAGGATTGGTGAGGGAGACAGGGAATGGGTGACCAAAAGGCAGAGAAAGAGCAGAAAGGCAGTGCAGGTGTCCCCTGCGGTCATCGCCCTCCAAAACCGGTATACCGTTTTGGATACTGTTGGGGGCGATGACTCACCAGTGGAAGGCAGTAGTGGCCAAGTTCATGGCACCATGGCTGGCTCTGCTGCACAGAAGGGTGGGAAAAAGACTGGCAGGGCTATAGTCATAGGGGATTCAATCGTAAGGGGAGTAGACAGGCGTTTCTGTGGTCGAAAACGAGGCTCCCGAATGGTATGTTGCCTCCCGGGTGCACGGGTCAGGGATGTCTCAGATCGGCTGCAGGACATACTGAAGGGGGAGGGTGAACAGCCAGTTGTCGTGGTGCATATAGGCACCAATGATATAGGTAAAAAATGGGATGAGGTCCTACAATCAGAATTTAGAGAGTTAGGAGATAAGTTAAAAAGTAGGACCTCAAAGGTTGTAATCTCAGGATTGCTACCAGTGCCACGAGACAGTCAGAGTAGAAATTCAAGAATAGTCAGAATGAATACGTGGCTTGAGAGATGGTGCAGGATGGAGGGGGTTCAGATTTCTGGGACATTGGAACCGGTTCTGGGGGCGGTGGGACCATTACAAATCGGATGGTCTACACCTGGGCAGGACTGGAACCAATGTCCTCGGGAGTGCTTTTGCTAACACTGTCGGGGAGGTTTTAAACTAATGTGGCAGGGGGATGGGAAGTTAGAGGTCAGTAAAGAGGCAGCAACTAAAGCCAGTAAGGTACTAGATAATAAACTCATTGTGACTAAGGGGAAGAGTAGACAGGGAAGAGATGAACGCAAAGGGACAGGTGGTCTGAGGTGCATTTGTTTTAATGTGAGAAGTGTAGCAGGTAAGGCAGATGAATTTAGGGCTTGGATTAGTACCTGGGAATATGATGTTATTGGTATTACTGAGACTTGGTTGAGGGAAGGGCAAGATTGGCAATTAAATATCCCAGGATATAGATGCTTCAGGAGGGATAGAGAGGGAGGTAAAAGGGGTGCAGGAGTTGCATTACTGGTCAGAGATGTTATCACAGCTGTGATTAAGGAGGGCACTATGGAGGATTCAAGCACTGAGGCAATATGGGTAGAGCTAAGAAATAGGAAGGGTGCAGTAACATTGTTGGGACTTTACTACAGGCCTCCCAAAAGCGAGCGTGAAGTAGAGGTACAAATATGTAGACAGATTATAGAAAAATGTAGGAGCAATAGGGTGGTCGTGATGGGAGATTTTAACTTCCCCAACATTGAATGGGACTCATGTACTGTTGGAGGCGTTGATGGAGCAGAATTTGTAAGGAGCATCCAGGAGAGTTTTTTAGAGCAGTATGTAAATAGTCAAACTCGGGAAGGAGCCATACTGGACCTAGTTTTATGGAATGATCCCAACCAGATGGTTGAAGTTTCAGTAGGTGAGAATAACGATCACAATTCTGTAAGTTTTAGAATACTCATGGACAAAGGCGAGAGTGGTCCTAAAGGAACAGTGTTAAATTGGGGAAAGGCCAAGTATAACAAAATTTGGCAGGAGCTAGGGAATGTGGATTAGGGGCAGCTGTTTAAGGGTAAATCCACATTTGAAATGTGGGAGTCTTTTAAGGAAAGGTTGATTAGAGTGCAGGACAGACATGTCCCTGTGAAAATGAGGGATAGAAATGGCAAGGTTAGGGAACCATGGATGACGGGTGGAATTGTGAGACTAGCTAAGATGAAAAAGGAAGCATACATAAGATCTAGGCTACTTAAAACTGATGAAGCTTTGGAGGAATATCGGGAAAGTAGGACAAATCTCAAACATGCAATAAAGAGGGCTAAAAGGGGTCATGAAATATCTTTGGCTAACAGGGTTAAGGCAAATCCCAAAGCCGTTTATTCGTATATAAGGAGCACGAGGTAACTAGAGAAAGGATTGGCCCACTCAAAGACAAAAGAGGGAATTTATGTGTGGAGTCAGAGGAAATGGGTTGATGCACGACCAATGACCACTAAAGCAAGGCTGTAGTCCAACTGAAGGCGTTAATAAGCGAGATGTTTCCCCCAGCAGCTCAGGTACAGAATGAAGGCTTCTGGGGTGGTACGGGCTCTTATACCCCGCCTTGCAGGGCGGAGCTACCATACTGATTGACCAATAGGAAACATACATATCTACCAATGGTGTTCCAGCATTACCAGGTACAGTAATACCCCTACACAGACTACCACATTCACCCCCTGTTAAAAAAGAGTCCGGCGGGGTTGGTGGCCTGATATTACAACATAGTAACGTGGTAGAAATTATAGTTATGGCGGTACCGTAATACCTCCAAACAGCGTTTTGTAACTATTTACAATTCTATTTACTATTTACAGTTTATGATTCATAATTAACTATACACTTTAAAATGAAGCAATCAGTCAATCGGGGAATCGGGGGCCCTGGTCATCCTCTGTGATCGTCGAAGCTTCGGTAGTGACTCCGGTGGAGGCTCAGGCGTCGGTGACTCCGGGGGCGTGGTCTCGATCTCTGTGGCAGTTTTGAGACCCCTGGTGGAGAAAATGGTTGACCTGGGATGGGAGCGTCTGCGGGGTGCGTCGGTGGGTGGGGGGGGGGCTAGACGCGGCCGGCGGAATGACCGATCCTCCTGTAAGGTGCACTAGTGGGAGGGAGGGTGGGACTGGTGGCTGGGGTGTGCGTGGGGCTCCGGCGGGCGGCAAGTCTCGTAGGGAGACCGTATCTTGTCAGCCATCAGGGTACGCCACGTAGGTGTACTGGGGGTTAGCGTGGAGAAGGTGGACCCTCTCGACCAATGGGTCTGACTTGTGTGCTCGCACGTATTTTCGGAGCAGGATGGGTCCGGGAGCTGCCACCCAGGTCAGGAGCGAGGTCCCAGAGGAGGACTTCCTGGGGAAGACCAGGAGACGTTCGTGAAGTGTTTGGTTGGTTGCGGTACAAAGCAGTGACCGGATGGAGTGGAGGGCATCCGAGAGGACTTGCTGCCAGCGGGAGACTGGGAGATTTCTGGACCATAGGGCCAGTAGGACGGTCTTCCAGACCGTTCCGTTCTCTCTCTCTACCTGTCCGTTTCCCCGGGGGTTGTAACTGGTCGTCCTGCTCGAGGCGATGCCCTTGCTGAGCAGGAATTGACGCAGTTCGGTGCTCATAAACGCGGACCCCCTATCACTATGTATGTAAGCGGGGAACCCGAACAGTGCAAAGATGCTATGGAGGGCCTTGATGACGATGGTTGCGGTCATGTCGGGGCAGGGGATGGCGAATGGGAACCGGGAGTACTCGTCAATCATGTTCAGGAAGTACGTGTTGCGGCCGGTGGAGGGGAGGGGGCCTTTGAAGTCCATGCTGAGGCGTTCAAAGGGACGGGAAGCCTTTATCAGGTGCGCTTTCTCTGGCCGGTAGAAGTGCGGTTTGCACTCCGCGCAGATTTGGCAATCGTTGGTGGCTGTCCTGACCTCCTCGATGGAGTAGGGCAGGTTGCGGGTCTTGACGAAATGGAAAGAGCGAGTGACCCCCGGGTGGCAGAGGTCCTCGCGGAGGGCACGGAGGCGGTGCACTTGTGCGTTGGCACATGTGCCACGGGACAGGGCATCAGGAAGCTCGTTTAGCCTCCCGGGACGATAGAAGATCTCGTAGTTGTAGGTGGAGAGTTCGATCCTCCACCGCAAGATTTTATCCATTTTTTATCTTGCCCCGCTGTGCATTATCGAACATGAAAGCAACCAACCGTTGGTCAGTGAGGAGAGTGAATCTCCTGCCGGTCAGGTAATGCCTCCAATGTCGCACAGCTTCTACTATGGCCTGGGCCTCCTTTTCGACTGAGGAGTGGTGGATTTCGGAAGCATGGAGGGTACGTGAGAAGAAGGCCACTGGTCTGCCCGCTTGGTTGAGGGTGGCCGCCAGAGCTACGTCAGACGCGTCGCTCTCGACCTGGAAGGGAAGGGACTCGTCAATGGCGTGCATCGTGGCCTTTGCACTGTCTACTTTGATGCGGCTGAAGGCCTGGCGGGCCTCTATCAACAGGGGAAAAGCTGTGGATTGGATCAGGGGATGGGCCTTGTCCGCATAGTTGGGGACCCACTGGGCATAGTAAGAGAAAAACCCTAGGCAGCATTTCAGGGCCTTGGAGCAGTGAGGGAGGGCGAACTCCATAAGGGGGCGCATGCGTTCAGGGTCAGGGTCTATAACTCCATTTCGCACTACGTAGCCGAGGATGGCTAGGCAGTCAGTGTTAAACATGCATTTATCCTTGTTGTATGTAAGGTTAAGGATCTTTGCGGTCTGGAGGAATGTTCGGAGGTTGGTGTCATGGTCCTTCTGGTCGTGGCCGCAGATGGTGACATTATCAAGATACGGGAATGTTGCCCGTAAACCGTACCCGTCAACCATTCAGTCCATCTCGCGCTGGAAGACCGAGACCCCATTGGTGACACTGAAGGAAACCCTTAAGAAGTGATAGAGCCGCCCGTCTGCCTCAAAGGCAGTGTATTTGCGGTCACTAGTGCAGATGGGGAGCTGGTGGTAGGCGGACTTAAGATCCACTGTGGAGAAGACCTTGTAATGCGCGATCCTGTTTACCAGGTCGGATATGCGGGGGAGAGGGTATGCGTCCAGCTGCGTAAACCTGTTGATGGTCTGATTGTAGTCCATGACCATCCTATGCTTCTCCCCGGTCTTTACCACCATTACTTGAGCTCTCCAGGGACTGTTGCTAGCTTCAATGACTCCTTCCCTCAGTAGCCTTTGGACCTCTGACCTAATAAAGATCCGATCCTGGACACTGTACCGTCTGCTTCTGGTGGCGATTGGTTTGCAATCCGGGGTGAAGTTCGCAAACAGGCAAGGCGGATCGACCTTGAGGGTCGCGAGGCCGCAGACAGTGAGGGGGGTTATAGGGCCGCCGAATTTGAAAGTTAGACTTTGGAGATTACACTGGAAGTCTAAACCTAGGAGTGTGGCCGCGCAGAGGTGGGGAAGGACTTAGAGCCGGTAATTTTTAAACTCCCTTCCCTGGACTGTGAGGTTTGCTACACAAAACCCCTTTATCTCTACTGAGTGGGAACCGGTGGCCAGGGAGATTTTTTGATTAACGGGATGGACGAGGAGAGAACAGCGCCTTACCGTGTCGGGGTGTATGAAGCTCTCTGTGCTCCCAGAGTCGATTAAGCAGGACGTCTCATGTCCGTTGATTAGTACTGTTGTTGTAGCAGTTGAGAGTGTTCGAGGCCGGGACTGATCCAGGGTCACCGAGGCTAATCTCAGCAGTTGAGTGTTCTCTTCGGGCGTTGTGCGGTCAGCCGAGCTGGGGTCCTGGGGGTCCATCCAAGATGGCGACTCCCATTGGTCGCACATGGCTGGGGTGCACAAAATGGCGGCGCCCGTCCATCGAACGTGGCGCGCGCGGGACAAGATGGCGACGCCCAGGGACCGCACGTGGCTCTGGAGTAGGAAGATGGCGACGCCCGCTTGCGCACGGGGACTGTGGAGAGGTTTGTGGTGGCGGTCCGCATTCGCCACCAGAGACGAAGCTGCCGGGGGTGCTTGGCCTGCCCACAAAAGTAGCAGCAGGGCCCCCTGGGGTTGCCAGGCCGCTTTGCAGCACAAGCTTGTGGGGGGATGGGGGATGTCTCGGGGTCGGTCGCGGAGGGGTTCCACGCTGCCCAGGGGGCTGCTGCGCAGTTGGAACGTAAGCGCGGGTGTTTCTGGAGGCCACATCCAGGGAACCTGCAAGGGCCCGTGCCTCCTTGAGGCCTAGGCTGTCTTTTTCCAGCAATCGCTGGCGGATTTGGGAGGACAGCATACCTGCCACGAAAGCGTCCCGGATCAAGAGTTCTGTGTGGTCGCTTGCTGATACTTGCGGGCAGCTGCAGTTTCTCCCCAACACCAGGAGCGCACGGTAGAATTTTTCCAGCGATTCCCCAGGGATTTGTCACCTCGTTGCTAGCAGATGTCGGACGTAGACCTGGTTTACCGGGCGAATATAATGTCCTTTTAGCAGCTCTATTGGTGCATCGAAGTCTTCCGCGTCCTCGATGAGTGTGTAAATTTCCGGGCTCACCCTCGAGTGCAGGACTTGCATTTTCTGTTCTCCCCTGGGTGTGCTTTCGGCCGTTCCGAGATATCCTCCAGCCAGTGCTTGAAGATTGCCGCTGAGTTCGCCGCGTGGGGGCTGAGTTGCAGACACTCCGGCTTGATTCGGAGCTCCATCCTTTTAAATCTAGCTTATTAAATTGATGCACGATCAATGACCGCTAAAGCGAGGCTGTAGTCCAACTGAAGGCTTTAATAAGCTAGATGTTTCCCCCAGCAGCTCAGGTACAGAGTAAAGACTGCTGGGGCGATACGGGCTCTTAAACCCCGCCTTGCAGGGCGGAGCTACCATACAGCTTGACCAATCGGAAACATACAATATCTACTAATGGTGTTCCAGCATTACCAGGTACCGTAATACCTCGACACAGACTACCACATGGGTGAGATTCTTAATAAGTATTTTGCATCGGTATTCACCATGGAGAGAGACATGACGGATGTTGAGGTTAGGGATGGATGTTTAAATACTCTAGGTCAAGTCGGCATAAGAAAGGGCGAAATTTTGGGTTTCTAAAAGGTATTAAGGTGGACAAATCCCCAGGTCTGGATGGGATCTATCCCAGGTTACTGAGGGAAGCGAGGGACAAAATAGCTGGGGCCTTAACAGATATCTTTGCAGCATCCTTGAGCACGAGTGAGGTCCCGGAGGACTGGAGAATTGCTAATGTTGTCCCTTTGTTTAAGAAGGGTAGCAGGGATAATCCAGGTAATTATAGACCTGTGATCTTGACGTCACTGGTAGGCAAACTGTTGGAGAAGATACTGAGGGATAGGATCTATTGACATTTGGAAGAAAATAGACTTATCAGTGATAGGCAGCATGGTTTTGTGCAGGGAAGGTCATGTCTTACAAACCTAATAGAATTCTTTGAGGAAGTGACAAAGTTAATTGATGAGGGAAGGGCTGTAAATGTCATATACATGGACTTCAGTAAGGCATTTGATAAAGTTTCCCATGGCAGGTTGATGGAAAAAGTGAAGTCGCATGGGGTTCAGGGTGTACTAGCTAGATGAATAAAGAGCTGGCTGGGCAACAGGAGACAGAGCGTAGTGGTGGAAGGAAGTGTCTCAAAATGGAGAAAGGTGACTAGTGGTGTTCCACAGGGATCCGTGCTTGGACCACTATTGTTTGTGATATACCTAAATGATCTGGACGAAGGTATAGGTGGTCTGATTAGCAAGTTTGCAGATGATACTAAGATTGGTGGAGTTGCAGAAAGCGAGGGGGACTGTCAGCGAATACAGCAAAATATAGATAGATTGGAGAGTTGGGCAGAGAAATGGCAGATGGAGTTCAATCCAAGCAAATGCGAGGTGATGCATTTTGGAAGATCCAATTCAAGAGCGGACTATACGGTCAATGTAAGAGTCCTGGGGAAAATTGATGTACAGAGAGATCTGGGAGTTCAGGTCCATTGTACCCTGAAGGTGGCAACGCGGGTCGATAGAGTGGTCAAGAAGGCATACAGCATGCTTGCCTTCATCGGACAGGGTATTGAGTACAAGAGTCGGCAGGTCATGTCACAGTTGTATAGGACTTTGGTTAGGCCACATTTGGAATACTGCATGCAGTTCTGGTCGCCACATTACCAGAAGGATATGGATGCTTTGGAGAGGGTGCAGAGGAGGTTCACCAGGATGTTGCCTGGTATGGAGGGTGCTAGCTATGAAGAAAGTTTGAGTAGATTAGGATTGTTTTTGTTGGAAAGACGGAGGTTGAGGGGGGACCTGATTGAGGTCAACAATATGATAGGAGGTATGGACAGGGTGGACAGCAACAAGCTTTTTCCAAGAGTGGGGGTGTCAATTACAAGGGGTCATGATTTCAAGGTGAGAGGGGGAAAGTTTAAGGGAGATGTGCGTGGAAAGTTTTTTACGCAGAGGGTGGTGGGTGCCTGGAACGCTTTGCCAGCGGAGGTGGTAGAGGCGGGCACGATAGCATCATTTAAGATGCATCTAGACAGATATATGAACGGGCAGGGAACAGAGGGAAGTAGATCCTTGGAAAATAGGCGACAGGTTTAGATAAAAGATCAGAATCGGCGCGGGCTGGGGGGGCCGAAGGGCCTGTTCCTGTGCTGTAATTTTCTTTGTTCTTTGTTCAAATTTGAAGTGTGACATTTCCGATGGCTAAGTGGCCTGCCCAGACTGGGTGGAAATGCTCTGTTGCTGTTAATGCCGACGGACTGTGTATACTCACTGATGAAGTGCAGGCTGTGGGAACGTGACAGGCGATAAACAGATGGTAAACCACACACACGCAGGCATCACGGAAAGCCAGTGCAAAATCATATCCAGTACAGAGTGGGGGAGAGACAGGAGTCACTGAATACCCTTCTCACCCACACCAGGCGAGAGCTCTCTTTGTTAGAGCTCTGTGTCCATCGTAATTCATTATTGCTTCCATGAGGTGGAATTCCTCCCAGAATACCCAGTGATCTAGGTAAGATAAAGTGTTTATTGTTGAGTTTCCTGTATTTTCTCTTACCGAGGAATTGTCACTATCATTGAGACTTGAACTGGGATTTGTGAGAATTAACATTAAATTGTCGATGATATCTATCCATTTTACAAGCTGGTATTCAAGCACTTCGACAGTCATATCTGACATAAGGGTTTAAGAGATAAATGAAAGAATGGGAGTGAAAATAGCAGAGACTGAGAGAAAGAAAACGGCAGAAACAGAAAGAAAAATAAGGGGCAGAGACACAGAAAGAAAGAAGGAAGAGAAATAAAATTTGAGAGTGTGAGAGAAAGAGACAGAAATAGAAAGAGGGAGAGAAATAAATAGTGAGAACATAAGGAAAGGGTAGAGAAAGGGAAAACAAAGCAAAATAAAGGAATTGGGAAAGACAGTATGAAAAAAGGACATTAAAAAGTGAGCAAAGATTTGGGGAGAGTGCAAGAGAAAGAAATGGATGGAAGGTGAGAGAAAGGAGAGAGGGAAAGCAATAAGGAAAATGTGAGAGCAGAGTGAGGAAACTTTAGGAAAACATTGTGAGAATCAGTGAGAATGGAAAAAGTCAGCCAGAAGGAAGATAGCGCAATACTTCGGAGATAAGCATATGTGCAGAACATGTTGCCAGTTGCTCATGCTGAAGCCGAACTGTTGGAGCTTGGGGAACAGTGGGAATCACTGCAGTGCATCTGGGAGTTTGAGAATTTCCTGTATCTTACATTTCATGAGGTGGTCACCCCACTGACATAGACAGTGCAAGAGGTGAAGGAGTGAATGACACACAGATAGGGTAGGAGGGAGACACCAGTACAGCAGGAGAATTCCAGTTCAGTGGTTCTCATTAACCAGCCTTCAATATTGATACTGGGGTGGGGAACGGTAACTTAGAGGAATATGGGAGGAATTAAACTCCCAGCACCATGGTGCAGTATAAGGGTGTTCAGCAGGGCAAGGGTTAATGTGGGACTGAGGAAACAGTGCTTTCCACAGAATGGTGTGGCGAGTCACACGGTGGTAGTCTGTGTGTAGAAGAGCCTGGAAGAAACCAGCATGGTAACAACACCCATGTATGTTAGACATATATATCGTTTTTTTTCTTGTTTTTATTTTATAAATTTAGCTTCGGACTGGCCCACCAGGTCAGGGGAACAAATGGCCTTTCGTTCAGGTCCTGAGTCTGCAGGATTCAAAAGCTGGTATAAACTGGTAGCTATCTCGTAGCGAGCGTTGACTGGAGACTTACTTGGTTGATGCGGCAGCTTGGACGGGCCACTCTCACGGGTTGATTCAAGTTGCTGAGTGACCCTGCCAAAGAAGGACGATTTGAACTTAGGGGGCTTTACTTTATAGTCTCCAGGGGCTTCCCGCCCTTTGGGGCAGACCCCGTACATGGTTCCAAGTGATTGGACTACTTTCCGATCACTTGGATCGATTTCTCCAATGCTGGAGCGGTTCCCTGATCACTAGGCGGTTCCTAAATGTTCGTTGGCCTTCCTTTGTCTTGGCTCCTGCTGGCGCCGAGGAGTCTGGCTTGGCTTTATTTACCTTAACTGTTGCCATTATGCCTGGGAATCGCACATTACTATGCAGATGGCTGCTGGTTTCAGTGCTGTCTGGTTTCTTACAGGTCTCAATACACATGATTTTGTATTTGCTAGTCTTTGCCTGTGTTGGCTGAATTTCCCTTCAGCCTTTGCGGTTCTCCATTTATATAGTTAATATTTATCTATAAACACTTTGGGGAGGATTTCACGGTTGTCCTCGCTGGCGGGATCATCTGCTGCGCCGACGGCAAACCCCCGCCTCGGGTTTCCCCGGCGGTTTGGGGGGGTGGATGGATTCAATGGGAAAGTCACTGACAGCGGCAGGACCAGAAGATGGATTTCCAGCTTGGGTCCCTATCTGTGCGGAGTCTGCACGTTCTCCCCGTGTCTGCGTGGGTTTCCTCTGGGTGCTCCGGTTTCCTCCCACAGTCCAAAGATGTGCAGGTTAGGTGGATTGGCTAAATTGCCTTTAGTGTCTAAAAACATTATGTGGGGTTACTGGGTTACGGGGTTAGGGTGGAGGGTTCTCTTTCCAAGGGCCGGTGCAGGCTCGATGGGCCAAATGGCTTCCTTCTGCACTGTAAATTCTATGAAACAAATCCCCCCACCGGCCAATGGCAGGCCGCTGCCCGCCCTCAAGAAGCAGGCCGTGTGGTTTCACACAAGCCTCCAGCCTGCTCATTGAAACACCAAACATGCTTGCAACACACAAAAGATTTGACTGGGCTTAGGAATAAACGAAACAGTAATCATTGTGGATTTTATAGTTAAGGACAGAGACAGGTGTTTCTGTAATGGCAAATATGATTTCTAAATGACGTGTTATATTCCTGGTGTTGGGATAAAGGATATTACTGAGCTGGTGCAGATTGTTCTGTGAGGGAAAGAGGGAACAGCCAGGAATCATTGGCCATGTTGGAACTTGTCATAACCCCCACGAGACCTATGGGGAAGCCATTATCAATCTTCCCGTGTGATGCACGATCAATTGCATGAAGACTAAAATTGGGTACAACTGTGGCTTTATTGCAGTCAGATGCGTGGCCTCCTGCTGCAGCTGGCGAAATGGCAGGGCACTGGAGGTCATACATATTTATACAGTACTCCGTGGGCGGAGCCAGCCGGCAGGAGCAAGAGCAAGAGCACCCATCACGACAGCGAGGCCGCAAACGGTAAGTGGGGGGGGGGCGCCGCCGAATTTGAGGGTGAGGCTCTGGAGGTTGCACTGGAAGTCCAGGCCCAACAGGAGTGCAGCGCAAGATTAGGACGGACATAGAGGCGGATGTTACTAAATTCTACGCCCTGGACCATGAGGGTGACTACCAAAGCCTCGGATCAGGACAGAGTGGGATCCGGATGCTGGGGAGATCCTTTGATTGACAGGATGGACCGCGAGGAAGCAGCGCCTTACCGTATCTGGGTGAACAAAGCTTTCGGTGCTCCCGGAGTCCAGCAGGCACGAGGTCGCGTGGCCGTTGATTTTAACCGTCGTCGAAGCAGTGGCCAGGTTGTGCGGGCGAGATTGGTCCAGCGTCATCGAAGCAAGCTGCGTGTAGCCATCGGATGCTTCGGGTGGCAAGCGTCTGCGGTTCCGATATCGCGATGTCTGGAGAACCTGTGGCGGACAAGGTGGCGGCGCCCCTGGTGCGCACATTGCGGGGTCGGGACAAGATGGCGGCGCCCATGGTACGCACATTCCGGGGTCGGGACAAGATGGCGGCGCCCATGGGGCGCACGTGGCCGAAGGGGGACAAGATGGCGGCACTCATTGGTCGCACATGGACCCAGGAGGAGAAGATGGCGGCTCCCATTGTGCGTCTGGCATGTGGGAGGGTGCGATAGTGGGCGCGATCGCAGCGACTGCGCGAGCCTGGCTGGCATACAGCCGCGAAGTGGCCCTTTTTACTGCAGGCTTTACAAACTGCATTGCGGGCCGGGCAGTGTTGGTGGGGGTGCTTCTGCTGACCGCAGAAGTAGCAACGGGGACCCCCGGGGTGCGCGGATTGGCGCAGGCGCAGGTGTATTGGGAAGGCAGGGCCCCGGCTGAGGAAGTCGGCGGCGGGGTCCAGGTGGGGTAGGAAGGAGTAGAAAGGTGGGCAGCGCAGCGGGAGGGGTACGATTGTACGTTACGGGATGCGACCATCATGGAGAGCGCCAAAATTTTCATCTCCGCCAGATCGAGCGTGGCCCCTTCCAGTAATCGTTCTCGGATGCGGTCCGACGCAATCCCCGTCACAAAGGCATCGCGCATGAGGAGATTCGCATGTTCGCCGGCCGTGAAGGCCTGACAGTCACAGTCCCGGACGAGTGGAATTAGGGTCCGCCAGAAGTCTTCAATGTAGTTGCGAGCGGGTGGCGAGTACGTGCCTGGCGAAGAGCATGTTCGTCTTCTGCGCGTAGTGTTCCTTAAGGAGTTCCATTGCTTTTGTGTAATTCGTGGCGTCTTGGATCAACGGGAACACGCTGGAGCTCAGTCTGGAGTACAGGACGTTTATCTTCTGAGCCTCCGTTGGCTCAGGGTCCGCAGCCTTGATGTAGGCCTCAAAACAGGCTAGCCAGTGAGTAAAGTCTTTCCTGGCATCGGGCGAGTGCGGATCCAGCTGCAGGCGATCGGGCTTAATTCTGATATCCATTCTGTGGAAAAATCTGACTGTGATAAATTGATGCACGATCAATTGCACAAAGACTAACGTTGGGTACAACTGTGGCTTTATTACAGTCAGATGCGTGGCCTCCTGCTGCAGCTGGCGAAATGGCAGGGCACTGGAGGTCATGCATATTTATACAGTTCTCCGTGGGCGGAGCCAGCTGGCAGGACCTACCGGCGAACCTGTAGTGCAGGTCCTACCTTACATCTCCTATTACAGTGGTTCACCACACCGTGGGACCCGTGGAGTACGACCTTCCCAGGTAGGAGGGCAGGTGCCACCCGGCTGGGGCTTGTTAGAACTGAACATAAAAGCCAGCCCAAGCAGGGACCAGGCAGTTGGTTGTCCCAACGGCGACTGGGATTGTGGATAGTTACTGCCGTGTCAGTTTATTATAAATAGTTTAAAATAAATCCTTGCTTCCTACCGCTGGCTAACAACAGGGAGGCACAGTGGCACAGTGGTGAGCATTGCTGCCTCACGGTGCTGAGGACCCGGGTTCAATCCCGGCCCCAGGTCACTGTCCATGTGGAGTTTGCACATTCTCCCCATGAGTGCGTGTGTCTCACCCCCACAAACCAAAGATGTACAGGGTAGTGGATTGGCCACACTAAAATGCCCCTTAATTGGAAAACAAAGAATTGGGTACTCTAAATTTATTTTAAAAAAAGAACTAATGACTGAGGCAAGAAAACGTTCTCCCCGTGTCTGCTCTGGTTTCCTCCCACAGTACAAAGATGTGCAGGTTAGGTGGATTGGCCATGCTAAATTGCCCCTTAGTGTCCAGAAATGTGCAGGTTAGGTTATGGGGCGGGGTGGATGGAGGAGTTTAAATGTGTAGCTCATTCAAAGGGTCAGTACAGACTCAATGGGCTGAATGGCCTCTTTCTGCCCTGTAGGGATTCTATGATTCTATTCTATAAAAAGAGTTGAAGTCCTTCAGGCAGCTTTTTCAGGAGCTAAGAAAGATGATAAAAACAGGACCTCAAAAGTAATAGCCTCAGGATTACCCTCAATGCGACGTGTAAATGTATATGAAAACATGTGAATTATCTGATGATTCACAACTGTTTTATTCTGATACCTTAATTTCAGTACAAACACTGGCTTCCGCCCTTCCTTTCTCAATCCTCTCCCTGCCCAGAAGCAGCCCACTTCCCCTTCCTACTGGGAATAAACCCAGCTCTTAATGCAAGCCTCAATGAGTATCAGCTGCTCTCAATTCACTCTGAAGCTAGACCTGGTTTACTCTTCAAGGTTCCTGCATTTCTAACATTGACGATAGTGATGTGTTGGGTAGTCTGGGTCGATGTGGACTGCACTTGATGCAGTGTAGCGAGAGACAGACCTCCAACACTTGATAAGATGCAACATGATTTTATTTAACATCTAAACTATTATACATGTTCAACTGTGGGTTGACACTATGCTGACTTGACTAGAGACCTGATACTAGCCTAACCAGACTTACTAGCTACCACATGGTGTTTGCACTGGCCAGCTCACTAACTCTGACTGTCCCAGAGGCTGGGTCCCGAGAGAACAGGAAAACTGGTGCCCTCTGGCTTTATAGTGGTCGTGTTCTGTCTGGTGATTGGCTGCTCTGATCTGTGTGCTTACTGGTCATCCTGTGTGCCAATCACTGCCTGTCTGCACTCCATTATATGCATAGATGTATATTATGACAGGTAGGAAGGTAGAGGTGGTAAATATGGAAAAATGGTGCAGGAAGGAGACTTTCAGATTCTTGGGACATTGGGAAGGGTGCAGCTGTAGAAGATGCTGGTTTAGCTCAGTTCACTGAACAGCTGGTTTGTGATGCCGAGCGAGGCCAACAGAGCGGGTTCAATTACCCCACCTTCTCAAACCTGCACCTCACCTGAGGTCCTCAGGTTAAATCACCACCAGTCAGCTCTTCTCCTCAAAGCAGACCTTTGGTCATCTGGGACTATGGCAACGTTACTTAGTTAGTAACTCACCTCCTGACCCCCTAAAGCCTGTTCACCATCTACAAGGCACAAGTCAGGAGTGTAATGGAATACTCTCCACTTGTCTGGATGAGTGCATATCCAACAACACTCAAATCTCGATACAATCCAGGACAAAGCAGCCCACTTGATTGGCGCCCCATCCGGCGAACTGTGGCAGCCATGTGTACCATCTACAAGAGGAACTTGCCAAATCCTTAATCAGCACCTTCCAAACCCACGGCACTACCATCTAGAAGGACAAGAGCAGCAAATATCTGGGAATCCCACCACCTGGAGGTTCCCCTCCAAGTCACTCACCACCCCGACTTGGACATATATCGCCATTCCTTCACTGTCGCTGGGTCAAAATCCTGGAACTCCCTCCCTAATAGCACTGTGGGTGTACCTACACCTCAGGAACTGCAGTGGTTCATGAAGGCAGCTCATCACCACCTTCTGAAGGGAAACTAGTGATGGGTAATAAATGCTGGCATAACCAGCGAAGCTGACATTCCGTAAATACATTAAAAAAAACTTTACTTACTCTTAAAGGCTCCTGCATTTCTATCCTTGACAATAGGAAGGTTGGGCTGGTAAATATATGGAAAAGTGGTGCAGGAAGGAGACTTTCAGATTCTTGGGGCAATGGGTAGGGGGCAGCTGGAGAAGATGAATGGTTTGGACCTGAACAAAGCAAGGAACAATGTTCCTGCTAAGAGGTTGACTAGTGCTGTTAATAATAATAATCTTTATTAGTGTCACAAGTAGGCTTACATTAACACTACAATTAAGTTGGCAGACCGGCGGCGCAGTGGTTAGCACTGCAACCTCACGGCGCTGAGGTCGGTACGATCCCGACTCTGGGTCACTGTCCGTGTGAAGTTTGCACATTCTTCCCGTGTTTGCGTGGGTTTCCCCTCCACAAACCAAAGATGTGCAGGTTAGGTGGATTGGCTATGCTAAATTGCCCCTTAATTGGAAAAAATGAATTGGGTACTCTAAATAAAAAAAAACCACTGCAATGAAGTTACTGTGAAAAGCCCCTAGTCGCCACACTTCAGCGCCTGTTCGGGTACATAGAGGGAGAATTCAGAATGTCCAAATTACCTAACAAGCACGTCTTTCGGGACTAATGGGAGGGAATCGGAGCATCCGGAGGAAACCCATGCAGACACGGGGAGAAAGTGCAGACTCCGCACAGACAGTGCCCCAAGCCGGGAATCGAACCTGGGTCCCTGGCACTGTGAAGTAACAGTGCTAACCACTGTGCTACCGTGCCCCCATAGGCGGCAGAGAGGGTTTAAACTCGTTTGGCAGCAGGACAATTACCAGAACATAACAGAAAGGAGAAGCAATGAGAAATATACATAGCTGTAAAATTAGAAATAGCCCTGAAATCTGCAAGGAGTAAATCGAGAGAGATCATGAAAGTGATGGGGAAGATAATAAACTGTATCTACAGTACGTCAATGCCCAAATTGTAACTAACAAAGGATTGGCCGCAGAAGGGATTACAACATCATTACTTTAGTTTTTTTAAATTGTTCCGAAGTAAGGGATAATTTAGCGTGGCCAATCCACCTACCCTCGCACATCTTTGGGTTGTCGGGGTGAGACCTACGCAGATACGGGAGAGAGTGCAAACTCCGCACGGGCAGTGACCCAGGGCCGGGATCAAATCCACATCCTTGGCACCGTGAATCTTTATGTTAATTGAGACATGATTCAAACAGGGCCAGGAATAGTTCTTTCATGTCCTTAGTCACCAGTATTCAGGGGTGATTGAGATGAACAAAGCAGTGTGGCAATATTGATTCAGGATGATTTTATCGTTCAAATGTATGAGGACTGAATCTATTTGACCTGAGTTGAGAAATGGAAGGAGAGCTGTTACATTGCTTGGAGTCTATTTTACACAGCTCGAAGCCATGTGTGGAGATAAATGAGCAAATATGCTGGCAAATTTCAATGGTATGTAACAAAAATAGAGTTGTAATATTAGGAGACTTTAATGACCTTAATATAGACTGGGAAAGAAAACATTGTGCTAAAGGTAGGGAAGGAGAGAAATCTCTGAAACGTGCACAGACAATTTTCTCAATGTCTCCAGTCCAAAAAGGAAGGAAACAATGTTTTATCTGGTCCTAGGAAAAGAAATGGGGCAAGTGTTACAGTGAGCGATTATCATGCTAACGGTGGAAACACCATAATTTATTCTGGAAAGAGACCTGAAAACATTACAGTTAAAAATGCTTAACTAGGGAAGAACTAATTTCAGTGATTTAGGAAGAGACCAAGCATAGGTGGAACATGAGAACATAGGAAGATAGGAACAGGAATAGGCCATTCAGCCCCTCGAGTCTGCTCCTCCATTCAACTAGATCATGGCTGATTATCTACCTTAGTGCCACTTTCCTGCACGACCCCCATATCCCTTGATGTCATTAGTATCCCCAAACCTATTGAGTTCTGTCTTAAACATACTCAATGATTGACTTTGCACAATTCTCTGGGGTAGAGAATTCCAAAGATTCACTGGAGAAATTCCTCCTCTTTTCAGTTCTAAATGACACAACCTTTAGCCTGGGACTATGTCCCCTAGTTCCAAACCCCACAGTCAGGAGAAACATCTTTTACGCAGCTGCCCTGTCTAACCCCTGAAGAATTTTGTAAATTTCAATGAGATCATCTCTCATTGTCTGAACCCTAGGGAACATAGGCCAAGACTCCTCAATCTCTCCTCACAGGACAGTCCCACCATCCCAGGAATTAGTCTGATGAACCTCTTTTGCACTCCCTTTATAGTAAATAAATCCTTCCTTAAAGAGACCAAAATGCTGCACAAGGGCGACACAGTGGCATGGTGGTTAGCACTGCTGCCTCACAGCACCAAGGACCCGGGTTCAATTCCAGCCTTGGGTGACTGTGTGGAGTTTGCACTTTCTCGCCGTGTCTGCGTGGGTTCCCTCCGGGTGCTCCAATTTTCTCCCACAGTCCAAAGATGTGCAGGTTAGGTGGATTGGCCATGTTAAATTGCCCCTTAGTGTCCAAGAGGTTAGGTGGGATTATGGGGATAGGGTTGGGGCTAGGTAGTGTGCTCTTTCAGAGGGTCAGTGCAGACTTGATGGGCTGAATGGCCTCCTTCTGCACTGTAAGAATTCTATGAATCTACAGCTGTTTCCTTTTCTCTGACCCCACCTTTTAACTTATTAAGGTGGGGTCAGAGAAAAGGAAACAACAGTAGAGTCTAAATCCGGGTTACTGTGCATGTATATGAATGCACAGAGTGTGGTAAATAAGATTAGTGAATTACAGGGGCCGATTACCATGTAGGAATATGATGTTGTGGCTCTAACAAAGGCTTGGCTCAAAGACGGGCAGGACTGGGTGTTAAATACACCCAGTCCCTGGGTGGCATGGTGGCACAGTGGTAAGCACTGCTGCCTCAGAGCACCAGGACCTGGTTAAATTCTGGTCTTTGGTGACTATCTACGCGGAGCTTGCTTGTTCTCCCTGCGTCCGCGTGGGTTTCCTCCTGGTGCTCCTGTTTCCTCCCACAGTCCATAGATGTGCAGGTTAGGTGGATTGACCATGCTAAATTGCCCCTTCGTGTCCAAGGATGTGCAGGTTAGATGGATTGACCATGCTAAATTTAATCTCAATGTGCAGGTGGGGTTTCGGAGATAGGGCAGTGGGAGTGGGCCTGTGTGGCCTACTCTTTTGGAGGGTCAATGCCGACTTGATGGGCTGAATGGCCTCCTTCTGCACTGTATGGATTCTATGATTCTATGAAATATACCTTGTTAGGAACAATGTATAGGTTTAAGTTTAATTTGTATTTGGCATTTGGGTATCAATAAAGGTGAAACCCGGTTTTAGTTTCATTTAGAGGTTTTTGTGAGCTAGGTGCCATGAATTCTGGGGTCTTGTTGCATCCATGCATTTTTTATGAGGTTTTACAGTCTTGAAATAGGTTACCAAGGGTAGTTTATTCAAGTGTAAAAAACAACATAAAGTAGGAAAAACTGTGCTGCTGCCTAGCGACAGGGTCCAAAGACACACAGGAAGACAGGAAAACACAGGAGGGCTGTCTGTTAGTGTGTGTATGCCAGATGGTGCAGGCAGAAGGCCTAAATTTTATAATAAGAACTTCTGCGAGCCTACTGAGGAACTGAATTTAGGGCAGCATGGTGGCGCAATGGTTAGCACTGCTGTCTCACGGCACTGAGGTCCCAGGTTCGATCTCGGCTCTGGGTCACTGTCCATGTGGAGTTTGCACATTCTCCCCGTGTTTGCGTGGGTTTCGCCCCCACAACCCAAAGATGTGCAGGCTAGGTGGATTGGCCACGCTAAATTGCCCCTTAATTGGAAAAATAAATTGGGCACTCTAAATTTCTAAAAAGAATTTGGGGAACAGATGTATTTGCTCTAAAGCTGAGTAATATTGGGTTTGGATTGTAGTTTTGTGATGTATCAGGAAATATACCAGCATCTAGTCAATGCTCAGATGTCCACTGGAAGAAATCTGTTTGAAATTAAGCAAGCCCAATCTTCACTGGAGTTTTGTATCTATAAGGGTTGTTAGGATAAAAGGATTAGAGTGAGTTTAAATCATTTTCTGGTATCTGTATTGAAATTGTTCAAACCTCAATGTCTCATCAAATATAATTAATTTTTTTCTTGTTTAATAAACATTTTATTCTTTTTGTTAACAGTACATTGGTAGAGTCTTGTGAATGTGTTAAATAACTGGGGCGAAATTCTCCGTTATCGGCGGAAAGTCCGCCGATCGGCGCAAAAAACGGCGCAAATCCGACTTGCGTCACGTCGGAAAAATGGGTCGATAGTCTCCGGCCCGAAATGGGCTAGCAGCGACGTAACGGGATCCGCGCTTGCGCAGTGGTTCACGCCGTGCAGCGTTATACGCGCCGCACGGCGTGACGGCTCATAAGGCCGCGCTGCTCCCCCCCACCCGACCGGAACACCCGACCACAACACCCGACTGGATGGCTGGCCGTCGCTCAGCCCCGAGGTTCGAGTCACGCGATGTGGAGGCGCTCCTGGACGTGGTGGAGCAGAGGAGGGACGCCCTGTATCCCGGGCACGGCCGCAGAGTTGCCCCACGCCACAGCCGGCGTCTGTGGAGGGAAGTGGCAGAGGCCGTCACCACTGCGGCCCTGACACCACGGACAGGCACCCAGTGCCGCAAGAAGGTGAACGACCTCGTCAGAGCAGGCAGGGTGAGCCTCCCCATATCCCCCCTCCCCCATATCCCCCCTCCCCCATATCCCCCCTCCCCCATATCCCCCCTCCCCATATCCCCCTCCCCCATATCCCCCATATCCCCCCTCCCCCATATCACCCATATCCCCCCTCCCCCATATCCCCCCCTCCCCATATCCCCCCCTCCCCCATATCCCCAAGTGAATCCAGCCCTAACCTTAACCTCTGCAATGCACGCGCAACCGATGGCGTGCATTCATATATCTGCCTAACAGTGTTGCCTTTTACCCCTGCCACACCCCCCCCCCCACCCACACGAGAAGCGCGCACACAACAATAGGGAGCATGTGAGGACTGGAGGAGGCCCCGCTGATGAGAGGCCACTGACCGAACACCAGGAAAGGGCCCTGGAACTGGCTGGCGGACCTGAGGACCGGGAGGTTGCTGATGCAGAGGTCGGGGGCGTAGTAGCAAGTGAGCCACCGACAGCCCGTCCCCATATCCCCCCTCCCCTATATCCAACCTCCCCCGTATCACCTGATCACTGCCTGATGTCTAACCATGCATGCTTCATTGTGCATCGCAGGACCAAACATCCAGGCACCCATCCCCGCAGATGCAGACCGCCCGCAGGATGCCCCTCGGAGGCCACGGGAGACGGAGAGACCCAGACCCTCCAGCATGCGACGCCCGCAGGATGCCCCTC
This sequence comes from Scyliorhinus torazame, assembly GCF_047496885.1. NCBI lineage: Eukaryota > Metazoa > Chordata > Chondrichthyes > Carcharhiniformes > Scyliorhinidae > Scyliorhinus > Scyliorhinus torazame. The sequence continues at coordinate 69,584,755 of NC_092723.1, read as the reverse complement.
GGAGACCACGGGAGACGGAGAGACCAGCACCCTCCAGCATGCAACGCCCGCAGGATGCCCCTCGCACACCACGGGAGACGGAGAGACCTGGAGCAACAGGGAGACGACACCCCCGTCACGTGCGGGAGCGACCACCCAGCGATGAGGGGGGCAGCCACAGGCCCCCGTCACATCCGAGCCAGGACACCACTACCCAGGACACCACTACCAAGGACACCACTACCCAGGACACCACTACCCGGGACACCACTACCCGGGACAGCAGTACCCGGGACAGCACTACCCAGGAAGACGAAATACCGGACAGTTACTCAGAGTGGATGGGTGGAGACGAACCCCCACCCCAAAGTGCCATGGACTCAGAGTGGGACGAAGAGCACGACACAACGCCACTGCTGTCACCAACACCCTCCACCATCGCAGAAACACTCACCTCGGTTGGGCACTTTAGTGATGAGGCGTCTGGTACACTCACTGGTGCGCACAACACAGCCGACCCGGTACAGCAGGTGGAGGTAGGAGCAGCAGAGGGGCCGGGCGGTCGGAGGGCAGCCCAGCCCAAGCGAACATCTGCCGCCCAGATGGATCCCGGGTTCCTGGAGTTACCACACCCACACATAGATCTGATGCAACCACCGACCCGGAGACGAGCGAAGAGGGTGACGGGCGGCTTGCGGCGGCTGCGGTCGCAGGTGGAGGAGTCCACCCGCGTCCAGAAACTGGGAGTGGTCCCGGTCATGCGTGCCACCCAGGCCGACACTGCATGGGTGGCGTCCGCGGTGGAGGCAATGGGTGCGACGGTGTCAGACATGGGGAACGGTTTGCGAGGCCTGGGGCTTTCCGTGCAGGCGGCGTCTGTGGCCCAGGAAATGGCTGCCCTCTCACAGGAGGCCATGAGCCAGTGCCAGCGCCAGATGGCAGAGGCGCTCAACGCCATAGCCCAGTCTCAGCAGGCCATGGCCCAGTCTCTGCAGGCCATGGCCCAGTCTCAGCAGGCCATGGCCCAGTCTCTGCAGGCCATCGCTGAGGGCATCGGCGCCAGTGGCCATGTGCGAGCCGGCGTCGCACTGTCACAGACAGGGTTTGCCAACCCCCTGGGCTCCATGGCTGCAAACCTGCAGACCCCTGTCGATACCAGCACGGGCCTCCAGGACTGGCAGCGCCAGATGTCGGGGGGGGGCGTTGGATGGCCAGTCCGTTCGCATCCCCCACCCATGTAGAGGCCTGGGGGCCATCGGGCAACCCGAGGGAGGAGGAGGTGGTGTGGTCCGTCCCGGCTCCCTCTGTAGGGGAGGTCCCGGTACACCGCGACACCTCGGACTCCCCCCCTTCCGTCCCAGGTGCATCGGGTGGGCAACGGGCAGGACAGGCTGGCAGCTCGCCATCGCAGTCGCCCGGGCCGCAGCCTGGCCCATCTAGGCCAGGACGCCCCAGGAAACGGCCGCCAAAGGGATCCAGTGTCAGAGGGCAGGAATCACAGGAGTCCACCTCCAGTTCTGCTGTATCGTCTGGGGAACCACGTGGACGTAGTCAAAGGGCCCGTAAGGCCAAACAATTAGACACTGAGTAAGTTGGCACGGTTGCAGGGCACAGATGAGTTTTAGGGGCTAGGGCACCTGCATGAACTCCTTTGGTTATTAAAGTCAATGTTACACCTACAGAAGCTGCCTTTGTGCTCTGTCCAAAGTGTGCGGGGGTGTCATTTACGTTGAGCGCAAGTGTGTGTGTGAGGGGTGGTCTTACCTCAGCCCCAGGTGAGTCTGCCCCCTTCCCCCTGGGCCGCCATCAACATCCCCCGGGCAGAGGACGGGACCGTGCGCTGCAGTGTCACAGCCGCATGCAGGGATGGTCCGGGTGGATGGTGGTACTGTGGCCATGGGTCAGACATAGTCCAACGATGTAGAGCCAGGAGCTCACCGCAGGGCGGGTTGTCATCATCCTCCATGGCCTGCGATAGACACGCGTCCACCCGCAACTGTGTGAGCCCGGCCCGTTGTGCCGCAGGTGGATCGGCCATGGGGGGGGGGGGGGGGGTGGTGGTGTGCATGTGGGTGGGGTGGGTGGGGTTGGGGAGGGGGGTGAGGGTGCTGGGTGGGTGGATGGGTGGGGTGTGTGAGTGGTCGGCTGTTGCCATGGTGTGCGGTCTGTGGCCATACTACCCGATTCCCACGCCCATCTAGTCAGTGAAGCGGGCGTCTATCAGTCTGTCCTGTGCCCGCTGGGCCAGCCGGTAACGGTGGACAGCCACCCGCCTGTGTCTACCCCGTCTGCCCTGACCATTACCCCCATCCCCATCATCTGGGGAGGACTGCGCCTCTTCCTGCTGCTCCTCCACTCCGCCCTCCTCTGCCTGCGGCACATCGCCCCTCTGTTGGGCTATGTTGTGCAGGACGCAGCACACCACAATGATGCGGCCGACCATATCTGACCGATACTGGAGGGCGCCCCCAGAGAGGTCCAGGCACCTGAAACGCATCTTCAGCACGCCAAAGCACCTCTCTATCACTCCCCTTGTCGCTACATGGGCATCATTGTAGTGGTCTCCGCCTCATTGCGTGGCCTCCGTATAGGCGTCATCAGCCACGATTGCAATGTGTAGCCCCTTTCGCCCAGCAACCAGCCCCTCAGCCGGGGATGGCGTCCCTCGTACATGCCGGGGATGGATGACCGCGACAACACGAATGAGTCGTGTACACTGCCTGGGTGACGGGCGCAGACGTGCAGGATCATCATGCGGTGGTCGCAGACCACCTGTACGTTCATCGAATAGGTCCCCTTCCTATTAGTGAACACGGCCCTGTTATCTGCAGGTGGCCGCACGGCGACGTGCACCCCATCGATCGCGCCCTGGACCATGGGGAACCCGGCTACGGCAGAGAAGCCCACGGCCCGGGCATCTTGGCTGGCCCGGTCCACGGGGAAGCGGATGTAGCTGTGCGCCATGGCATATAGGGCATCTGTCACTGCCCGGATGCACCGGTGCACCGATGTCTGCGATATGCCGGACAGGTCCCCACTTGGTGCCTGGAATGACCTCGTTGCATAAAAGTTCAGGGCCACCGTAACCTTGACGGACACGGGGAGAGGGTGTCCCCCGCCAGTGCCACGCGGTGACAGGTGTGCCAGCAGGTGGCAGATGTGTGCCACGGTTTCCCGCCTCATCCGGAGTCTCCCCCTGCATTCCCGGTCCGTGAGATCCTGGTATGACTGCCGGGGCCGGTACACACGGGGCGCCCTCGGGTGCCTCCGTTGCCGTGGGGCCGCGACGTCCTCCTCCCCCTCCTCGTCCTGTCAGTCGGGTGTCCCTCCAGCCTGGGCGGCTGCCGCCTGCCCCTCTGCAGCAGCCTGCGCCGCCTCTCTGGCACGCTCCTCCTCCTCCTCCTTCTCCTCATCCAGGGCAACATAGACATGAGCGGCTGCCGCCACAGCGGCCAACATCGCTGGATGATCTGAAAACATGACGGCCTGGTGGGGGGAGGGGAACGACGACATGTCATCATTGCCCATATCCCCTCCTCCCCCCAGCCAGGTGGCATGGACCGCATGGGTCCAACTGTTGGAGGCTGGCACCTGGCCAGGTGGACCAACTCACTTGCCCTCCCATCCCCCTCCCCGGCACGGACCCCCCCATCCCCCTCCCCGGCACGGACCCCTCCCCCAACCTCCACCCCGGCACGGACCCCCTCCCGGCACTCCCCCGGAGCCCAGCCTATTCTAACCGCACCCCCCCCCCCCCCCCCCGCCGCACACACACACACACAAGCCGAGACACACCTCTCCTCACGCATTCAGACTGCGGCCACGCCATCGCCTGCCCAGAGCCAACCCCCCAGGCCGTCACTCACCTCCACGCTGGTCGGCGTGACCCTGGAGCACAGGGTCACGCCGATGAAAAGGAGGTTTAATTTACATCGACGTGAACGGTCATCACGTCGACGGGACTTCGGCCCATCCGGAAGGGAGAATATCGGCAGGCCGAAAATCGGCTGCCTTGCGCAGACCCGTGACATTTTCCGCGGCAGCGGCGACATTAACGCCCCGCCGACTTTTCTCCCTTCGGAGACTTCGGCAACCGGCGGGGGCGGGATTCACGGCGGCCAACGGCCATTCTCCGACCCTCTGGGGGGTCGGAGAATGACGCCCCTGATCTCCAAGGTTTCTAAAGAAAAATAAAGATCTACGAAGCCAGGTTTTCATTCTGGGATCTGACTTATCCAGTATTAACATCAACTGGGATCATAGCAACCTGGATACAAGGTGTGCAGGAAAGATAGGAAAGGCAGAAAAGGGGAAGGAGTGGTGGCATTGATAAAGAAGAGCATTACAGTGTTGGAGAAAGGGGGATCAAGGACAAAATCTATTTGGCTTGTACGGGGGTGGGGGCGGGGGGGGGCAAAAAAGATGCAATTACATGGCTAGTGCAGTCTATCGGCCACCAACTAGTGGGAAAGTTGTAGAGGAACAAATTTGCAAAGCAATTACAGAAAGGTACAACAATTGTACAGCATTTATAACGGGAGACTTTAATTATCCAAATATAGACTGGGATAGCAATAGTGTAAAGGGCAGAGAGGGGCAAAAGTTCCTTGAGGATATCAGGAAATTTTTCATCATTAATATATTACCAGCCCAAAGAGGAGGGGGGCACCGCTAGACCGAGTTCTTGGGGGAGAGATGAGACAAGCAGATCAAGTGTCAGTAGGTGAACATTTAGGGGCAGTGACCATTGTGTCATATGTATACGGCTGACTATGGAAAAAGACAAATAATTAACTGAGGGAAAGCTAACTTCAGTGGGGTAAATACGGATCTGGGACAAATAAATTTGAGTCAAAGGTTGGCAAGAAAAATGCAAGGTGAACAATGAGGTATCTTCAAAGGAGAGATGAAAAAGTAGATGTTTTTCATATGGACCTTTTGTAAGTATTAAACGCAGTGCCAAACAGGAGGCTTGTTAAGAATGTGGAACCCTTGGAATTAAGAACATGGGCAAAATTCTCCCCCAACGGCGCGATGTCCGCCGACTGGCGCCAAAAACGGCGCCAATCAGACGGGCATCGCGCCGGCCCAAAGGTGCGGAATGCTCCAACATTGAGGGGCTAGGCTGGCGCCGGAGGGATTTCCGCCCCGCCAGCTGGCGGAAATGGTGTTTGTTGCCCCGCCAGCTGGCGCGGAAATGCGGCATGCGCAGTGGGGAGAGTCTCTTCCGCCTCCGCCATGGTGGAGGCCGTGGCGGAGGCGGAAGGGAAAGAGTGCCCCCACGGCACAGGCCCGCCCGCGGATCGGCGGGCCCCGATCGCGGGCCAGGCCACCGTGGGGGCACCCCCGGGGTCAGATCGCCCCGCGCCCCCCCCCCAGGACCCCGGAGCCCGCCCACGCCGCCTGGTCCCGCCGGTAAATACCAGCTTTGATTTACGCCGGCGGGACAGGCAATTTCTGGGCGGGACTTCGGCCCATCCGGGCCGGAGAATTGAGCGGGGGGTCCCGCCAACCGGCGCGGCCCGATTCCCGCCCCCGCCCAATCTCCGGTACCGGAGACTTCGGCGGGGGCGGGGGCGGGATTCACGGCGGCCAACGGCCATTCTCCGACCCGGCGGGGGGGGGGTCGGAGAATGACGCCCCATATTTTTAGAACATAGAACATACAGTGCAGAAGGAGGCCATTCGGCCCATCGAGTCTGCACCGACCCAATTAAGCCCTCAATTCCACCCTATCCCCATGACCCAATAACCTCTCCTAACCTTTTTGGTCACTAAGGGCAATTTATCATGGCCAATTTGCCTAACCTGCACGCATTTGGACTGTGGGAGGAAACCGGAGGAAACCCACGCAGACACGGGGAGACCGTGCAGACTCCACACAGACAGTGACCCAGTGGGGAATCGAACCTGGGACCCTGGCGCTGTGAAGCCACAGTGCTATCCACTTGTGCTACCGTGCTGCCCCTGTGCTACCGTGCTACCCCAGAGGGAAGTGTCATCATGAATATAGAACTGGCTCAGTGGCAGGAAGCAGCGACTGACGGGGGATGGATATTTTCAGGTTGGAGAGTTGTATCGGTTCCCCCCAAGGTTTTGGATCCATTACTTTGTTCAACTCTTATAAATGAACTGGACAGAACACGGTGGTGCAGTGGTTAGCACTGCTGCATCACGGTGCAGAGGACCCGGGTTCGATCCCGGCCCCGGGTCAGTGTCCATGTGGAGTTTGCACATTCTCCCCGTGTTTGCGTGGGTTTCGCCCCCACAACCCAAAGATGTCCAGAGTAGGTGGATTGGCCATACTAAATTGCCCCTTAATTGGAAAAACGTGGATTCTCCAAATTTATATTAAAAAAATAAATGAACTGGGCTCAGGTGTGAGCATTATAAAGTTTACAGATGATATGAGGCAAAGTAGGAGACAGTGATAGGAGAGCTGGAGACTGCAGAATGACGAACAGGAGAGTTAAATGAGCAGAAACATGGCAGATGGAGTTCAATGCAGAGAAGTGTGAAGTTATGCACTTCAGGAAGAATAGTATGGAAAGACAGTACTGTAATGACACCGTTCTAAAATGTGCAGATGGAGCAGATATCCATCGGGACAAAATCTTAGAAAGCAGGAGGGCAAAGTGATAAAGTAGATAAATAAAATAATATGGGTTACTTGGATTTATAAATAGATGCATAAACGATAAAATCAAAGATCATGCGCTGGATTCTCCAACTCGCAATGGCTGGATAACATTTCCCGATAGGACGGAGAATCGGGCGTCGGGGGAAAATCGGAATCGACGCCGGGTGCCAGGAACACGGGTTCAATTCCAGCCTTGGGTGACTGTCTGTGTGGAGTTTGCCGTGTCTGCGTGGGTCTCCTCCGGGTGCTCCAGTTTCCTCCCACGGTCCAAAAATGCGCAGGTTAGGTGGACTGGCCATGCAAAATTGCCCCTTAGTGTTCAAAGTTTAGGTGGATTTATGGGGATAGGGTGGGGAAGTGGGCCTAGATTAGAGTGCTATTTTGGAGGGTTGATGCAAACACGATGGGCCGAATGGTCTCATTCTGCATTGTAGGGATTCTATGATACTTCTATGATCACTCTGAATTACACCCAGTCTCTCACTGTCACTCTGAAGCAGACCAAATCCCTCACCCTCCTTAATTTGCAAGGATCTGAGCCTCTTCAATATTTCAGTGAGTAAATATGCTGCATAATCCTGTACTGTACATCACAGATCAGGGAACCTCGAGATTTCATTAGATTCTAGCTTTGACTTTCTATTTTTGAGAGGTAAATTTTATCCATTTTCCTACCTTCTGTCAATTGAGCCCAGAGTAGAAACACCTTTACTCTGCAGCTCTCTGCATTGTGTTGAGCTTGACCTGAGAACATCCCGTGTTGACACTGACTCACCGGGCTCTCTAAGAAATCACAAATATAAAAATCAGCTCAAAAGTAAAAGTTTCCAAGATCCGCTCTGTGCCTTCCCTCACAAATTTTCTTCATTTCTGTTTCCTGAGGTAAAACGTATTTTCTTTTGCTGACAGGATTGTGAAGGAAGATGAGCTCTCCGCAGAAGCTGCTGTTCCCCCTCCAACGCTCGCAGTCCGCCTCCTCCCTTCTTCCATTGTCCACGCCACTCAGGGATAATACTCTGCATCCGTGGGGACAGAAGGCCACTGCCCCATCCTCAGAGGTAAGTTCCGGAATCCACCACAGTCGCATCGATAGATGCCATTCGATAGATCCTTTGTGTTTGGCTGGGGGTTGTAGAAGCCAAGTGGTTTCACAGATAACATTTGGTCCAGGTGATCCTCTGAACTGGTTTCAAGAGTGTCAGATAGGAATTGTCCAGAGTATATTTTCCATTATTTCTTTTAATTAAATTTTTTAAATGTTTTTAATTTTTAAAGATTTTTTAAATAAAATGAGAGTATCCAATTTATTTTTTCCCAATTAAGGGGCAATTTAGCGTGGCCATTCCACCTATCCTGCACATCTTTGGGTTGTGGGGGTGAAACCCACGCAGACACGGGGAGAATGTGCAAACTCCACACGGACAGTGACCCAGAGCCGGGATTCGAACCTGGGTCCTCAGCGCCGTAGTCCCAGTGCTAACCATTGCGACACGTGCCACCCTCTTAATTAAATTTTTTAACGCACCCTTAAAGTTACAAAGCCAATGCGCAGATGGACAAACCCTTAATCCATCTCATTGCTTGCTCCAAAAACCAATTCAAATTCAAATTGAACCCAATTCATGGTCTCCACAAGAGAGACATACAGGATCCAAGCTGACAAGAAAAGGCTTTGCACCTCTACTTGGGCTTAATCTGATGCTTGATCTTAGCCAAAAGGCTGAGACGTGATTATATTTTCCATTGTTGCTCTTTTATTGTCTCTGTATTTTTTGCCTCTCTCAGGCGATGACATGGCTCTGGGAGTGGGAAGTGGGGCTGAGTGCTTGGGGGAATGCGGTAAATGACATTGGAGAGTATCTGGTCATGATTTCCTGGTCATCCTGAGTGTGGACCAGCTGGCCTTTTCCCCCCTGTCCATTTCATATGTTCGTATCATCGATGGATTCGGTGTCCTGCTTAAAGTTATTAGAATGTAGCATGCTACCACTCAGCATGACCAAAAATACATACCGTCACAATTTGGATTCCATGTGATCATCATGTTGCATGTTGTGGTAATAGGTGGCATGAACATTGAATATACTCATATCAAATAATGACATTGCAAAAGATGGCACCGACGACAGTTGAATCATTCCTCAGTACTGCACTGGAGTGCCAGCCTGGACTTTTGGCTTGAGTCTCTGGAATGTGCTTTGAACCCACAACCTTGCCACTTTGAGGCAAGAAGTGATACCACTGAGCCACAGTTGATACCATACCTGCCCAGTCCGTCACCCACAGTTGTCTGCAATTTTGTTTTGTAGGTCACACTTGGTGAGCAGCAGTCTAGACTGAAGGGAGGCTTTGTTTTACTCAGGTGAGTTGTAATTTCTGTTCCATCTGCAATGCCATCTTCATACCTGAGATAGCTGTTCAGAACAGTGGGAAGTGAGACCCACAGAGACAAGTATCAGAGGTGAGGAGGTGGAAGTGATTGA